>NW_026622852.1:25803245-26108980 GCF_023065955.2 Ursus arctos | reverse complement strand
CCCACAACGCCTTGATCACGCCCTGAGCCGAAGGCAGATGCTTAACGACTGAGCCACCCAGGTGCCCCTCTTCTTTTCTTTCTTAAAAGAGGGGGAGAATATGAGCAGAAGGCAGGGGCAGAGGGAGAGAGAGACAAGCAGACTGCCCGCTGAGCAGGCAGCCCAATGCTGAACTGGATCCCGGGACTGTGAGATCATGACCTGAGCTGAAGCCAGACACTTTACCTCTGAGTAACCCAGGCGCCCAATTCCCTTCCTTTTCTCAGATGCCTGACGGCTACAGAGATAAGTAGTGACCAGACCCAGGAATCACACCCACAGGATGCAACCACAAAGGTAAAAATTTCCCTTCTTTTTTTTTTTTTTAAGATTTTGTTTGACAGAGAGAGAGACAGCCAGAGAGAGAGGTAACACAAGCAGGGGGAGTGGGAGAGGAAGAAACAGGCTCCCAGCAGAGCAGGCAGCTCGATGTGGGGCTCCATCCCAGGACAGATGCTTAACGACTGAACCACGCAGGTGCCCCTAAAAATTTCCCTTCTTTCCCAGATCTCACAGACTGACTCCTGTCCACCTGGGGCTGTAGGTGCCAGAGCTCCTTGTTTTCTTCCATCCCGAGTCTCCTCCAAGACCTGACACAGCACTATTTCCTGCTGGACATACCTTGATGAGAAACCAACCATTCAGATCTCCCCTTCTCTCTCTCTCTCTCTCTCTCTCTCTCTCTCACACACACACACACACACAGAGGAGGGGGCTGTCTCCTTCACCCAAGACTGCTCCCTGCCTGGTGAGGACAGTGCTGGGCAGTCCACCACAGAGCTGGGATGCCCTGGGAAGCACCTGTTCAGCCTTTTCATGATGCACATGGGGAAACTGAGGCCTGGGGATTTGCTCAGGCTACACAGAATATCCACGTCACGGGCAGGGGCAGGTACCACAGCTCTGGGCTCAGTGGGCAACATCTTCCTAGCCATTCAGTTCATTCCCATTGAACCAGCTTTCATTCAGTAACTTTTACATGGTGGGCACTAAGGATTTCCGAGGCTACAGCTCTCACGTGGGTCAAATCCTGGGCATCACTCATGCCAACAGCTCATTGTTCAGGGGAAGAAGCTTCTGTGTGCACAGCTCTGTCTCACGGGAGTGGACAGGATGGCTTCTCTAACAGAAGCCACTCTCCTTGGCATCTCCAATCACAGCATATCTTTGTCACTATTGAATCCTGCTTGTGGCACTGACTGCAATGCTTACTTTGCCTTTTCTGGGACAAGGGAGGGGCTGGGAGAGCCACTGGGAGGAATGGGAGATAAGTTGGGGCAGAATTTCATGGTGGGGCAACCAGAGTGGACCTGCACTGAGCAGATGGGAACACCCTCATGAGCTGAATTCAGGGATAAGGGAAGGGTCATAGGCTTGCACAGAAAATACAATGAAACCCATGGTTGCATTAGGAAGAGACCTCTCCTGGCTTAGATCAATGCTTCTCTGCAGGGCATAACCTGTACCCCCTTCTCCTCCCAGAAACATTTGGCAATGTCTGGAGACATTTTTGGTGGTTACAACTCAAGAAGCAGGTGCTACTGGCAGCAGGTGGGCAGAGGGAGGGATGGTGCTAAACATTCTTTGATGCACAGGGCAGCCCCGCACAACAAAGAATTCTCCAGCCCCAAGCTCACTGGTGCCAAGGCTGCCAGAGTCTGGGTTCAATTTAGAGCAGGAGTTACTCTGCCTGACAAGGTACCTGACATAAACTCTGAACATGACGGAAGCAAGAGCGCGCTGCACGATGAGACAGATCAGAGAACACGCAGAGCTGGTACTGGAGACAGACTCTCTTCAACATCTGTGCAGGAAAGTGAGGCAGCCATTGGGTGGAAAGAACCCAGATTTGGGGCCTGTGATCCAACCCCAGCTCTGTCCTTCAATCTTAAGAACCAAATCTTTGGCTCCACTGAGCTTTGGTTACTTTTATCTATAAAACTTGAATGATGATATCTTCTCCGTGGGGTGTTTCAAAGAAAATGGCACAGAATAGATGCTCCTTAATACCAACCATTCATCCTCTACCCTCCACGCACTCCTACACACACACACATGCTCGCACACACATACATGCATGTACACACACCACTGCAATGAAGAAAGAGCTACAGATGTGTAACAAATTAGAATTCTGAATATAGAGTCTGGGCAACTGTAGCTGATGGAATGGATATCCTCTCCAGAAGGGTATGCACGAGTTCCCATAAGCTAGCTGCTTGTGTGGAACACAACAATGGAGGCAGAGAGCCAGAATATTACACAAAATAAAGAATAAACATAAGAGGACAAAGAAAAAACATTCCTTATTCATCCCTGCCTGAGATTTCACCATATTCTAATGAATTGGGATTAGATGTTAATGCCATGTATCCTACTATCTGATAACTAGAATCAGCCTGGTATTAAGAATTGAGTTAACAGGTCAGTAAGCTGCGTGGCTGTCATCCACAGTGTGGGTCCACTCACTCCAATTACTCCTTCTGTGGACTTCATAAAGTTCCTCCCCAAGGGGGAACCTCCCTCACACATTGCGTTTAATATGTATTCAAACAGGCAGATCCCAATTCTGACAGCAGTCAGGTCTGTGCTGCTGAGGGTGGGCAGACTAAGGACGTGTCCCTCATACGTTGAACGTTTACCTAGGCTATGCTGCCTGCATGTGGATTAACACTTTTAAACAGGTACCTTCCAAATGTAATCAAAGTCTAAAGAGCCTTGAAACCTTGGTAGTTTCAAGGATCAGCTTGGGGATTCTCCTCTCTGAGAATCTAAGAAAGCCCAACTAAATGAAATTTCTATGCATTTACATCAAAAAGAAATAATTTACAGCATTTTCCCATGCTCATCATAAAGCAGCAGAAAAGGCCTCCATGACTGGGGATTAGCTCTGATGGGCTCAGTTCCTGTCTCTTTCTCCACCTTGCTTAGAAGACTTGGACAGGTCACTTCCCCACTCTGGACCTCATATCTGTAAGCTCTGTTGCAGCCCTGACCATCTCTCATTGAACAGCTAAGCACACTCCCACCTATTGCCTCTTTCAGTCACTTATCTCTTATACACATATGCTCTCCTATTATGTAGCTCGGAGTGACGGTATACCAGATGGCTGAGACTCTTCTCAAGAAAGCCTCCTGTCCTGCCTTTGTACTTTGCTGATGACAGAACCGATAGCACATGGAAAAAGCCAATCGGTCCTCCCCTGTGGCAGGGTTCATTCTCCTGGGACTCTCAGCCTACCCGAGGCTGGAGAAAATATTCTTTGTGCTCATCCTCCTGATGTACCTGGTGATCCTGCTGGGCAACGGCGTCCTCATCCTGGTGACCATTCTTGACTCCCGCCTGCACACGCCCATGTACTTCTTCCTGGGGAACCTCTCCTTCCTGGACATCTGCTACACAACCTCCACAGTCCCTCTAGTCCTGGATGGCTTCCTCACTCCCAGGAAAACCATCTCCTTCTCAGCCTGTGCCGTACAGATGTTTCTCTCCTTTGCCATGGCAGGGACAGAGTGTGTGCTCCTGAGCATGATGGCATTTGATCGCTATGTGGCCATCTGTAACCCCCTGAGGTACCCTGTGGTCATGAGCAAGGCTGCCTACGTGCCCATGGCTGTCAGCTCCTGGGCTATTGGTGGGACTGCTTCTGTGGTACACACATCCTTGACAATTCAGCTGCCTTTCTGTGGGGACAATGTCATCAACCACTTCACCTGTGAGATCCTGGCGCTCCTAAAGTTGGCCTGTACTGACATCACCATCAATGTCATCAGCATGGGGGTGACCAATGTGATCTTCCTGGGGGTCCCAGTTCTGTTCATCTCTGTCTCTTATGTGTTCATCATTGCTACCATCCTGAGGATCCCCTCAGCTGAGGGGAGGAGAAAGGCCTTCTCCACCTGCTCTGCTCACTTCACTGTGGTGGTCATCTTCTATGGGACCTTATTTTTCATGTATGGGAAGCCCAAGTCTAAGGATGCCCTGGGGGCAGACAAAGAAGACCTATCAGACAAGCTCATCCCCCTCTTCTATGGGGTGGTGACCCCCATGCTCAACCCCATCATCTACAGCCTCAGGAACAAGGATGTGAAGGCTGCTGTGAGGAACCTGGTGCCTCAGAAATGTTTCACCCACTGATGGAGGGCTCTTCTGTGGTTCTCAGCACACGGGAAAAGGGACTTTTGATCATTGTAGTTGCACAAGTGAAGTTATCCAGAATGCTCTCTTGCCCTTCAGTCCATTTTCAGGGAATGTTTAACTTTCAGAATATATCTTCTGAGTTTTAGTCATATACCTGAGAGTTTCGACAGATCCCGGACAATAAATCTCTAATTGAATACACAAAGACATTCTGAACACATGCTAGACCTGAGGAGAGAAGAACCATGACAGCACGCTGAATGGCCTGTGCTATGTCTAAGCTACACAGTCAGTACCCGGAGGAGAGAGGGCGCTCCCAGCACCGTGGCCATCCCTCTTGGATTCCCCAGGAGAGTCACGGAAACAAGGAGGAAGTGGAAATGTTCATTTTGGACTTTTTTATTAGATTCAGTTTGCCCAAAGTACTAAGAAGAGACAAAGACAAGTTCTCCACATAGAGAGCTTTTGGCTGGGAACAATCTATTCTGATACACTAAATTTCTTTTTAGCTATGAGAAAATTGAGGCTATTTTTTCTCAATGCACTTCACATTATGAAACATGCTAGTAAGTTAACTGCAAAAGGCGTATAGAGCTTGAATTTTATACTCATCACTTCTAGGAATTCCTACTAGAAAAGCTAGTATTTGGTGAGATAGTAACTCACATTCTGAAAAAAGAAAGGTGATAGAGAAATAGACAGACATTCAGAGGCTAAATATATTTGAAGACTTTGGGGGCTAGCATTTGACACGTTTCTTTGTTCCAGGACTTCTCAAAGTCTTTTGTATGCTACTGTACCCTGTGACTGTCCAAGACATGGAAACTCGGGAGCACTTCCTGAGACTCCGTAGCTCAGCAGGACAAAAATTGGGAAGCATTTCCTTCCCTGTGACCTTGGGTGGGCTGCTTAACCTTTCCCAGTCTATTTCTTCATATTTTACACCTAACCACTTGATTTTACACGTATTAGTTATTATAGATAAATACTGTAAAAATGGGAGCACAATGGAACGATTCGAAACTAGTAGTGGTGGTATCATGAATGCTGCACAGTGCTGTGCGCCGTGTGGAACTGAGTAAGACATGGTCCCTATATAGAGCAATAGACACACAAGGTAAATGAGAGACTCAGAGATGTTAGCAGATGAATAGGAGCGTTTTTATGGCAAGTTCTATGAAATGCTTTGAATATTGGCTGACTTATTTAAAAAGAGAATTTAGAAAGTGAGTCCAATTTTTAGAATAGATCTTGGGAGTTGGAAGGTTGTGCTTCAAGTGGTATTTACATTTTCTTATATTTATTAAGAATGAATTGCCAAGGATGCATATTTTATTAATAAAATTTCACATCCTTATGTTAGTCCTATTCCTGATTTCTACCTGCACCAGCAGGGGAACAATCTTGCTATTGGAAATACACAAATCACATCTAGTGGCCATTTAAACAAACTTCAGACATTTAGGGGAGCCATGCAATATCATTGTTAGAAGAGGCTTCGGGCGGGAGGGCGGGGGGGGGGCGCCTGGGTGGCTCAGTCATTAAAGGTCTGCCTTTGCTCAGGGCATGATCCCAGCGTTCTGGGATCGAGCCCCACATCAGGCTCCTCTGCTGGGAGCCTGCTTCTTCCTCTCCCACTCCCTCTGCTTGTGTTCCCTTTCTTGTTCAATCCTATGTACAGGATGCAATCAATATGGCACTAGCTAATGTGATCTTCCTGAGCATTCCATTTCTGTTCATTTTTGTCTCCTGTGTGTTCATCATTGCTACCATCCTGAGGGTCCCCTCAGCTGAGTGGAGAAAAAGTCTTCTCCACCTGCTCCGCCTACCTCACATTCGTAGTCATCTTCTACAGAACGATGCTCCTTGTGTATGGAAAGCCCAAATCCAGAGACCCCCTGGGGGCAGACAAGCAGGATGTTTCAGACAAGCTCACCTCCCTTTTCTATGGGGTGGTCACCCCCATGCTCAACCCCATCATCTACAGCCTCAGGAACAAGGACGTGAAGGCTGCTGTGAGGAACCTGGTACTTTGCAACCACTTCATCCAGGGATGGTGGAGGGGTCCTGATAGATCTCTATTCCCTAGTTTCACTCACCTGAGGGTCTCAGAGGGCAAGATAAAGGGCCAATTTCATCAAAGGTGCATAGGCAAACTTGATCACACGGAAGACTTTATGTGAATAGGAAGCATTTAATGGGACGTCTCTGTCCCATTCTATAAGCACTTTTGCAAAAGTATATACCACTGGTCAAACCTTAGAGTTGTCTATCTCCCCGGTGAATACTAAACTACTTGACGTCCAGGAAAAATAACATGTTGAGTTTTAGTTTTGACTTACAAAAAGTTCTAGCCCACAGAGGAGTGCGATTCCCAAATTCTGCTACCCTGACCATTGCACCAATACGAGAGTTGAAAAGACATTGTTGGCACGTGCAAACACAGACAGCACATGCCCATGTAATCTCTTTCTCAAAAAGATATTCTATTTTTAATGTTCTCCCAACAAATAATTAAAAATAAGTAATGGAAGGACTGGGACAGATATGGAGAATATCTGTATGGGACAGTGGACAATGGTCAAATGTCTGAAGACCGATAAAATCTAATGAACGCTTGATACCAAATGTGCAAAGGGAAATAAATGAAGGAATTATTAGCAAATGCTATGAGGTAAACAGTGACAAGAAGGCAATGGTGTAACTCCAGTTGCAATTCTAGATGACTTTATTAAGCTGAGAAATTTAGAAAAAGAAGTAGAGTTGTTCTTTTGATGGTCTCATCTCATGAAGGTTGTGGCAGGAAGGGGAATCTTATGACTACAATTCATTGAATTGATACTGAAATAACAAAAGTATTAATATGCTTGTTGAGGGACACCTGGGTGACTCAGTCAGTTAGTGGCTGCCTTAGGCTCAGGTCATGATCCTAGGGTCCTGGGATGGAGCCAAGCATCAGGCTCCCTGCTCAACTACTCAGTGTGGAGTTTCCTTCTTCCTGCCCCTCTGCCCTCCCCCACTTGCTCTCACTCTCTCTCTCTCTGATAAATAAAATCTTTTAAAAAATAGATGCTTGTGAGGGGCGCCTGGGTGGCACAGTGGTTAAGCGTCTGCCTTTGGCTCAGGGCGTGATCCTGGTGTTATGGGAACGAGCCGCACATCAGGCTCTTCTGCTATGAGCCTGCTTTTTCCTCTCCCACTCCCCCTGCTTGTGTTGCCTCTCTCGCTGGCTGTCTCTATCTCTATCGAATAAATAAATAAAATCTTAAAAAAAAATAGATGCTTCTGGAAATTGTAAGAGAATATACCAGCTGACAAGTATTAGCATGAAGACTTTTGAAAGAATAAGAGGAGGATGAATGAGCAAATTAAGTTGATCAAATGAAAAAAACTCATTTACTGAACCTCAGTAGATTTAAATCATTGTATATTAAACACATGATACACATTACCCAGTTTTTTAAGGGGCTTCATGGTTTCCATCACTAGTAAAGATTAGGAGATCTATTGCAACCATTTCATGAACAGATTCAAGAAGAAAAAGTGATCCCATCAACAGATGTTGAGAAATCACTTGATAAAATTTAACATTGATTTCTCACTTTTTAATTTTTTTAAAGATATATTTATTTATTTGTCAGAGAGAGAGAGCACAATCAGGGGGAGCAGCAGGCAGATGGAGAAGCAGTCTCCCCACAGAAAAGGGAGCCCAATGCGGGACTAGATCCCATGGTCCTGGGATCATGACCTAAGCCGAAGGCAGACGCTTAACCAACTGAGTCACCCAGGTGTCCCTTTTTCTGACTTTTTTAGATAGCAGACCTGAATAGAGGAAACGACCCTTGACCTGACAGAAAGAATCAGAACATCAGCAAGCAGCATGCCACAACTTGGATTAGGTCACCAGATTTCAACATCTACATCATGTTGCAGTCTAGCTAATTAGATGAGATGAGGAAAATAAAGAACATAAATATTGAAAAGAAGGGAAAAAAAGAAAACTATCCACAAAAGTTGTTTAAAAATTTTACTCAAATGCCAAAACTATAAGAAGTAGTAAGAAAAAAACACTGGACTGCTGTATATAATTCACAGCAGTCACAAAAATGTTACAATACCTATGGAAATACATAAGAACTACAAGAGACCTCTATCAGTATCATATTTTTACAATGATCATATAGTAACAGGAGAAATAATAAGATATTTTCTTTTGAAGAAGGAAAAACCCTCAGTGTAAGCCTTGGGACATTTAACTACCCTCCAAGTGCCCTCATTCCAAGCCTTTCTCCCTCTTGCCAACAGGTTGGGATGAGCCCACTTCCACCCACTTTCCCATCCCTAGAGAAGGCCCATCCTCTTAGTTGGGAAGGAAGGCCCAAGCCCTGAGGCAAACACGAAGACTCCCTCCTCTAAAGATCTCGGGAGCACAGAAAATCAACCTTCAACTCAGTCCATGCTTTTGGAGGTAACCAAAGACTCTAGAACAGCCCACTGACAAATGGAGGCTTTCAGAGCTCTGCTTACATGCTGATTACTTTCCACCTCATCACAACTAGTGACCATTTATCTCAGGTTAGGATGATCCCTAAAATCTTGAAGAGATTACAGTCTCCAATGAAAGTTTTTACCAACAGGACCAAATCAAACACCCCAGATGGTCACAGACAACAGGGCAAGAATGTAGTCACCCAAATAGGTTAAATCAGAGCATTTTAGATGCCGGACTGTGGGAAAGGACCAGGTGTGAAGCAGGAGCTGACTGCCTCTTCCAGCAGATAACCTTCCTGGATTCCAGTCAACTGATGCCAAGAAGGAATGTGGGAGTGGGGGAGGGGATGCAGAGCAGCTGTCCCAGCTGCAGGTTCCATGTTTACCTCTGGTATCACGGTAAGTGTTATGAGGGCCACACAAAATTTTTTCCATAGCCACATTTGGCTAGAGGCTGCCGATTTGCAACGTCTGCCTTTAGCACTCACAACTCACAGCTGGACTCCCTAGGAATGCCATCACAGGAGTCAGCTACATCCTGCACAGTACACCTACTGTTTTTTTTTGGGGGGGGGGGTCTGCTCCCTCTCACTCTTATGTCATTCAGTGCAGTACTAATCATAGAACACCAACTCTTGGCACAGCAATCGGTCTAATGGAAGGCATGTAACCTAATCAAACTAAGTAGAGCGATTCCTCAGGACACTGGTAATTGGAGCAAGCAGAGAAAAGGGTCCTTATTAGCTTTCTGTGCTGCTCAGCAGATCACCACCAACTTATTAGCTTCAAGCAGCACACACTTATCATCTTGCAGTTTCTGTAAGTCAGGAGTTTGACCAAGTCCTCCACAAGGCTGCAGTCTAGGTGTTGGCCAGGGCTCGGTTCTCATCTGGAGACTCCAAGAGAAGAACCCGAATCAGGCTGCTGACAACTCTCTTCCCTCCCAGGGAAGACTGAGGAAGTCTGCCCACCAGAGTGTAAAATGAAGCCAGGAAAAGACAATAGAGAGAAGAAACAGATGAAGGGACCCAAGTCCTAAGAGTCCCTAATTCCAGCTGAGCCTGGGACTGAATCCACCCTTGAACATAGTTGCATGAACATTACACTTCATTGTGGGATTAAGCTGGTTGGAGTAAGTTCTCTATCTAGCAGCCTAGGGAATCCTGACAATGACAAAACCCAAAGTAAAACTATCATTATCTGGTCTCTCTCTCTTGCTGACCAGCATTCTCCACTTGCAATTCCACTTACATGGCAGACCATTCTCAGTTGACATACAAGAAACTGCAAACCAGTCTTGGTCAAATGCCAGGCTCTTTTTCAAATAAAAGAAAAGCAATAAACTCTCTTCAGGTCTACACTGCCCATGAACACTGACGCAAAAGTCCTAAATCGAATGTGGCATCAGAGGAGGCTGAGCAGGGAGGTGGGACTTTTATCTCCACTGCACGGTAACAAATCTCCACTCAGGTGTCAGTGGAGACCATGTGGGAAGCCTGCACTTTCACCCTCTACCTTGTGTAATGAGGTGCCCCCGCTCCTTCCCACTTGGGTGGTATCAGAGAGGGTCTAAAAAAGACAGGACTGTGCCTGTGGCAGTGAGGCCACTTTTCCCATGATGTCAGCAGAGGACATGGCAGTAGTAAAAATGTACCCCTGCCCTTGCCAGTCAGCAGGGAATCAGCAGAACCCTAGTGGGGAGCTGAAACTCCTGCTCTCCAGCAGCAAGGAGGCTCTCCTTCACTCAGGAATGACAGGCTGGTTCAATAGCCAAAGATCAGTCAATGCAATCACCACATTAACAGGTTAAATAAGAAAAATCACATGATTATATCAAGAGAAGCAGGCAAAACTTTTTAAAAGACAACACCCATTCAGATAAAACAAAACAAAACAAAACAAAACAAAACAAAACAAAACAAAGAATGCTCAGCATTGAACTGGAGGTCCTGCCAGTGTAGTAGGACCAGAAAAGAGACAAGACCGTCAATTTTGAAGGGAGATGAAATTTGTCATTTTCACTGATGTTATTATTGCCTACTACATACAAAATCTAAAAAAGCTTTGAGATATATTATATTCAATAGAGTGTTCCTCAACACTAAATCAATGTACAAAAAAATCTATTGCATTTCTATATTCCAGCAACAGGTTATGAAATATTTAAAGCATATCAAGAAATAGAAATATTTATGTTTAAAAATGTTTAAACGTTTAAATATTTATACATTTAAATATAAACATGCATGTTTACCTTTTTAAATATAAAATGTTGATATATTAATATTAATGTTTAATTATAAATATCGTCATGCAGGGGCAAATCTGGCAAAAGAGCTCCAAGACCTTTATGCATGACATTTTTAATAAGAACATGTTTTGAATAATGGTAAAACAGAGGAGTATTTCCTCTTCATGGGCCAGAAAATTCACTAAGGACATAATAGTTCTCCTCAAATTAATCTATATATTCAATGTAATGCCAATTTTTAAATACCCAAAATAATTATTCTATTATTTAAGAAGTTGGCTCCATAAAAAATAGAGAAAACAATGGACTAAAAACAGCCGTAACACCTGTGACGGTGTATTGGGTGGGGATAAAAGGACTTAGTTTTCAAGATACCAAACTATACTATAAAGCAATATTGATTTGGGCAGCATAACATCAACACGGCAACAGGCAAATAAACCAATGGAAAAGAATAGAGATCCCATACATCGCATTAAGAAGCGAAAGGACAGGGGCGCCTGGGTGGCACAGCGGTTGGGCATCTGCATTCGGCTCAGGGCATGATCCCGGCGTTATGGGATTGAGCCCCGCGTTGGGCTCTTCCGCTGTGAGCCTGCTTCTTCCTCTCCCACTCCTCCTGCTTGTGTTCCCTCTCTCGCTGGCTGTCTCTATCTCTGTCGAATAAATAAATAAAATCTTAAAAAAAAAAAAAAAAAGAAGAGAAAGGACAACAACCATATGATCCTCTCAACTGATGTAGAAAAAGCATTTGACAAAATATAACATCCTTTCTTGATTAAAACTCTCCACAGTGTAGGGATAGAGGGAACATACCTCAATATCATGAAAGTCATACACGAAAAGCCCACAGTGAATATCATTCCCAATGGGGAAAAACTGAGAGCTTTTCCCCTAAGGTCAGGAACATGACAGCGCTGTCCACCCTCACCACTGTTGTTCAACATAGTACTAGAAGGCCTAGCCTCAGCAATCAGGCAACAAAAAGAAAGAAAAGGCTTCCGAATAACCAAAGAAGAAGTCAAACTCTCACTCTTTGCAGATGACATGATACTCTATGTGGACAACCCAAAAGACTCTACCCAAAAATTGCTAGATCTCATACAGGAATTCAGCAAAGTGAAGGATATAAAATCAATGTACAGAGATCAGTTGCTTTTCTGTACAGTAACAATGAGACAGAAAAAAAGAGAAATTAAGGAATTGATCCCATTTACAACTGCACCAAAAACCTTAAGAGACCTAGGAATAAACTAACCAAACAGGCAAAGGATCCGTACTCTGAAAACTATAGAACACTTATGAAAGAAATTGAGAAAGGCACACAGAAATGGAAAAACATTCCATGCTCGTGGATGGGAAGAACAAATATTGTTAAAATGTCTATGCTACCCAGAGCGATCTACACATTCAGTCCAATCCCTATCAAAATACCATCAACATTTTCCACAGAGCTGGAACAAATAATCCTAAAATTTCTATGGAAAGACCCTGAATAGCCAGAGGGATGTTGAAAAAGAAAACCAAAGCTGGTGGCATCACAGTTCTGGACCTCAAGCTATATAATAATGCTTTAACCCTCAAGACAGTACGGTACTGGCACAGAAACGGACACATCGATCAGTGGAACAGAATAGAGAACCCAGATATGGACCCTCAATTCTATGGTCAACTAATCTTCAACAAAGCAGGAAAGAATATCCAATGGAAAAAAGACGGTCTCGTCAACGAATGGTGCTGGGAAAATAGGACAGCCACATGTAGAAAAATGAAACTGGACCATTTTCTTACACCATACACAAGAATAAACTCAAAATGGATGAAAGACCTAAATGTGAGACAAGAACACATCAAAATCCTAGAGGAGAACACAGGCAGCAACCTCTTCAACCTCGTCCAAGCAACTTCTTGCTAGACACGTCTCCAAAGGCAAGGGAAACAAAAGCCAAAATGAAGTATTGAGACTTCATCCAAGACAAAAAGCTTTTGCATGGCAAAGCAAACAGTCAAAACCCAAAAGACAACCTACAGAATGGGAGAAGGTATTTGCAAATGTCGTATCAGATAAAGGGCTAGTATCCAAGATCTATAAAGAACTTATCAAAGTCAACACCCAGAGAACAAATAATCCAGTCAAGAAATGGGCAGAAGACATGAACAGACATTTCTCCAAAGAAGACATACAAATGGCCAACAGACACACGAAAAACTGCTCAATATCACTTGGCATCAGGGAAATACAGATCAAACCCACAATGAGATACCACCTCACACTGGTCAGAATGGCTAAAATTAACAAGTCGGGAAATGACAGATGTTGGTGAAGATGAGAGAAAAGGGAACCCTCTTACATTGTTGGTGGGAATGCAACCTAGTACAGCCACTCTGGAAAACAGTTTGAAGGTTCCTCAAAAAGTTCATAATAGAGCTATCCTATGCCCCACAATTGCACTACCAGGTATTTGCCCAACGATACAAACCTGCACCCCAATATTTTTAGCAGCAATGTCCACAATAGCCAAACTATGGAAAGTGCCCAGACATCCCTCAACAGATGACTAGAAAAGAAGAAGTGGTATATATATACAAGGGAATATTACTCAGCCTTCAAGAAAAAAGAAATCTTACCATTTGCAATGATGTGGATAGAACTAGAGGGTATTAAGCTAAGCAAAATAAGTCAATCAGAGAAAGACAATTATCCTGTGATTTCACTCATATGTGGATTATAAGACACAAAACAGAGGATCATAGGGGAAGGGAGGAAAAACAAAATTAGACAAAAACAGAAAGGGAGACAATCCTTAAGATACTCTTAACTGCAGGAAACAAACTGAAGGTTGCGGGAAGGGAGCTGGGTGGGGGGAATGGGGTTACTGCGTGATTGGCATTAAGGAGGGCACCTGATATAATGAGCACTGGGTATTATATGCAACTGATGAATCCCTGAACTCTACCTCTGAAACTAATAATACACTCTATGTTATTAATCAAATTTAAATAAAATAAAAATTTGTTAAAAGAATACAGATCTCAGAAATGGACCTATGCATGTTTGGAGATTTAATATATAACAGATTTGATGTGTTACAGATCACTGGAGAAAAGGTGGGTCACAAATGGAAGCAGGACAACTAGACATATCTGTACCAAGGAGAAATGTATAAAATATTTATACCAGCATTCAGCTAGGAGGCAACTCAATTATCCATCAAAGTAGTAATCCATCATTACATAAGCTGTGCTACATTCATATAATGGAATTTAGCAATACAAATTAATGAATTTAGCTATACTCATAAATATGAATGAATCTCACATAATATTCACTAAGGAAACAAGTCAAAAAGAATACCTATAAGGGTTCAATTTATATTGGGTTTAGAGAGAGGGAAACCTAAACTAGACTATTTAAGGATACATGCATAGGTCATAAAACTCAAGAAAAACAAGGAAATGATTAACTAAAATCAGGAATGTGGTTATCTCTGGGAGGACAGGGAGAGCACGGACTGGGAAGGAATACCCAGGGAGCTTCCAAGGTACTGGCAATGTTGTACTCCTTAAATTAGGAGATTATTACTTTGCTATTCTTTAAGTTAAATGTATGAGTTCAATGCACTCTCATATGCTTTTACATATCTGTGCTATTTTTCACATGTTCAATTCCTTAAGTATTAAATACTACAACGTGATATCACTTCTACTCTTTCAGATTGACAAAGACCAAAAAGAGTTCTTAAGAGACTAAAACAGTATGTTAGCAGAGTGTAGAAACAGACATGTTCATATGCTAATGACAGGAATGTGTAAATTTGGCAATGCCTATCAAAATTACAAATGTACATAAACAGTTATATTTTTTTCTATGTGCTAAATTATGAATTCGTGAGGAAATGTGTTGTAGCATTGATTATAATAGCGTAAGATTGGAAAGTCTGGAAGATCTAAATGTCCATCAGTATTACGCTGGTTAATTGAATGATGGCACAAACATACAATGGAACATAGGCAGCCATTAAAAAGAATAAGGCCGTCTATTGTCTTGCTCAGTGGGTTAAGCATATGCCTTGGGCTCAAGTCATGACCTCAGGGTCCTGGGAACATGCCCCAAATGGGGCTCCCTGCTCATCGGGGATTCTGCTTCTCCCTCTCCCTCTGCCCATCCCCACACTCAAGCTCTCTCTCTCTAATAAATAAAATCTTTAAAAAAAATAGAGGCAGTATTACAGATTGTTTTCAGATACATATACCCAAGATATATTGTTCAGTAAGAAAATCAAGATATTAAAACAGGACATTGTTGTGCAAAATTTGTCAATGTCTTAATATCTTGATTTTCTCACTGAACAATATCCATAGACTATCTCTGAAAAAAAAAAAAGCATAAGGACATTGCTAACATTAGTTGCCTTAAGGGAACATACTTATGATAAGATAGGGGCTTAATTTTTAATCTATATTCATTTATACCTTTCAAATTTTTCTTCAGGTACAAGTAATACCTCCTAATGGGGTGACAATCATGATGATGAGGTCGAGAAGGAGGATGCAATCAATGATGATAAAGAGAATCAGAGGTATTGAGACTGGAATTCCTGCTCTGCCATTCACAAAAGATGTGGTCTTTGGTAAATTGTTTAACCTTTTAACGTCTGTTCCCTGGAATAAGAAACTAGGGAGATAATACCACATTTCAAGCTATACTACAAAGCTGTAGTGATCAAAACAATATGATACAGGAACAAAAATGGACACATAGATCAATGGAACAGGATAAAAAAACCCAGATATAAACCCATGCTTATCTTGTCAATTAATCTACAACAAAAGGAGACAAGAATACACAATGGGGAAAAGACAGTTCCTCAATAAATGGGTTGAGAAAACTAGAGAGTTACATGCAAAATAATAAAAACTGGACTACTTTCTTATATCATAAACAAATATGAAATAAAAGTAGATTAAAGACATAAAGGTAAGACCTGACCATAAAACTCCTAAAAGAAAACATAGGCAACAATCTCTTGCACATCAGCCTCAACAACATATTTCAGGATATGTTTCCTCAGACAAACAAAACAAAGGCAACAAAAACTCTAGGACTTCGCTGAGCTAAAAAGCTTTTGCACAGTGAAGGAAACCATAAGCTAAACGAAAAGGCAACCTACAGAATGGGAGAAGAAGATATTTGCAAACAACATATTGGGATACTATCCAAAATATATAAAGAATGCAGAACTCAACACCAAGAAAACAAATGATTTGATTAAAAATGGGCAGAGGACATGAATAGACGTTTCTCCAAAGATGACCTGCAGATGGCTAACAGACACATGAGAGGATGCTCAACATCACTAGCATCAGGGAAATGCAGATCAAACCCACAGTGAGATACCACTTCACACAGTCAGAAAGCCAAGAACCAAAATGACAAGAAATAACCTGTGCTCGCGAGTGGAGAAATGTTTAAATGAATGTTTGTGAAGTGTTTGGCACAGTGACTGGCACATGGGAGCGCCTCACTGAATGGAGCCAATCCTAATGTTGCTGTTGTTAGACATTCGTCCTGCCTCCCCATTCTGGATGTCTAGGACTCAGCGAGCGGACAACATACTCTGGCCCTGAATTGAGCACTGGCTTCTCTGGGAGCCCGGGGAAAGCTCAGGAGGAAGCCGCCATCTGCTATACACTCTTCTCCATCTCCACTTGACCGTGTCCCACTCGTTACTTCTAATTGGGACAGGGAGATGGTCCCTGGAGGCCACAGGTATGCCTAGGGCCCATACCCTGTGCACATTTGACATTCCAAACTTTAAATTGCTTCTGGGACTATCAGGGTCCCTGTAGGAGTTCACAGCTGCTGCTAGAGGACTCCTCTCACTGCTGGGGAAAATGTACCCTTGGGATTTCTGGGCCTCAGACCAGGGTGACAGGTCCTCTCCATGAAGACTCTGTGGCTGAGGCACCCACTCAACCTGCACGTCTAGGAGGAAGGATGTGAGAGAAACCCCACCAGAATCTAACGTTGCCACAGGGAGACAACTTTTGGGGAAGAAGGAGAAAGAGGGTCTCAGAGGTAAAGGAAGTCCAGCAGGGGAGTGTCTGGGGTCCTTGTCTGGCATCCAGGGTCTGGCCCAGGGCACAGTGAGGAGCTGAGAAATGTGTCTGGGATCAGGAGACTCAGAGAAGAGGCCGCAAGCAGGATGCAGGTGGGGAGGGCTACGCTGTGGTGGGGACAGGGGTGGTGGCCATGACTTCTGCAGAGCATTTCCAAAGATGGACTTTCCTCCTCACCCTGCCTCTGCTCCAAGCACCTTCCAGCTGCAACCGACTGTGAGCAGCTGATGCTGGAGCAGGAGGAACAGCTGAGGCTAAGCCCAGGCAGTCCCTCCTGCTCTATGGAGCTCACCAGTGACCAAGCCCCTGCCCTGACACTGCTCTTCCCTGGGAGGAGCCCAGAGCCCTGGGAGGAAGGCAGCCGATTTCCACCCCCAACTTGCTGAAATTTCCCAGAGATTGAGCCTTCCTCAGGGTCAGAGGGTGAGCAGACAGACAAGCTGGGTCCCATCTCTGTTTGTGATTCCCAATCCGTGGCTAGTTCTGTTTTCCTCACTTTCTTTCTCCCCCTTATTCACAGGGGATACTCCCCAAGACCCCAGTGGTTGCCTGAAACCACAGATAGTACTGGACTCTTTGTATCCTGTTTCTTCCTATACACATGTACCTACGATAAAGTTTAATTTATAAATCTGACACAGTGAGAGGTACAACATAGCATACAAAGTTATGCGACTTTCTTCTCTCCCTCGAGGTATCTTATTGTAGTGGACTCCCCCATCTTCCTGTGACGGTGCAAGATGCAAAATGTCCACACGATGAGCTGCACTGAGGTGAGTGACTAGGTATTGAGATGCAGCATTAGGCTACTCTTGACTTTGTGACCATATGTCAGAAATGCCATCTTTGGGCCCCTGGGTGGCTCAGTCTGTTAAGCATCTGCTTTTGGCTCAGGTCATAATCCCGGAGTCCCAGGACCAAGTCCCACATTGGGCTCCCTGCTCAACAGGGAATCTACTTCTTCCTCTGACCCTCCCCCATATCATGCTCTCCCTCTCTCTCAAATAAATAAATAAAATCTAAAAAAGAAAGAAAGAGAGAGAGAGAGAAAGGCCATCTTCTTCTCCAAACCACAGTTGGAGGTGATGGCAGGGCAGGAACTGAAGCTTTGGAAAGCAAAATGTGAGTGGGGGCGGTTATTGTACTGAGAATGTTTTTCCCTGAATACAAAGTAATTCTGCCCTTTGTATTGAAAATTTCATAATATTAGGGCATCTGGGTGGCTCCGTTGGTTAAGCATCCTACTCTTAATATCAGCTGAGGTCATGATCTCAGGGTTGTGAGATCGAGCCCCAGTCAGGCTCTGAGTAAGGAGTCTGCCTGAGGTTCTCTCCCTTTCCATCTGCCCCTCCACTCCTCCCACTCCTATGCCTGCTCTCTCTGAAAATAAACAAATGAAATGTTTTTAAAAATTTGATAATATTGAAGAGGCAGACAGAGGAATCCCTTCCCCAATTGACTTTGCTATAATTTCTTCTGTCACTTTTATCCACACATACTGTTTACCTAATAGAGATCACAACAGTGTGTACAATTTTGCATTCTCTTTTATCATTGAAGTCTATTGATGTACTATTGTAAAAATTATAAATGTAACTTTAATGTTTAATATTCCATTATATGAAATGACAGCATTAGGCATTTACTGGTAAACGGTTATGTTTCCTATATTCATTCACAAATATGGTTGTGATGAATGCCTTTATTGAGAGATACTGGCCCTCCACTCTTATTGTGCCTTTAGAACTTTTCCCCAGAGGTAGAAGTGCTGAATTATATGGGTTTTTCCAGTTTATGTTTTTCTACGCAGACTGCTCTCCAGAGAGGCTGTATGATGCATGGGGCTCTGAACTACATTCCTTTTCTTAGCTGCCTGCTGGCTCCAGAGATAAGTAGTGATCACGCCATAAGCAAGGCCCTATCCCTAGACAAGCCGAGGAATCACATCTGCAGGATGCAGCCACAAAGGTAAAAATTTCCCTTCTTTCCCACTCTCACAGACTGACTCCTGTCCACCTGGGGCTGTAGGTGCCAGAGCTCCTTGTTTCCTTCCATCCCAAGTCTCCTCCAAGACCTGACACAGCACTATTTCCTGCTGACCATATCTTGATGGGAAACCAACCATTCAGGTCGCCCCTTCACACACACACACACACACACACACACACACACACAGAGAGAGGAGGGGGCTGTCTCCTTCACGCAAGACTGCTCCCGGCCTGGTGAGGACAGTGCTGGGCAGTCCACCACAGAGCTGGGATGCCCTGGGAAGCACCTGTTCAGCCTTTCATGATGCACATGGGGAAACTGAGGCCTGGGGACTTGCTCGGACTACACAGAATATCCATGTCACGGGCAGGGGCAGGTCCCACAGCTCTGGGCTCAGTGGGCAAGATCTTCCTAGCCATTCAGTTCATTCCCATTGAACCAGCTTTCATTCAGCAACTTTTACATGGCGGGCACTAAGGACTTCCAAGGCTGCAACTCTCACGTGGGGCAAATCCTGGGCATCACTCATGCCAACAGCCCATTGTTCAGGGGAAGAAGCTTCTGTGTGCACAGCTCTGTCTCACGGGAGTGGACAGGATGGCTTGTCTAGGGGCGCCTGGGTAGCGCAGTCGTTAAAGCGTCTGCCTTCGGCTCAGGGCGTGATCCCGGCGTACCGGGATCGAGTCCCACATCGGGCTCCTCCGCTGGGAGCCTGCTTCTTCCTCTCCCACTCCCCCTGCTTGTGTTCCCTCTCTCGCTGGCTGTCTCTATCTCTGACAAATAAATAAAATCTTTAAAAAAAAAAAAAAAAGGATGGCTTGTCTAACAGAAGCCACTCTCCTTGGCCTCTCCGTTCATAGCATATCTTTGTCACTATTGAATCCTGCTTGTGGCACTGACTGCAATGCTTACTTCGCCTTTTCTGGGACAAGGGAGGGGCTGGGAGAGCCACTGGGAGGAATGGGAGATAAGTTGGGGCAGAATTTCATGGTGGGGCAACCAGAGTGGACCTGCACTGAGCAGATGGGAACACCCTCATGAGCTGAATTCAGGGATAAGGGAAGGGTCATAGGCTCGCACAGAAAATACAATGAAACCCATGGTGGCATTAGGAAGAGACCTCTCCTGGCTTAGATCAATGCTTCTCTGCAGGGCATAACCTGTACACCCTTCTCCTCCCAGAAACATTTGGCAATGTCTGGAGACATTTTTGGTGGTTACAACTCAAGGAGCAAGTGCTACTGGCAGCAGGTGGGCAGAGGGAGGGATGGTGCTAAACATCCTATGATGCACAGGGCAGCCCCGCACAACAAAGAATTCTCCAGCCCCAAGCTCACTGGTGCCAAGGCTGACAGAGTCTGGGTTCAATTTAGAGCAGGAGTTACTCTGCCTGACAAGGTACCTGACATAAACTCTGAACATGACGGAAGCAAGAGCGCGCTGCACGATGAGACAGATCAGAGAACACGCAGAGCTGGTACTGGAGACAGACTCTCTTCAACATCTGTGCAGGAAAATGAGGCAGCCATTGGGTGGAAAGATCTCAGATTTGGGGCCTGTGATCAACCCCAGCTCTGTCATTCAATCTTAAGAACCAAATCTTTGGCTCCACTGAGCTTTGGTTACTTTTATCTGTAAAACTTGAATGATGATATTTTCTCCGTGGGGTGTTTCAAAGAAAATGGCACAGAATAGATGCTCCTTAATACCAACCATTCATCCTCTACCCTCCACGCACTCCTACACACACACACACACACACACACACACACACACACACATGCACGAGCACACATGCATGTACACACACCACTGCAATGAAGAAAGAGCTACAGATGTGTAACAAATGAGAATTCTGAATGTAGAGTCTGGGCAACTGTAGCTGATGGACTGGAAATCCTCTCCACAAAGGCATGTAAGTCTCCCGTAAGCTAGCTGCTTGTGTGGCACACAATAATGGAGCCAGAGAGCCGGTTATTATGCAAAATAAAAGATAAACATAAGAGGACAAAGAAAAAACATTCCTTATTCACCCCTGGCTATGATTTCACCAATATTCTAATGAGCTGCAATTAAATGTTAATGCCATGTATCCTACTATCTGATAACTAGAGTCAGCCTGGTTATTAAGAATTGAGTTAACTGGTCAGTAAGCTGCGTGGCTGTCATCCACAGTGTGGGTCCACTCACTCCAATAACTCCTTCTGTGGACTCATAACGTTCTTCCCCACAGGGGAACCTCCCTCACACATTGCGTTTAATATGTATGAAAACAGGCAGATCCCAATTCTGACAACAGTCAGGTCTGTGCTGCTGAGGGTGGGCAGACTAAGGACGTGTCCCTCATACGTTGAACGTTTACCTAGGCTATGCTGCCTGCATGTGGATTAACACTTTTAAACAGGTACCTTCCAAATGTACTCAAAGTCTAAAGAGCCTTGAAACGTTGGTAGTTTCAAGGACCAGCTTGGGGATTCTCCTCTCTGAGAATCTAAGAAAGCCCAGAGTAAGTGAAATTTCTATGCATTTGCATCAAAAAGCAATAATTTACAGCATTTTCCCATGCTCATCATAAAGCAGAGGAAAAGCCCTCCTTCACTAGAGATTACCTCTCCTGGGCTCTCTCACCACCTTGCTCAGAAGACTTGGACAGGTCACTTCCTCTCTCTGGACCTAATATTTGTAAGCTCTGTTGCAGCCCTGACCTTCTCTCATTGAACAGCTAAGCACACTCCCACCTATTGCCTCTTTCAGTCACTTATCTCTTATACACATATGCTCTCCTATTATGTAGCTCGGAGTGATGGTATACCAGATGGCTGAGACTCTTCTCAAGAAAGCCTCCTGTCCTGCTTTTGTACTTTGCTGATAATAGAAGGGATAGCACATGGAAAAAGCCAATTGGTCCTCCCCTATGGCAGGGTTCATTCTCCTGGGACTCTCAGCCTACCCGAGGCTGGAGAAAATATTCTTTGTGCTCATCCTCCTGATGTACCTGGTGATCCTGCTGGGCAACGGCGTCCTCATCCTGGTGACCATTCTTGACTCCCGCCTGCACACGCCCATGTACTTCTTCCTGGGGAACCTCTCCTTCCTGGACATCTGCTACACAACCTCCTCAGTCCCCCTCATTCTTGACAGCTTCCTGACCCCCAGGAAAACCATCTCCTTCTCCGCCTGTGCCGTACAGATGTTTCTCTCCTTTGCCATGGCAGGGACAGAGTGTGTGCTCCTGAGCATGATGGCATTTGATCGCTATGTGGCCATCTGTAACCCCCTGAGGTACCCTGTGGTCATGAGCAAGGCTGCCTACGTGCCCATGGCTGTCAGCTCCTGGGCTATTGGTGGGACTGCTTCTGTGGTACACACATCCTTGACAATTCAGCTGCCTTTCTGTGGGGACAATGTCATCAACCACTTCACCTGTGAGATCCTGGCGCTCCTAAAGTTGGCCTGTACTGACATCACCATCAATGTCATCAGCATGGGGGTGACCAATGTGATCTTCCTGGGGGTCCCAGTTCTGTTCATCTCTGTCTCTTATGTGTTCATCATTGCCACCATCCTGAGGATCCCCTCAGCTGAGGGGAGGAGAAAGGCCTTCTCCACCTGCTCTGCTCACTTCACTGTGGTGGTCATCTTCTATGGGACCTTATTTTTCATGTATGGGAAGCCCAAGTCTAAGGATGCCCTGGGGGCAGACAAAGAAGACCTATCAGACAAGCTCATCCCCCTCTTCTATGGGGTGGTGACCCCCATGCTCAACCCCATCATCTACAGCCTCAGGAACAAGGATGTGAAGGCTGCTGTGAGGAACCTGGTGCCTCAGAAATGTTTCACCCACTGATGGAGGGCTCCTCTGTGGTTCTCAGCGTATGGGAAAAGGGACTTTTGATCATTATAGCTGCACAAGTGAAGTTATCCAGAATGCTCTCTTGCCCTTCAGTCCATTTTCAGGGAATGTTTAACTTTCAGAATATATCTTCTGAGTTTTAGTCATATACCTGAGAGTTTCGACAGATCCCGGACAATAAATCTCTAATTGAATACACAAAGACATTCTGAACACATGCTAGACCTGAGGAGAGAAGAACCATGACAGCACGCTGAATGGCCTGTGCTATGTCTAAGCTACACAGTCAGTACCCGGAGGAGAGAGGGCGCTCCCAGCACCGTGGCCATCCCTCTTGGATTCCCTAGGAGAGTCACAGGAACAAGGAGGAAGTGGAAATGTTCATTTTGGACTTTTTTATTAGATTCAGTTTGCCCAAAGTACTAAGAAGAGACAAAGACAAGTTCTCCACATAGAGAGCTTTTGGCTGGGAACAATCTATTCTGATACACTAAATTTCTTTTTAGCTATGAGAAAATTGAGGCTATTTTTTCTCAATGCACTTCACATTATGAAACATGCTAGTAAGTTAACTGCAAAAGGCGTATAGAGCTTGAATTTTATACTCATCACTTCTAGGAATTCCCACTAGAAAAGCTAGTATTTGGTGAGATAGTAACTCACATTCTGAAAAAAGAAAGGTGATAGAGAAATAGACAGACAGTCAGAGGCTAAATATATTTGAAGACTTTGGGGGCTAGCATTTGACACGTTTCTTTGTTCCAGGACTTCTCAATGTCTTTTGTATGTTACAGTACCCTGTGACTGTCCAAGACATGGAAACTCCGGAGCACTTCCTGAGACTCCGTAGCTCAGCAGGACAAAAACTGGGAAGCATTTCCTTCCCTATGACCTTGGGTGGGCTGCAAACCTTTCCCAGTCTATTTCTTCATATTTTACACCTAACCACTTGATTTTACACGAATTAGTTACTATAGATAAGTACTGTATAAATGGGAGCACAATGGAACAATTCGAAACTAGTAGTGGTGGTATCATGAATGCTGCACAGTGCTGTGCGCTGTATGGAACAGAGTAAGACGTGGTCCCTTTATAGAGCAATAGACACACAAGGTAAATGAGAGACTCAGAGATGTTAGCAGATGAATAGGAGCGTTTTTATGGCAAGTTCTAGGAAATGCTTTGATTATTGGCTGACTTATTTAAAAAGAGAATTTAGAAAGTGAGTCCAATTTTGAGAATAGATCTTGGGAGTTGGAAGGTTGTGCTTCAAGCGGTATTTACATTTTCTTATATTTATTAAGAATGAATTGCCAAGGATGCATATTTTGTTAATAAAATTTCACATCCTTATGTTAGTCCTGTTCCTGATTTCCACTTGGCACCAGCAGGGGAACAATCTTGCTGTTGCAAATACACAAATGACATCTAGTGGCCATTTAAACAAACTCCAGACACTTACGGGAGCCATTCAATATCCTTGTTAGAAGAGGCTGGGGGGGGGGGGGGTTCTTGTTCAACCCTATACAGGATGCATGCAGTTCCTCTCCAATGACCCTCCCCCTAATCAACTGGCATTTGCTTGGACACCTCCAGTGACAAAGAGTTCAAGACATCCAGATTCTAGCTTTTTTGTTTAGCTCTAGCAAATTCCTGCTCAAATGATGCTAACCTATATTCTCCAGTAACTTCTACCTGCCCTCCTAACTGGGCTTCGTGCCTCTACATGAGATGCACCCAAACTCTTTGCTTCTGTATGTGAAGATAGTTCTTCTAGATAGTTCCCCTCCAGCCCAAAGAGTCCCAGTCCTTTCTCCTGTGCAAAATTGCCCAGCTTTACCCAACTGTGTCTACAGCATCAGCGACAATGGAAAGAGTATGATAGTCTGAAAATACCTTGGCCATAAAAACGATGTTGCTAAGCTAATTGTATCTCCTCAGGGTAACTGCGGTCAGACTGGTAGAGAGAGTCATTTTGAACAAGCCACCTTGTTAGGCCATCCTCTGCTCCCTTGCTTTTCCTCTGAGTAATGGCAACCTTATCATTTTATATTATGGATGACATGATCCTAATGCAATTGTTAAGTTAATAATCACATCAGTTTTTTCTCTCAGAACAATGGCTACTTCTATTCCAGCCCTCCCGTCTCACATTCCGTGTATTTCAAAGTCAATCCCCTGTCTCCTGGCCCAAGCTTTCAAAATGAACAAGATGCAGCAACAGGAACAAGACGACAGAAGCCGGAGGAAACGGTTCTTTGACCCAGTTCATCAGTCTTTCTCAAAAATTATTGCTGCAGTATCATACAATATAGGAATCCATCCCCCAACTGAAAATAATCAGAATGAATAAACTTTGAAATATTATCAGTCTCTACCACAGTGACATTTGTTTCATGGGTGATTGCTGGACCATAGTTACTGGTTAACTGCATGACCAGGAATGCTTGGGAGAAGGGGTTTGATAATTTTTGGGGGGGAGTGATTACTTTGGGGGGATGTATTAGTTTCTAGAGGCTTAATTAGGTTAAGGGTTGATGAGGCTTGAGGAAAGGAAGACCACTGAGTATGTCTGGATCCACGGTGATTTTATTTTTGAGGTTGATTGAATTGATTGATAAGAATTTTGATAAGATGCATAACTCCTGTTTTAATATCAAAATAAAAGGAAAGGTTTCAGCTGTAAGTTTGCTCATTTTGAGAAGTAACCTTTTTGGTTTGCCAAATATTAAAACTTTGAAGGCAAAATGGGCTGCGCTGAGTTATTTTAAAAAGCTCAAGTATTCAATTCTCTCTCCAGTCTTTCCTTATACATTGTACATCAGTGTCAGTATTCATTCCATTTGAGGCCCGTCTGGTCTCTTAAAAAGCTAGCCACAAATAGCTCTCAATAGCACGTCTGGGCAGACACCAAAGAAGTAAATCCAATCGTAAGGAAAATGTAGTGGCTTGCCAATGTTTTTACCAGCGAGGAATTATAGGAATTTAGCCATAGAATTTGAAAACAAATTGAACTCTCTTTTTAGCCATTTTTTGTTTTTAGTACTGACCAAGACCCCGCTTGTTGTAACATGTCTTCCCAGGCGTGAATGCTTGCATTTGATCCAAGAATAAGAAATGATGGACTGTTACCCAGCAGCAGGGTGGGGTGGGATTCCTGGTACTTTTATTTTTTAAGCAAAGGAAAAAACAACTGAGCAGAAATGTGTTCTTTCAACAGCTTTTTGTGGAAACATAAAGAGACTAGTTTTTTTTTAATCCCTTATTGCAATAATTACAAATACGGTTACATGAAGCTAATGGGAATACTGTTTACATCAGTATAAGTTATCTGACCTAGATGTTGGCTCTTAGGGGCATCAACAAACAAGACATCCTCAGTTTATTAAATTTTTTTATCTTAATGAGTTCTGGGTTCAAATATTTTCTTTTTAAGTATAAACAGTTGCTTTTGCTAAAGCTAATTTGAAATTCTTGACCGTTGACTTGAGTATGCACAGAAAAGCTCAGTTTTGTTGGGAGAAGCTAGGAAATCCACTGTTGGAACTTAAAAACAGCTAATGTGTTGTAAGTCATTACATTTCATGGTGCAAATTTTTATAATGTAGAATAATATTTAAAATTATTTTAAACAAAACCTTGATGCTAGGCATCACAAAAGAAAAGTTCGTCTCATTTAAAAAGTATTCTAAACTGGCAATTCTCAAACCTTTTGTCCTGAAGATTAGCATAACTTAAGAGATGGATGATGTCTGACATCGGTAAGAACAGAGGGAAATAAATACTCTTATATTCCGTTGGTGCTAATGTAAAGTAGGTCATCTTTTTCAATATAATGCTACAAGTGGACGTCTGGCTGGCTCAGTCAGTAGAGCTTGCAACTCTTAATCTCTGGGTCATGAGTTCAAGCCCCACATTGGGTGTAGAGATTACTTAAAGTATAATGCTATAGTATTAGATAGACACACAGAACCAGGAGATTGAATAAAGAAAAGAAAATTTAACCATCTTCCAAGAAAGAAAACTAAGGGGCCTAGAAGTCCAAAGTCCTGTTTCACAAGTGGCATCCCCATGCCTTACTGTAGGGGTGCCAGATTTAGCAAATCAATATTCAGATGCCCAATTCAATTCAAATTTCAGATAAACAGTACTTTCATAAATATATATATAATATACATAAAAATACATACATTTAAAAGGCATATATTTTTAGTAGAAGTATATATACTTCTACTAAAAAGAGTTTCCAGTTTCCATTGATTATCCGAAATTGAAATTTTACTGGGCAAACTGTGTTTTATCTGGCAGCCCTAATTTAATATAAAACAATAAGAACAAAATGAGGAAAGTTTTACCTCAGTTTGCTGCTAGAAATCCTGTTCCCGTCTCTTATTTTGTCCCTTCCCCCAGGGAATGATTATTGCCAATATTCTGTCACAGGAATTGATCAGCTAGTTTCTTTATTTTCCAGACACTGTTGTCATTACACCTATAAAAAAAATACAGTGTATCTCTCAAAGGTAATGACATTTTTAACATAATATGCAATACCATCACCATGTATAAAATTTTTCAGTAATTTCTTAATACACTCAAATATCTACTCATTTCCAAATTTGGAATTTCCAATTGTCTCCTAATGTCCCAATCTTTTCTTTTTTTCTTACAGTTTCTTTGAATAAGGATCTAAACAATCCTCACATTGTACTTTGACCCTTTAAGTCTCAATTTCTTCATCTAACTGTGACCCCCTTATTACAGCCTGGATTTCAGGAAGGCAAGGCAGCAGAGATCATAACTGAACAAAAGCCGCAGTCTGAGGATGAGTCAAGTAGTCATCGCTCGGGATTTACAGTTCTTTTCCTTGGGTTCAAGTCACCCATTGCCATGTCCACAGTGTCCACTATAGCGGAGGGATCAGGAATGGATCCTCTTGGGGCACCTGGGTGGCTCAGTCATTAAGCGTCTGCCTTCGGCTCAGGGCATGATCCCGGAGTCCTGGGAGTCCTGGGATTGAGCCCCCATCAGGCTCCCCCACTGGGAGCCTGCTTCTTCCTCTCCCACTCCCCCTGCTTATGTTCCCTCTCTCGCTGGCTGTCTCTGTCAAATAAATAAATAAAATCTTAAAAAAAAAAAAAAGGAATGGATCCTCTGCCCCATTCAGGTTGCCTCTCCTCTGTGCCACAAAGGTCATGGTGACCTTTGTTCTCAACCCTTGCTGCTGCCCAGGTAGGTGCCCCTCTCTCAGTCTGCCTGGGAACCTCTTCCCTGGAGACTTCCTCCCCTTTACCAACGCCCAAGCTCTGTGGTGTTTTAACCTCCCTGCTCCCTCGCATCAGAGCCTTCCTTCATCCCCTGCATCTGATCCTGGTTATTGATCACTGGGTGCCATCTTGTTTTCTCTTGGATGGAGCCAGAGACAATTTGAAATGCATGAATATGAAGGAGGCTGACGCACAGCCTCAAGGTCAAGTATCCATGAGACATTCAGAGTTTTTTAGCACAGTCCAGGCTGTCTCTTAATTTGTCATGTATACATTTTTATGCCACAAAAGTCGCGGTCTCTTTCTTTCCTTCAGTTTGTGTCACTCCTGTTACCTAGCTTGGTGTGAGTCTCATACCAAAAGGGGAGTGGGTACATGATGGGTCCTACAAAAGAGGTAAGGAATGGGGAAATCCTGCCATATACAAATGGAGTTAGGTAGGACACATAGAATGTGCACAATAAATATTTGTTGGGTGGAACGGATGAACAAAATCAGCAAAAGGCACCAATCACAGTGCCTGACACATTGTGAATTTTCAATAAATACAACCATAAAATAAGTATTATTACTGGATGATCACTGAGGTCTCTCCCATCTTACCACCAAAGTTCTAAGGCATGAATGAGTCAGGATTGGGCCCACAACCAGCAGACACCGGAAGACCCACTTCCTTGGGTCCAGGACAGGGTGTTCAGAGGAGTTACTGCCTCTGTGGACTTCCCTTCCTCTTCAGTTACCTTCTCCCATTCACTCTGCACTAGTGGGGAAGGCAGGACATTGTCCCTAGAATCTTGGTGTAGCCACTTCACATTTCAAACTTTGAATGGCTCCTGGGATCAGCCCCTGTGCTGACATAATTGCTAAATCTTCACATCAACTCCAAAAGGGAGACAGGCTGGGTTCCTAGTCACATTTTATAGGTAAGAAACCTAAGGCTCAAAGAAAAAATAAATTTTTCCTGGCTCAAAGGGTAAGCCAGGACTCTGACCCAAATCCTTTATCTTCTGATTTCCAGGCCAATGGTAGTTCTTTCCATTTTCCCATTTCTTTGTGCTTTCAATCCAAATGATGATTTTTTTTTTTCAGAGTACAAATTAACACATGCCCGTTATAGGAAGTCTGGGCAAAATCAAAGCAGTATAAGAAGGAATCCCATCCGCTATGGTTAACCGCTCTAAAAAGTTTGAAGTAATTTCCCTCCGTTCTGTCATGTTAATACATAAATACTTTCACGTGACTGAGATTATATTGTATGTGCACATTTAAATCTTAGGATTCACTTAATTTTGTATCATAACTATCCCTACCATGTTACTAAAAACCCTTTGTTCACATCCTGTCAGTGCGAACAATCTTCCATTTTATGAATTTGCCACAGTTCTTGACTATGTCCCTAATTGACGGACAATTGTTTTTCCAATATTTTTCTTGTAAATAATGATGAAATAAACATCTTTGTTGAGAAAACTTTATCTACTTCTTTGATTATTTCCTTAGGACTAAGTCCCTGAAGAGGACTGCAGGTTTGGCAGGTGTCTGGACCATGGTGCTGTCACCAGCAGCTCGAGGAAGGTTCTCTCAAGTTGATACACCTGTCATTCAGAAGCAAAGTAACTTCTAACTTCTTTAAGTAAATTTAATAGAAAATTGTAATCTTTAACTTTTCAATATAGGCTTTGTATGTTTTGAAACATATTGGTCTCATGTCTGACAACTTCGGTAGATAGAGAATTTACTAAATATTCCATTTGAAGTGCAGTAAAGATATTATGAGATCATGCCAAATTTCTAAGTGCCATTAGAGTAAGTTAAAAAGACCCTGTTGTTAACTAAGCTGCCAGATAGCAGAGGTCCACAAGAATGGATCTATCCGCAACTTCACCAGCCGCAACCCATCCTCCAAAGTCCAGACTTGAATAACCACCTGCCTATTTGACATCTGTACTTGGATGTATAATAAACCCTCAGATCAAATAAATCCAAAATAGAACTCTCAGTTTCTCAGCACCGTTCTTCCAATTTGCTCCTTCCCCATTTTTCCCATCTAAGTAAATGGGGGCACCACCCCCTACCTAGTCACTCAGGCCAAGAACCTATGGATCGTCTTCATTTAGTCCATCCCTCACCCTCTACATCCCATGCAGCAGGGAGTCCTATTTGCCTCCTTCAAAATATATTGAAATTGGGCCCATTCTGTTGGTACACATGCTTCCCTGCAGGCCATTCCTCGTGTTTCAAAGCATGTATCTTCCCAGCTCAAAACCCTCCAATGGCGTCCTGTCGCACTTGGGAGTAAAATCCCAATTCCCACACAATCTGTGTCCTGTCCACCTCTTCAGCCTTGCCTCCAGCTGACATCCTTCCAAGCCCCTTTCTCACCATCAAACCTCCCAGTTCCTTTTTGCTACGAGACTTGGCACATGCTTCGTCCACACCGTCACCTGTGCTACCCTTCACATCCCTCAGGTCTCTGCATAAAGGGCATCTTTCTACATGCGGAAGATGGATGCCCTCCCACCCCCTACACCTTTATTCTTCCCCACGGCACGCATTACCACCCAACAAACAATCTCTTCATTTCTTTGTTTACGGACTATCTCCCACTGGAGTGTCCACTCCATGGGGGAATGGACTTCCTCTGCTGTGATTATTGCTAACACTCAGTACCCAGCACAGGGCACAGTATAGTCATTAACATGCTCAAATAAATATTTGTTGAATAAATGAATGAGGTAGAAGGTTTTCACTATGAAGAAGGTGCATTAGGGGCGCCTGGGTGGCTCAGTCGTTAAGCGTCTGTCTTCGGCTCAGGGCGTGATCCCAAAGTCCTGGGATGGAACCCTACATCGGGCTCCCTGCTCCGCGGGAAGCCTGCTTCTTCCTCTCCCACTCCCCCTGCTAGTGTTCCCTCTCTCACTGGCTGTCTCTCTGTCAAATAAATAAATAAATAAATAAATAAATAAAATCTTAAAAAAAAAAAAAGAACGTGCATTAGACTCACTTGAGCTTATGACAAAGAAGGACAAAGGAAAGGTCATTCTCTGCTCCCATTGGAAGAGCACTGTAAAGCGCAAACCACTAGGCGAACGGAGATTATTATTATTATATCAATGTGGCATCATGCTACATGCTGTGTGCTCTGTAAAAATGGACATGACATACTGTCACACGAGTAAAGACAGCAGCTGGCTGAGATGCTCACAAAAGGCTCTCGACCAAGAGAAAGTTTGTTGTAAGTAGACTAAATTTCTGAGAATACTGGAGAGTTAAAGAGAGCATTTAGGAAAGTAATCATTTCCATTTTAAGAACAGAACCTTGAAAATTAGTTTTGTTTTCAAATGCTAATAACAAATTAGTGTTTATCCCAAAGTAGTTATGTGTGGGAAAAGTGAATACTTTATTAATGAAGGTTAATCTACCTTAAAGCAAGTGGATCCCATTTCTGATTTCTGTATTTCCGCCCTGAAATTACCCAGCTGCGGGAAATAGACAAGAGTGTCATCTAGTGGTCACTTGCATGAACTACAGCTCCTTGAAAGGTCAAGTCAGAGACAGCTGTATCATATGGTCCATCTTGCCAGCAGTTACCAGATTTCCAGACTTCACACGTACAAGGATTTTTGTGGTTTTTTTATGGAGACTTATAAGGAGTTGTCAAGGTTTGGTTTTGTTGATTTAGCATGTTAAACAACAATAGCAAATACCACCTGCTATCTAAAAACAACAAAAAACCATTTTAACACCCCCCAAAATAGAAGGAACATAATCTCAGAATAAAGGAAATGTGCTTCAAGTTGCAGATATTTAGCTTGATAAAAAATGTACCACGCAATCTTTTCTTTCCTCAGCAGGAAAATGAGACCTGGAAAGCTTCACAGACAGGTACCAATGTAGAGACTGGTATTTGGGAACTCTGCTCACCCTCTGCCTAAACCCCCCCGGCCAGGAGAGGCACTCCCCTTGACCACCTCCTTCCAGCCCTGAGACGATTTCCTTGTAACTTAGGGCAGAATTGTCAGCATCTACCCAAGGGTGCTGGTTTGGGCCTGGGAGTCTCCAAGAAGCCCCTAAACCCTTCTTTATTCTGATGTGTGAAAGCGGCTCTCAGATCCCCAGCGTCCACCTCCCCTAATCTCTTCCCTGGTCTGAACCCCCTAGTTCTTCAGCCCATACTTATACTCCCAGCCTGCAGGGCAATAAAGTACATTCTATGCCTTCCAGGCCTCCAGTTGCTACAAAGTTAAGGTCATAGACATTTGTAAACAGATCCTGTAAGAATCAGAAGTCTAAATTCTTTTCCCAGGCTAACCAGCTCAGAGCAGTACAGAAGTTTTCTTAGGTATCCACCTTCCTGACAAACCGACAGCAAGTACCTCGGGGCAGCCACGGTCTCTTATATTACAAATTCTATCGTCCATACCTTTAGGTAAGATCTCCTCGCAGATGCCGTCTGAGTCACTGAGTAAGGCTGAGGTGTTTCACCGACTGCCTTCCATTACTGATCTTTCTTAGTCTCTTGCTAGGGGGCTGTGCTTTCAATGGGAAACAAATGGGTGAATATGCGCTTTCATTTGCTTCAGCTGCGAGTGATAGAAAGCTCATTCTCAACAATGGTTTAGATAAGATGATTTATTTCCCTTCTGTATCCGAGCCAAGAGGTGGGTGAGGTATGGTGCCCCCACAATATCAGAAACCTAGGCTCCTTCGACCTTGTTGTTCCATTCCAAGGTCAGTTTATGGTCCAGTGTGACTTGGGTAGCTCTAGCCATGACAGCCACGTTTTGGCCAGAGGGAAAGCGGAAAGACAAAGTACGGTGCTCTCTCTCTACCTCAGACATTCCCCAGAAGTTGTACTTCCGTTGGTCATTCCTAGATCCAACGGAGGCTACATTGTTGTCGCTTTTCTCACAATAAGGAAGAAGGGGGACACTGAGATTGGGGGACAACTGGCTGTGTTCACAGCTTGTATGACATGTGCTTAGGATCAGACACAAGGTCAAGTGATTCCTGATCCAACCCTGGGGGCCAGCCTCTCTGGAAAATCGCTAAACTTGACACCAAATTGTATAGGACTCCACAATTAAAATCCCCTAAAATAAAATCCATGACCAGTGGGCAAAATGGGGACCCACAAAAATGTATCCAGTGAAATCGTGATCAAACAAATGGGTTTTTTAACTCAGATCTTCTCGATTAGTGTTCCTATGCAAGAAATCCTTCCTGGCATTTCTCAGAAATGCTAGGTTTTTCCAAAGCCTGAATCCTAATTAAAATAAGTTGAGAGATCTAGAAACCTGGGCAAAGTTTTCTCCCATGAGAACTAAAACTTAACGATCGAGTGGGGGGATGGGCAAACTCAGTGAAGGGGAGTAAGAGGACAAACTTCCAGTTATAAAACAAATAAGCCACGGGGATGAAAAATACAGCACAGGGAATATAGTCAATAATATCACGATAACTGTGGTGACTGATGGTGACAACACTGTGGTGAGCATTTTGTAATGTAGATAATTGTGGAATCACTATGTTGTACACCTGAAACTAAGAAAATGTCAGCTATACTTCAATTTTTTAAAAAAGATTTACTTTATCAATTCAGGGACTGATTGTTGTATTATTTTATATTTTACTCTGAAAAAATAAAAATAAAAAATTTTTAGGATAGAAAAACAAAAAAACCAAACCAAACCAACCAAACAAAAAACCTAAACAATCAACATAGAGATGTCACTAGTTCAAAGGAATCCATGGATGTCAAATCAGAAGCGAGCATGGAGGACGCTGAAGCACACGCTGGAAAATTAAGGTGGACAGTTCCCGAATGAATCCCGTCGCCGTGTTAGGAGCAGTTGTGTGTGGGCGCTGGCTCGCAAGGGCTCCAGAGAGCAGCTGTGTGCGTCTCTCCCCAGCGCTCAGTGACATCACGTTGGGAGCGCGAAATTGACCATAGTGGGAATATTTTTACCTCCCTTCAGAAACCGGCAAATGCTACCTATCAGGGCTTTGATTTTTCTCCCAGGGTGTGGATTTACCAGCACACACTGGTTTTAAGTGTGTGTCTGTGGACTGGTCTGCTTCTAACAGTCAGTCGTTTTCACAAATAAAATAAATATTAATAACTTTATGCACATAGGATACTTATACAAGTCCTATGAGTGGTGTTAGAGAAAATAACAAATTTTGAGGCAAAATAAGTCCCTCTATTGGCAATTTCAACAAGTGATTCTGTGGAGTGTTATTAACCTTCCCGGTGGGTCTGAATGTTAATATGATTTGAAAACTTCCCAATAATGGTTGCTGGCATTTCCATGTGTTCAAGTATTTTCACTACAGCCTACAGTTCTTTGTTAATATTCAATAAAAGAGATGCAAAAAAAGTACGATGTGATTGTTTTTGCAGAACACTCCAACATGGAATCAGAAACTGCACGAAAATCGGAATTGGCAAGAGCAATATTGAATTCAACAGCAAAATCAAGACTAAGGCAAGCAGACAAAATTGTCATTAAAAAAGGAAATGAGGGGTGCCTGGGTGGTGCAGTTGGTTAAGCATCCTGCTCTTGATTTCGGTTCAGGTCATGATCTCTGGGTCATGGGATCGAGCCCCGCATCAGGCTCCCTGCTCAGCGCAGAATCTGCTTGGGTTTCTCCCCTCCTACCTCTGCCCCTCCCCCCTGTGCACGCACCTTTCCTCTCTCTCTCCCTCTCTCTCTCTCTCTCTCTCCCCCCCCAAATAAATAAATAAATCTTAAAAAAAAAAAAAGTAAATGAACTTCTCTGAAGCGACATGTACCCTTAATAATCAACTTGAAGATGTTTGGGACACACTCTCAATTCAAAAACATTAGTGTAAAATGAAAGAAAGTTTTCTACATCTGGAATGCTTGTTGCAAAGCAAGTATCAAAACTATCAGATGGACTAATTCATGCTTTGTGTTTTTAAAGTTCGTTTTGTAAATCATAACTTTTAAATATCAAATATTTACAGTGTTCTCTTTCCATTTTTAAGTGATTCTATTTGGCATTTCTTGTGTGTTACCATTCCCGTCCTTTTATCATTTTCTATATCCAGAGTCTGCATCAGGTAGAGATCAGTTTCACATGCTACTGAAATAATCTTGTCACAGTATATTGGTTCATGAGGATAATAATAATATAAAACCATATTATTTGCTGAAAACTTCTAAAACCTTTAGTATCATAAGATCAGAAAATTATTCACTGTTTATTATTATGGTCTCTCATTTAAAAGCATGTAAATAAATATTACGAAAGATGCAGAATGATTTACAATGTCAGGAATCTTGAGAAATCCTAGAAATTTCAATTTGTCGTTCCTGGCTGTTGATATTAGTATCAGTTGGAAATTTGGAAACATTACTCTGGATCACTGATTTTCAAACTTTTTAAAGCAGCCAACCTTTACTATCAAAGTCCACCTTGGAAACAGAAGATGCAAAAGATATAAAAGGAAGCTCTGGCTGAAGGAGACAGAATTAGGAGATGGGATTCTGTCCCCAACGTTGCAACGAAATTGCTGAGTGACTTGGGGCCTGTCACTTAAGTGTCTCTGTCTTGGTTTCCTCACTTGTAAATTGCAACTGATGATGCTTTACCGGCCCCCGCCCCCCGGTTTTTGCGGGAGGCAGCTGAGACAATGCTCAGAAGAGCTTTGCAAACTTGGGACACCTTGTAGAGGGTTAAGTGCCAGACAGATAAAGGACGTCCACACACCTGATACACTGTTGTAATGTGAGCCCGACAGGTAGAGCCAAGACGGGAACCCCAGAGTCCATCCATCCTAGCCTCTTTTCTAGATTCTCTGCCAGTGCCTGTCCCTTTTAAGAGCTGGAGCTTCAAGATGTAAATAAGACCTCAGGTTTAAAGTGGAGTCATTCTGCACCTAGTTGGGATCAGGCAGCAGAATGCAGAAAATTACACTCCTCACATGAAAGGGATGGATTATAAAAAGGGAAGTGTGAATTGTGTGCAAGTTGCAAGTTCACCAAAATGGGAGCTGGGAAGTTGCATTTCAGTCTGGAACTGCCATAAAATGTAGAGGAATATGTCAGTTCCCCTCCCCGAACTTCAGATCTTCAGAACTATTTCATCTGTAAGGAGCCAGGAAGGCCTGGATGACTCCACATTTCCACGAGGATTCATGCTGCCCCGTTCCCCAGCTGAGCTCACACAGAAACAGGAATCAATTTTGTTCGTCTGTGTCCGGAATGTTCTTGCTAAGTGGAGCTCTGGCCTTCCTCAGCCCGGAGAGCTCTTTTTGCAAATAACAGCTATTTTCTGAACAGTAGCAGTAAAGTTTGCTTTTCTTAACCTCTGCACAATCCTTAAAAAAAATATTATTGCATGTACTGAAAAGCAACACATGCTTGTTAAAATAAATTCAAGCAATGCAGAAGTACACAAAGTCAAAAGTACGTTTCCTCCTCCCTGCAAGCCTATCCCCCAGTGGTAACCATATCCTTCTAGACTTTCCATGTGTATATGTATGCATATACGCATAAGAGTAATTTAGGAGCTTTTTGTTTTTGCTTTTGTTTTCTTAAGGAGAAGGCGTGTTTATTTGCTCCCTCTACCCCGTTTCATGGGATCATTCTGTAACTTGCTATTTTTTCTCTATTTATAGTGGGCAGTTTCCAAGTCAGTACATTTTTGTAACGGTTATTATTCCATTTTGTGGATACACCATAATAATTCCAAGAGGGACACATATGTTTCCCTACTGGTGGATACTTTGATCTTTACATGTTTTTGCTATTCCAAATAATCCTCTAAAAAATAGTAATACTGTAGGGGCGCCTGGGTGGCTCAGTCGTTAAGCATCTGCCTTGGGCCCAGGGCGTGATCCCAGGGTCCTGGGATCGAGCCCTGCATCAGGATCCCTGCTCCGCTGGGAGCCTGCTTCTTCCTCTCCCACTCCCCCGGCTTGTGTTCCCTCTTTCACTGGCTGTCTCTTTCTCTGTCAAATAAATAAATAAAATCTTTTTAAAAATTTTTAAATAAATAAATAGTAATACTGTAAGAACAGCCTTGGACATACATGTTTACACACATGGGTGGGTATCTCCCTGTGTTGGGATTGCTGGAGACGCACATTGCCCAACACCTACACAGAGCCTGACAACCCACACTGTTACTCTTAGCCTATTCCCAGCAGCATCTGTAAAGTGTGATTTCTATCTCCACATCCCTCCCTGCAGGGCACTCCTATCCCTGAGCCCAACGACTTTCTTCAGCTCTTCAGATGCCATCTGACTCAGCCAGGACTGGGATTAACTGGAGGAGCAAGTCGTGGCCTAAGTCTTGGTGAGCAATGATGGTCAAGCCAAGGATGCTTTGCTGTTGTAACCACACACTCCGTGGCTTAAAACAACTCATGTATTATAACAAATCTGTTATAGATAACAGATGTCTTGTCCTACAGCTCTGGAGGTCAGCATCCAAACTCAGACCCCGTGGGCTCGTGTCGAGGGGTCGGCAGGGCTCGGTTCCTACCTGCAGGCTCTCGGAGAGATTCCATTTCCTCTCCAGCCTCTAGAGGCATTCCTTGGCTGATGGTCCCTTCTCTCTCCAAGTCTTTCTCCGACCTCTCTTGCTTCCCTCTTCCACATTTAAGGACCCTTTTGATTGTATTGGGCCCACCTGGATGATCCAGGATAACCTTATTTTGGGGCCATTTGGTTTTCCACTGTGATTCCATCCGCAAGAGTAATTCCCCTTTGGATGTAATAGGACATAGTCACGGGTCCTGGGGCTTAGGATGTGGACATCTTTGGGAGCCCATTATTATGCCTAGCACAGATACCAAGAGCCTGAAGTTGAGATCAAAGCCCATATAGGAGACTTCCAAAGAGGTTAGAATATATGTGAGGAAGATCCCTCTAGGGACCAGGCGGGCAGTGGTGGGGTGAGAACAGGGAGGTCAGTCGGAGGATATTACAGTGGTGAAGTCTGTGCAAGGACAGCAACAGTGAAGCTTTGTTCACGTGTGGATTTCCCTGGATCTCTGACTTTGAAGAAGAAAGGGGTCTTTGCCATACACAATCCTCATGAGCCGCCCAGGAAGCCTCAGGCTGATAAACATCTGTCAAGAGCGGAACCTCAGCCCCCAGCCAGCCCACCACAACCTCCCTGAGGCTTCGCACCTGCAGGGGTACCGGATTCTGTCCTGTTGTGTCTAGAGGAAGTCAGAGCGGGAAGATCCTCTAAACCCAGCTGTCAGGAGGGGCTCACCCCTGCCCTGCTTTTCCTCTACATTCTTGGCCCTGCAGCCAGGGAGGTGTTTCTCTCTGGGACAGGCTGGATTCTGGAGTCAGTAGGCCATGAAATAACATGTTTTCCGGAAAAGTACCTTCCTTAAAGGAAACCACTTGTTCCAAGGAGTAGAAAAGGGTCATTGTGTCTTGCCAGGCCCCCACTCTCCTTAGGATATGGCACAAAGCTTCCGTCCAGGGAAACCCAGGGCAAATCAGATCCCCAGGTGCTCTGGCCTTCCCTTCATTTTGAAGATAGGAAACAGGTCTGCTGAGAGTTTGCCAGAGCCAGACCCCATTTATGGACGAAAAGGACAGTTGAGCTTTGCACCTGCAGGTTCCTGCCACAGCCGAGCTATAAGGCATTGGTCCAAAGTGCTTCATAGGGGGCAGCTAGGTTCCTCAGCTACAGAACAGAGGGGATGGGGTGGCTGTGAGCACTGAGAAGATCTATAGAAAGCGTGGAGCTCATGCATAGAAGTCCAATAAATAGGAACTGGTAACAGCAGTAGAAGGAACGGAGAGAATACTGGATTCAGAAACCCGGTTCCAGTGAGGCTATGCCCCCAGGTTGCTTGGTTGACCTTGAGCGGCCCCTTCCCTTGCTGCCCCCAGACAAACACTCCTGGCTTTGCTGGCCTTCCAGTGTCTCTGTCCTTGCACTGCCACCTCTTCTCCTGGGAGACAGAGGCGCTTGCTGCTGGCCTGTTCCAGAGCCCGTCCCTCTTCTTATGCAACAGGCTGCACTGGGCGGAAGGGCAGGAGCACCTGGGCCACCATACACCACACCACACACACAACACACACCTCATGCACATACACACTCATGCCACACACATCACACACACACACCAACATACACCTCACCCTCACACCACATACCCCACGCACACTCTTGCACCCACACACTCCACACACACAAGCAAAGTAAGATTGTAGGGGGAGCTCATCCCTTCTCTGGGTCATCCTTCCAGACTTTCCTTAATCCCAGCTACCCATACCCATCTCTCAGCAGATGTTCCTGCTTCGCTGAGAAAACAGACCATCTGGCATGACACGCTCATCTCCCTTCGCCCCCCGACAAGCAAGCACGCAGCATTTACCTGCATCCCCGAACATCCTTCCCAGCAGCATTGCTGCACCCGCATGCCACCATCCAGGCCTGACCCCCCGACCCCTTCCTGAGCTCTGACTCCCAGGCCCATCCTGGGGACGCCTCTGTGGGTCTCTTCCTTGCTGGTGTACTGTTAGTGTCTCCCTCCCCAATCCTCCTTGCTCAACCTCCTTCCCATTCCTAAAAATAATAATCACCTTTCCCTCAGCGCGGTGCCATTCTGGTCAAAATACATCGCTCTTCTTCCCTTCAGATTATCTTCAACTGCAACCTCCCCTTCCCAGCTCCCACTGATTCAACTGCCCTTGCACACCCACAAATGCACGCACACAATACACACATGCGCGTGCACACCACTGTCGGGCCACTCCCTTCACTCCTCTCAAACTGTTCTCACCAAGGTCACCGTCAACCCTCATGTTGCAAAATCCAAGGTCTCTGCTCTGTGCTCACTGTCACCAGCCCCCCTGATGCTTTCAACCAGCTGACTCGTCCTGAGAACCACTTTCTCCCTTGCAAGGTTGCCAGAATAAATATAGGACACCAGTTAAAACAGACTCTCAGATACACAACAAATAATGCTTTAGTATAAGTATGTCCCAAATATTGCATGAGACATACTTATACTAAAAACTTTTTTTTTTGTCTATATGAAATTAAAATAACTAGATGTCCTGCATTTTTACTTGCTAAATCTGGCAACCCTACTCCCTGCTTCTCTGTCCCATGTGCTCCCCACCCTCCTGTCCCTTCTTCAGCTTCTCCTCAGCCCCCTCCTTCTATCAGCCTGCTCCAGGATGCTGGCCTTGCCTACCTTCCCTCCTCAAACTCCCTGATCTCTGGGACAGCTTCTCCCACACCCTCAAGCCCTGCTCCACTCAAGGCTGGCCTTGCCCAGAGTCTCTCTAGCTCCTTTGTAGCAATAGCAGATTGCAATGCTGGCGTGTGTTGTGTGTGTGTGTGTGTGTGTGCGCACGCGTGCTTTGAAAGACTATCTGTCCAGCCCAACAAGCAAGGCTGCCTCTCCGTTGTCTTCATCGTCTATTGCCCAGAAACGCGCTGGCCTGGTGTGGTAAGAAGTCCTTCCCTCGGGAGCTGGCTGTTGTCCAACCTCATCTCCTCCCACTGAACTGCCTACTCCCTGCCCCCGCATGTTCTCTGAATCACTGCTCGTGCTGTTCCCTCTGGAACACTCTCTCCCAAACTCTCCCTGTTGAAGTGCCCTCTTTGCTTCAGGTCTAGCTTGAGGGCCACCTCCTCCCAAGTTTCCCTGGGTCTCCCAGCTCTCCCTCCCCTGAGCACCTGAGTGTGTTAGCTGCAGCCTTGTCCAGGTCACTAAATTGGGAGTTCACCAAGTGCTGGGACCATGTTTGGTTGACTCCCACGTTCCCTGGGCAGAGCCTGGTACACAGTCGGTGCTCAGCCAGTGCATATTGAATAGAGGAGTGAATGACTAAGAGAACAAGTGACAGAATGAATGAGCAAATGCATGAGGAAGGAAGGAAGGCTCAGTGAGTTGATGGATGGATGGATGGAAGGACGGGTGGATGGATGGATGGAGATGGATGGATGGCTAGCTAGATGAGTGGGTGGATGGATGGATGGATGGATGGAAGGACGGGTGGATGGATGGATGGAGATGGATGGATGGCTAGCTAGATGAGTGGGTGGGTGGATGGATGGATGGATGGATGGAAGGACGGGTGGATGGATGGATGGAGATGGATGGATGGCTAGCTAGATGAGTGGGTGGATGGATGGATGGATGGATGGATAGATAAATGGGTGGATTAGCAAGCGAACAAATGAGGAAACCTCAGGGCTTGACAGACTGCCCATTGCCTGAAGAGTGAGGTCAGGCTTCCCATCCTCGCTTTGTTTTCATAGTCATGTGATTTCAGCCTGCAGACCCTCCTTCCACTGACCCAGGAAGGTTGTGCCCATGCAGCACAGGAACGAGCTCTAGCCCTGGGGTCCTGATACTTGGGTCCAGCTGAAAGGCACCTGACCTGGACGAGGGCTGACTGTGTGCTCCCCTCCCAGACCTTGCACTGCTGTCTCTGCCCATCTGGGGCTTCCATGCCCAGGTATTTCGTGTCTAGACATGCTCGCCTACCTCTGATGTCCGGGCACCTCTGAGAACAGGCCCCCGCTGAGTTGTGAGAAAGGCACCACCCAGGACCCCTTCAAGAACGGACTTCAGGGACAGCGTCAGCCACAGAGCTGCTTTGCCGGAGGTCAAACCTTGGGGGACAAGGAATGGGGGTGGGCAGCACTCAGAGACTGAGCAAAGGTAGAAGGCAGGTATTAAGGGCCTGCATTATGATTTGACTTTTTCCTCTATCTAGTCCTGCTTTCTCCTCCTTCCCCTCACAGATGTTGACCCCTATAAACATCTTGTACCCCGAGCTTTGCCTCAGTGTTCATTTGTGGAGAACGCAACCTGCCACAGTTCCCTTCCGTGTATATCTATGAAGGCCCTGTTTGGGGGCTTTCGGGTCCAGAGTAACCAAGACAAGCTCCCAGGAACTCCTGTTCATGGGCTGTGCCTCTCCCTTCCCCATGCTCCCCTGCGCCATCCCTCTCTGCCTGTGTGGCCCCAAGCCTCTCTCTGAGAGTCCTTCCTGTGGCCAAGATGGCCTGTCTAGGTACCGATAGAGGCCAGACCCCTGTCAAGGTCAGTTTTGCCCCCTCAATAGGCAGGTCCTAGGAGAGCTATCCATTCAGGGCTGACTGGAGACATATGAACCGGGAGACCCAGAAGTTTGTACCCTTCAAACTATATTCTAAATACGGCACAGCATTTATTTCCTGGTACAGAAAAAAAACCCAGATTTTCTATTAATAAAAACTGAGCATCTCTTTATTTGTGATGAAAACAAGAGCTTTGTTACATGCTTTCGATGGAACATAACATTTTAACTTATTTGGAATTATCTTTCAGTTCACTATTTTTCTATCATTCCTAAGTGACGCAAGTCACTCACATTGCCTAAGAACAGAAGTGACCTATAAGAATATGTTAATAAAGTTTCATCCAAAATATGTTTCCAAGTCTTCTTTCTGGCTTTCCTGTTAATCAAACAGCTTGTACTTTTCTGTGACTGTTTTTTTTTCCTCTTCTGTTTCCTTTTGTAGTTTTCAACCCTGGTTCTTGAGAGACCTACATAAGGATATACATTTTCAATTATAAAGTAAATCGCTGCTTCCCAAAGAAGCAGCCCCTTGGTTGCAGAATTCCAGGGCTGATTTCAGGCAACCGACAGGTCTCAGGTTTCCGTTCTGTGCGATGTGCCATTGCAAGGAATCAAACGACTTGATCAGAGGGGCTGATAAAAATGTAAAAATGTCCACTCGAGGGCGCTGTTTCTTCTGGTGGCAATAGAACCAGTTTCACGGGCATGCTGGGATAACCTGAGTGAACTAGCTCTCTCTGTTCACAATAAACTCCAGTTATATTGCTGTCCCCTGAGTAACTCAGAAGAGCTGGCCCCGTGCAATCCGACGCTGCCCAGTCACTCACTCTTCAGGCCTCTCCCAGGCCCCATCCTGTGGGCAGGGTCCAGCTGAACGCTCAGGGGGTCAGAGCTGAATTTCACCTGGTCCCAACCCTGCAGATCTCCCAGGATGGCGGGCACAGCAAGCTGGGATGGGATGGGATGGGGAGTTTGCCGAATACAACAGACGGGGAAGGCCAGGAAGGCCAGACTTGGAGGAGTGGGACACCAGGGAAGGCTTGTGGGGGGTGAGTGGGTCTGACCCACCAGCAGAACAAATCCTGAGGGCTGTGAGGCCTCACATGAAGGTCCAGAAGTCCCGGGCACCTGCCGTCGCCGCCGCCGGCTGGGCATGGCGACCCGGCCCCGTGAAGAGAGAAGCCTCCTGGTGAAATGTGGCCACCGTGAAGCTGTGGCCAGGGCCCCCCTGAGGATCTAGGGCCCTCGAGTCACAGCTAAAGCAGCAGAGGAGGCAGGTGATGGCTACGGTGACCAGAAACAGCACCGCCACCACTCCAATCACTGCTGTTTCCATGGCTCTGCGTGGCAGCTGACCTGCTGAGCACCGGGGGTGTGTCTTAGAGCCTTAGCTCCCCATCCGAAACAGGGGGCTCTGGGTGGTAGCAGGCACCCTGCTCTTCCAGCCGCGCTCCTTGTGGGCTCCTAGGCAGATGCTGGTCTGAGGCCCTGGGTCACGGCCCCACTAGGACGTTGGGCACTCCTCATTGCGCCAGTCAGTCCTCAGTTGGGCTCTGTTACTGTTTTCTAAGCCTCTGGCCAGGATCCCAAGAGCCGTGGTCAACTCCACTGGCAGCTTCTGGAAGAAGAGCTGTCCTGAAAGATGTGAGCTCAAGACTCCCTCAACTCGGAGGGGCTGAGAAAGAGGGAGCAGAAGACTTTGCTCAGAGGGAATCTTGCCAACCCGGCCCTCCGGTGACGCCTACCCATCTCAAGAGAGTTTGTCTGCTCAGACAAAAGACAAAATACTCCCCCTCCTGGGGATCCAGGATGAGCCTGGGCTCCTCCCCTGGAAGAACCTTGAGTCGGCCTCTCTGCTGCCTCCTGAGCAACCGGACACGGGCAGGGGGCGGGAACACAGGTGCGGAGGAAGGCAATGCCAGCCCTGGGCAAGGTCAGGTGGGGGCATTGCAGGGTCGCCACAAGGGCCATGGGGCCTTTGGCAGGGGCTGTGGTCCCTTTCACTCGACCTCCTTTTTTCTGCATGGGCCTGGGACAGTGCTGTTTAGAGAGGGCAGGGTATGCTCCTGACAGGGCCTGAACCCCTTCGACGACTTACGACGGGGCTCCTTTGGCAGGCAGGTCCTGTTCCCGAGAAGCCCTCCTCTGCGTGGCCTCCCCCAGCCCTCCGTGCCGCCCGCTCACTCACACCTGTGCCCACACTCACGTGCTATGACCACTTACCCCAGGCTTCCCCAAGCGACCGGGCGGGCTGTACGTGGCGCCATGGTCTCCTGACCTGGGCGCCACCCCACGGGCCAGGGCATGGCGCACTCATCCCGGGGTGCTGCAGCCTTTGTCCTGCTTCGGACAAGGCTCCGAGATGTCTGAGTAGTTGTAAGCACTTCCTGAATTCCTTCCTCCAATTGTGAGTTGGGCCCAGGACCTGCACAGCTGCCTGCCCCCTTGGTGACTGCCCTTACCCCACCCCCACGCACACCCACTCCATTCCAGCCCTGCGCAGTCGGGTTCTCCACTTAGCCGTTCCGGGTGAGGGGTGAGCCGGCCAGGCCGCTGAGTAAGTCCGCCAGAAGGGCTGCACCCTCTCCCTCAGTCACACCTCTTCACAGCTAAGCCCCTGAAACTTATCCCACTTCCAGAAAGGAGGCTTTACCCAAACTATGAGGAATGGAGTGGAGAGAAACAATGCTTCCAGGTACCAGACACAGCCAGGCATTATCTCATAGAATGGCTCCAGCAACCCTGGGAAGTGATCTCGTCTCCATTTTACAGACAAAATGCATATAGTCAGAAGTTAAATGACCTGCCTGTAGCCTACAGCTAATTAGTCATTGTGATAACAAGAGCACCAAATGGCTGAAGGGGGGCCTTCCCTCCTTTCCATCCTAGCTCAGTGCTCTTCCCAGGTACCTCAGGGCCACGGAGCATTCACCTCTTTCTGCAGTTTTACTGATCAGAGTGCAAAGGCCCAGAGAGGACAAAGGGCCAGCCAGAGGTCACGCAGCCTGGGTGCTTTGCAAGTTCTCCAAGGCCCCAGGGAATTTTCTTTAGTACCAGTTTTAGGAAGCTGCTTAAGGGCAGAATGAGACAGTGACTATGTGGGCTACATGAAGCCTGTCAAACTCTCACTCTTCCCTTTTCCAGCATGAGCTCAGGGCTCTTCCTCTGCATGAGCAGCACTGGGCAAGCTGCGCCCATGGCAGGAAGCTGGACACCTCGAATTATTGGTATTAACTGGGGCAACCAGAGCAGAGAGAAGGAAACATGATGAGCCAATCTGCTCTGTGTGGTTTCAGGTTGAATTAACAAAATCAACTCACGGATTCAGAAGGTGAGAGGCACCAGAGGAATCAGGTTTCAACTGAGTTATTTGTTCTCTGACTTCTGGTTGCTGGTTCTTTGTGGATGCAGAGAGTCGGAGGCGGCTTATGGTAGGTGCACACTTTTCAGCAGTTTTAAACTGGAATAAGGGGCGATTGCTCAGCCCTCTTATCTTCTGCTTTGTATCAGTTTCCTTATCGGATCCTGAGATTTGGGGGCCCTTCCTTGATTCATCAGAAAAATAGGACTTCTGGTCCGTTCTCACAGCAGGCATTCAGTATTTGAACGGACGCTGTGTGGCACAATGAGAAGGACCTGGGTTGTGTTGTGAGGACAGGGGCAGCCTGCTCTGAAGGCCCCTTGGGGTTTCACATCGCACGGACAGTCTGCCATGTGGGATGACCAAGACGGCATCTCGAGCCCAGGGCAGAAGGAGCAGCCTCTGATAAAGACGGACGAAGTGCAACTGCCTTGAGCACAGTGCCCATTCAGGCCAGGATCCTCGCCCCTGCCCATCCCCCCACAGCCCTGTCCTGTGACAAGTGGCAGCAGCACTATCAGGCAAGTTGGAAAGATCAAGACACCCATACCTGCTTGCCCATGGCTCAGAGATGTTTGTACTAAGGGTTTTTCCTGGGTATCTTCTCTTCTTCTCAGGATACGCAGCCACTGCCCATGGACCCCAGACCCCGTGGGACTCCCCAAGGTAACTATTACTTAGATACGTATGTGTCTTCCCCTAGCCACCATCGTCAACTGATCAGAAAAAGACTACATCCCACGCTTTCCCTTACATTAGCGAGGGCAAAGACGGTGGCAGACATCCTGGAACAGAAAGGGCAGAGTTCTCCCAGAGACTCCAGGCCACACTGAGGAGAGGCAGGCCAGCCGAGTCTGACATGGGGCTCTGCAGAGAGATGAGGGAGAGCGGACGTCCAAGCCAACAGGCCACACACGTCCATCTGTTAAATGTTTCCCACTTTTCAGACCCCCAACACCGGGTCTGGAGTGGGAACCCAAGCCCCCTCAGCAAGGCCCCAGGAGCTCGGAGGCCTAATCCTCTCGAGGCCCTACTGCTATACTTGGTGTCCCACAAGCCCCAAATTTCTGGCAGTGGTTATTCCAATCGTATTTACTTTTCCAGAGAGCATGAGGTTCTGAGAATTTTTCCTGAGCATCTGTTGTGTTGGCTGGTTCTGTGCTGGGGGCAGGGAGCCCTCATAGCTTCTCAGATCTAGGAGAGCAGGGGCCACTGAATCCTGCCATAAATCTCAGGGGAAGGAGACAATGTAATCATGTTCCAACAGAATACAAAAATACTAATAACAAATTGGAAACCTATAGGAGGGAGCAACAAATTCTTCTTGAGCAAAGACCCAGAGAGGGGAAGGTACAAGGTGTTTCCTGGAGCCAATGATGGAGCAGTGTGGACAGGACAAAAGGAGCAAGGGGCAGGAACCAGATCAGGGGGCTCTGAATAGCAAACTGAAAAGAAGGGACTTTCCCCCTAGGGTGATGAGGTGTTTCGGCAGACCCCTCAGGCCACAGTGCAGAGACACTTCAGAAAGGGAAGGGCTGGAGATGGGCAGAAATCCAGTGGGGGTGGGGGCAAGCTAGGGCAAACATGGGAATGTGGGAGGGGAGGAGGATTTGAAGGACACAGCAGAGATAAAATCAGCAATACATACTGACGACCCATCGCCCACTTTCCCAGCCCAGAAATCTAGTGCGGTTGTCAGTGTGAATTTGGCTCTCTCTCCCCCTCACACACCCCAGCCCTCATGGAGAATCCACGGGGAAATAGAAAAGAAACAGGATGTTCTGTTCCAATGAGTCACCAGGCCCCTGACTTTCTGGCTTATTCTAGAGCCCCTCCCCACCACCTCTCCTGGCCCCCAAGGCTCTCCTCCCTCCACTTCCCACCCAAGCACAGGCTGAAGGCCTCAGAACAAGATTTCCTTCCTCCCTGTGGAATTCTGCCAGCTATTCATGGGATATTTGGAACATGCCTCCAGGCTTTGGCAAGAAGGAGTCTCTGCTATCTATCCCATTTTAGGGAAGAGGAAACTGAGATCCCCAGGAGGCAAGCACTCTCCTAAGGCCACCCAGCACCACCTCCTCCAGTTTAAAGAACCTCTCCACCCCTCTGATATACAGAGACCCCCGTGGGCACGGGGAGCTGGAGACTCAAGGCTTGGATAAGAAACCCTGACCCAGTTACCAAGGAGAGAGTGAATTCAACACAGCCTGCAGAGTGAGGCGTCTGCAGGTCTCAGAGCTCAGTCTGCCCTGGAGATGGGCTAGGAAGAGCACTGGAGGTAGAGCCCTTGGGGGCCAGTCTGGGTGGCCTCATCGCTCTTCTCCCTGAGCCCCTAGACTGTCCTACAGAAGCCCAGAATCCCCCTGGTACACAGAGAGCCAGCTCTGGGCAGGGCTGCATGCAAACCCTGAATCCTCCCTCAGAGCCTGGGTCCCGAACTTTACTTCCCTACTGCCCTGGAGCACCACAGGGCCCGTCCGGGTCCCCCCCCCCCCCCCCCCCGCCCGTGCACAGCCGGCCCTCCAGCACCAGGCAGAAGGAGCCTGCGCCGGGCATTCATTTCTCTGCGGAGAGGAAGGTCCCAGGGCACAGCAGACATGCCTGGCTGCTCCCTCTCCCACCTGAGTTACAATCAAGAGCCTCTTCACAAAAGCTTCTCGGTGGTTATTATTTTCTTGCATCAAGCACAAGCGAATTGCCCTTGCGGCCTCATACTGCCTTCTCCAAATACAAGGGCGGTGCGAGCAGCTCCCAGCTAGCCCCGGGCCAGCGGCCTGCGCACAGTAGTCGGAAGACAGCACTTCAGAGATCGCGGCACGTCTTCGGTGTGTCCACCTGCACCGGTGTTCCCTGGGAGTTACAGTCACGAGGCGGTGTCCATCCCCAAAGGACCCCCCTGCTCTCACCCCGTCACCCTCCAGTGAGTGCAGGGCCACCCCCAGTGGCCCTCGGTTCTCTCCTCATCGTAGCCTGAGGCGTAGTTTGCAGAAGTCCAGCAGGACCCAGGCACAGTACCCGGCGTTTACCACAGAGACGCCCCTCTGCACGGGAGCACGGGGGTCCACGGAGTCCTGGTGACAGCAGGGCAGGCAATCGCCGCCCTTCCCGGGTGTTAGCGGCGGCCACGGTGGGCGTGGTGGTGGGCGTGGCGGTGGGCGTGGTGGTGGTGGGCTTGCTGGTGGGCTTGGTGATGGTGGAGGTGGTGCTGGTGGCCCACATGGTGCGTGTGAGACACGTGGCCAGGATGACGGAAATAGTGAAGGTGTCCCAGGTGGCCCCGGCGCGGGAAGAACCAAGGCTGGGCCCACCGGACTCGGTTTCTCCTCGCTGCAGGCCGGTTCGTCTCCACATCGTGGTCCTGGCGTCCCCGGCACAGGCAGGCGGCCACCAGCAGCAACAGCAGAACGGCCACAGCAGTGCCTATGACCAAGCCCACGAGGCCTAGCATCTGGGAGCTGGACAGTCCTTCCCCTCGGCAGCTCCTTGCTGCTTCCTCCCCTTCAGCAGCCTCTGCTCAGCCCTCACAGTCGCAGGACCTTGTTGTCTCCGTTTCTGCGGGCTGGAGAGCAGCCAGGGAATGTGGGCGCAGCCTCTTTGGGCTGGAGCTGCCTGCCAAGCGCGAGGCCAGGCGACTGTTAACTCTGGGGAAGTCCGTGGGGAGGCTGGGTGTGGACAGAGGAGCTGTCAGGCAGGGCTGTGGAAGGAAGAGCCCTGAGGCTGGGGACAAGAGGTCCAGGGCCCTCCATCTCCGCCACCTGGCCAAGTGACCAGGCCGGCCCCTTCCCCTCCCTGGACTCAGCTCCCTCCACTCTTAGACAGTACAACATAGCGAGTAAGAATGTGGGTTCTGGAACAATACAACTCACTAGCTCTGTGACTGTGCACAAGTTACTTAACTTCTCTGTGCCTCGATTTCCTCATCTGCAAAATGGCCAATAAGAGTACTTTCCCGCATACATAGAGTTTTCTAAGGATTCAAGGAGTTAAGATTTATAATGCACTTAAACCAGTCCCTGACACACATTTGCCATCAATATTATTGTAGTGGAGTGTGGACCGGGGAGATCTCAGCATTTGAGAGTCTCTGGCTCCCTGTCCTTCCACCCGAGTCCTCCAGGACAGGGACAGGCCCTGTGGAATGAATTGTCCTGTATTTCAGGAGCTCAGTGAGGTACCGCAGGCAGATTTCCATCATTAGGGAAGCTGAACCCTGTCTCTAGGTCCTCAGACCCACCCTGTCTGGGTGTTAGCCCACGCTTAGGAGGCTGGAAGGAGGCTGCTGAGCTCAGAGAGGCCAGACCCTGTCACTGCCTCCCGGTTCCCCGTTCAACAGTCTTGACTGGCCATAAATGGCAGGCTTCTGGCTCCATCCCATACCTTCTGCACAGCAGGAGTGACATGCCATTCCTTCCTGGTGAAGAATTTACAGAGCAGGCAGGACCTGAGCACTCAGACTCCCCTGCCCCTCCTAGTCCGAATCTCCTCTGTTCATCCTAAACAAGCACTGTCCATCGGCTTGCATGCCTCAGGGCCAGGCACCCACTCTCTCCCTGGGGAGCCCTTTCTGCTGTGGGCTTGTCAAGCCATCCTCAGAGCCCCTCTGCACCTGCGGGAGATGCCCAGGGGCCATCCACAGCAAGGCCCCCGCCCTTCCTATCCTTCGCTGGTGAGTGCCCATCTCCCTGCCACCTGGAGGAAGGTTTTCAGCAGCCAGCCCCTGTGTCCTTAGGCCAGCCCCTCCCCTCTGACCCTGACCCAGCCCGGTTCCTCCTCTGGAAAAGTGCCAGGGCAAGCAGTGACCTCCAGGGACTTTCCCCCTCAGACCTCAATGAGATGAGCTCTCTCAGGGAGGCCTCAAACCCTTAGTGAAAACCTTCTCTGGATGAAAACGCCAAACATTCCCTTCAACCAAATTGGACCCAGGGGGCAGCAGCTCTAATGAATCCAGGGGCCTCTGCCCTCAGAGGGAAAGCCACTTAAACTTTTAATGATGCCAGAGTGAGAACTCCCTCCTATGGCTTCTGGGGCCCTGGGAGCCCAGCTGTCTTCTCTCAGGGCCTGTTAAGGAGGGAAGTCTGCTGGAAAGAAGAGGAGGAAGGCAAACAGAACTTTCTCCTTCTTCTCTAAGGAGACTCTCACTCCACACCAGCCACAGGATGGGAGCAGGGCCCTGCAAACTGCAGACATGCAGGGCTTCATTCAGCACAAAGGGCCTCTTGGAATCACCCAGCATGCAGGGCTTCATTCAGCACAAAGGGCCTCTTGGAATCACCCAGACCCAGCCTTCACTGAGAGTTAGAGAAACTGAGGCCAGAGAAGGGAAGCAACTTGCTTAAAGTTTGCCAGGTTTGTGGGCTATTCTGTACAGCAGGTAACAAAGACAGCACTATTCCTGGAATGAGGGGGGCATCCAGAGTGAGAGTCTGAAATCAGCTGGGGATCTTCTACAGAGATAACAGGGACAGGGATGGGCAGATGTGGATGACGCTGAACGCCCCACCCTCTCACACACACAGGACGTGACATTTGTTTTCTTAAGTGCAGAGTCACTTCCCATCAGACAGAAGATGGGATTTGATGAGACGCTTTGAGCTTTTGGGGAAAGGTATAGACTTCTGGGACTGCAGAAGCAATTGAGACCTTCTTGGAGGTCTGACTGGACACAAGGGTTTGCAGGACTGATGACTTTAGAGGAATGTGTGGTTGCGTCAGAAAAGCTGTTCTATAGCATTGTGATTGTATTTCTCCCATAGGGTTTGGTCTTCTGCACACTCCACAGGCTGCCTTCCTAGCTGAGGGACTGGAGTTTCATATGCAGCTGATAGGTCAGCCTTTTGGAGTTCCTGTCATTTGGCTTCATGCCCACACTTTCCAAGGCGCACAGACTTATGCATGCACTTACATGCCTGTGTGCCCTTGTAAACTGCTCTGTGGGTAAACGCATGCACCAAAGTGCGCATATACTCATGCACACACGCACGAGTGCATTCAAGCTCCATACAAGCTCACAAACTTGTGCTTATACTAGGTACAAGCAGTGCTTAGCTGTCCCGCGATCCAACCGTTGTTTTCAGTAATTGGTGGCACCACCTAGTGGTGAAACTATAAAAATCAGTTTCATATTCCGACCCGCCAAAAGTTACAGTCTCCTGATCTCTGTTTATAGATCATAATTTGAACCCATGCACTTAACTTCTCTGTTACAAAGTCTGGTCCAGAAAATTTAAGGAATATCTACAAGATATAGTGCAAATGAAACCATATTGATGGATGCATTGACTAAGAAGGGTGTCTCTGGGAGGTAGTGGAGGGTATGTCCCAGCAGAGCCTGGAGGGTATGTCCCAGCAGAGCCTCCCTAAGCCCTATGATAAATAGCCAGGACTAGGAATAAGGGTGAGGTGGGCACCGGCAGGAAACAAGATGAGTGACTTTAGGAACTGCACAAGTGTCTACTCTCAGAGGAAAGGCCAAGACTCAGCCCATCTTTTGTTTTGCACAGAAAAGTAGGGATAAAATGTTCCTAACCTGGGTGCTCATGCCAGCTAGAGAAGGGAGATAGTCCTCCGCCTAACCTTGGGCTGCCTCAGTAAATATTGAAAAGAAGTTGCCCAGAACAGTAGCAAACTTTTCTCTTCTTCTCAGGAGCTCTTCCTGCTCTTATCATGGCCAGGTAGACCACCACCCACCCCCACCCCACTAAGCCAAAAACAACCAGGTTTTCTTCTTCTTCTTTCCCCACCGTCTGAAGCCAACATGCTTGAAACTAAGCTATATAATTTTTATAGAATGATTTCAATTATAATACCAAACAAACAAAGATCTAGGTCCCTCTTTAAAGTGAACAAATACAGAAAAATCGCTAGACATATGAAAAAGGATATCAAGTATTATACCTTATTACCAGGGTTATTAGAATCTAAAAAATGGAGAAATAGTAAAATTCCAAAATCGATATTCTATTTAAATAATATTCAAAAGTCAATCCATACATGAATTTGGGGAAATTATACAAAGCAGGAAATTTACTTTCACATTAAAAATCAAATCAGGAAAGACCACTCTGAGAACCTATCTCATAAGTTTGGAGAAAAAAAGAATAAAGAGAGAAAGCGAGGAAATGCCCAGGAACTCAAATATGCTTATATGATAGACATTCTAGAAGTAGAGAGCAGAGCCCATGGAGAAATAATCGTTAAAGAAATAAAGAAAATTTCCTGAGCTGAAGAATTGAGTGTTTAGATGAAAAGTCTCACTGAGTACTAGGCAAACTATTTGGAGAGGCCAGGGTAGACCGTCTAGGTACACCCAGGTGAAATTTTGACATGAAAAAATGTTATGTAAAAAAACATAGAAAGGGGGTGCCTGGGTGGCACAGCAGTTAAGCGTCTGCCTTCGGCTCAGGGCGTGATCCCGGCGTTATGGGATCGAGCCCCACATCAGGCTCCTCCGCTATGAGCCTGCTTCTTCCTCTCCCACTCCCCCTGCTTGTGTTCCCTCTCTCGCTGGCTGTCTCTCTGTCAAATAAATAAATAAAATCTTAAAAAAAAAAAAACATAGAAAGGAACTCAAATGGTACAGCTATATAGAAACAGTCTGGCAGTTTCTTACAAAACTAACACATTCTACTATATTAGCCAGCAATCACACAGCTTGGTATTAACACAAAGTAGTTTAAAACTTACATTCACACAAAACCTGCCATAGACGTTTACAGCAGCAACCAAGATGCCATTCCATAGGTGAAAGAATAAATAAACCAAGGTACATTAAGACAATGGAATATTATTCAGCACTAAGAAGAATTGAGCTATCAAGCCATTAAAAGACATGGAGGAATCTTAAATACATTTTAGTAAGAGAAAGAATACAATCTGAAAAAGCTATATACTGTATGATTCCAACCATGTGACATTCTGGAAAAGGCATAACTATGGAGACAAAACGATCCGTGGTGGCCAGGGGCCAGAGACGAGTGAAGCATGAATAGGTGGGGCGCAGAGGATTTTTAGGGCAGTGAAACTATTTCCTAGGACACTGTCATGTTGGATACATGTCATTGTACATTTGTCAAAGCCCTTGTCATGTACAACACAAGAGTTAACCCTACTGTAAATTACGTACTTAGGTTGACGATGTATCGATGGCGGTTCACGGATTACAACAAATGTACCACCTTGGTACCACGTGATAGTGGGGAAGGTGTGCATATGTGGGGACAGGATGCATGTGGGAAATTCGTGTACATTCCACTCAATTTGTCTGTGAAACTAAAACTGCTCTAAAAAAATAGTCTATTCTAAAAAGGATTAAGAAATGATCCTACAAACAACTGGAGCTGTTCAAACTATCTCAAAGAATAGAGAAAATAGGAATTTTTCTTTATTTTTTAATTTATAAAATTTACCTTCTAAAACTAGCATAACCCTGATACCAACCCTGACAACTATGGCATAAAAACACCACAAATATCAAAATGCTAAAAAATAAATAACATATTTATATCCCTAGCAGAATATTGAAAGACTAATACTCCATAAACAAATACAGTTTATTCTAGGAATGTGAGGGTGGTTTGATATTTTTAGAAATCTATTGTTGTAATTAGTTAAATAAATAGGAAAAAAGAATAAAACCTCAATAGGGGGCAGAAAGACATTTGATAAAACTCATTATTCATTCCTGATAAATATACAAATGAACAAAAAAAAATAGAAGTACAGTATTAGAAGGATACTCTCTTCACGTGATTAAAAAGAAAAATATTTCCAAACCAGTAGCCAACATCATGACTAATGGTAAGAAAACAGAGATGTTCCCATGAAAACCAGGGACAAGCAAGAATGCTCACTCTTAACCACTTTCACTTAGCACAGTTTTAAAAGAGCGTAAAATAAAAGGTAGAAATAATGTATTATAGGGGCGCCTGGGTGGCACAGCGGTTAAGCCTCTGCCTTCGGCTCAGGGTGTGATCCTGGCGTTATGGGATCGAGCCCCACATCAGGCTCCTCTGCTATGAGCCTGCTTCTTCCTCTCCCACTCCCCCTGCTTGTGTTCCCTCTCTTGCTGGCTGTCTCTCTCTCTGTTGAATAAATAAATAAGATCTTTTAAAAATAATAATAATAATAATGTATTATATAATTACATATCTAGAAAATTTAAGAGATTATGCTAAAAACTATTCACACTAATAAGAGTTTAATAAAGAAGATTATTTAAAAATAAAAACACAAAAAGCAGTGACTTTCCTACATAATGGTAATAATTAATTTAAAAACACAACAGAGCAAAAACGTCATTAAAAATGGCAACAAGAAATATAAAATCTCTGGGAATAAATTAAGCAAGAACACTAATGGTGGGGGCGGGGGTGGGGAGAAACAACATTTTGCTCTGGAAGGAAATATGTGAGCTTCTTCCTTGGGGGCCCAGAGCATCTGTCTGGGGAAAGATTTGAATTATTACATAAAAATACAAAGAGAAGGAATGAATATGCAATCTTTGACATTCAGAGCAGGTCTCTTCCTTTTAAGTCAAGCCATTATCCTGAGAGCTCCTTTTTCTCCCACTTTGGACACACCGAATCAAGAACTAAGCTGAGGACCCAGCCCCCAGAGCTCCCCCATAACGCCCATAGTGCAGAAATCTCCCCACTTGCACTTGAGACAGCCGAGTAGTAGAGGTTTGAAGCTGTAAGCCAGAGGGGGGCCATGATAGCCAGGGCCAGGGGAAGCCTGGTCCCTTCTGGCCCAAGTGATGATGGAAAAGAAAAAAGAGACAGAAGAAAGAGGAGTGAAGTATAAAATCTGTGAGGCAGCCCCTGGAATTCCAAAAATAAGTGGCAAGACCTCTGGAAGATGGGGGTAGAGACCAGTAGACACCGACGTTATGTAGATAAAAAATGCAGCCTACAAAATCTGGGAATTCATAAAAATGTGAACTCATTTGTGCATACAGGGCAGCTGGGAATGTTCAAGTTTCAACCTTAGACATATGCACAGATGGGAGCTGGAGAGCAATACAACGTGATATTAACAGTGCTTCTCACTGAGTGGTGGGGTTACCAGTGATTGACTTGTTATTTTGGCAACATTATATATATATATATAAAGATTTTATTTATTTATTTGACAGAGAGGCAGCAAGAGAGGGAACACAAGCAGAGAGAGTGGGAGAGGGAGAAGCGGGCTTCCCACCGAGCAGGGAGCCTGATGCGGGGCTCAATCCCAGAACGCTGGAATCATGCCCTGAGCCGAAGGCAGACGTTTAACGACTGAGCCACCCAGGCGCCCCGGCAATCTATATTTTTAACATTTCTACAATAAAAACCTTATTTGTATATTAATGAAAGCAACAAAAGTTATAGCAGCTTTAGAAAAGATATTCAGGGGGCGCCTGTGTGGTACAGTCAGTTAAGCGACCAACTCTTGGTTTCTGCTCAAGTCGTAATCTCAGAGTCTTGACCCACATTGGGTTCTGTGCTCAGCATGGATCCTGCTTGAGTTTCTCTCTCTCTTTCCCTTTGCCCCTCCCGCCGTGGTCTCTCTCATGTGCTCTCTCATTTGCTCTCTCTCAAATAAACAAATATTCAGAAACCATGCCCACCCAAATAGAATAGCTCTGAATCCCAGCCAAGCCATCCACCTCATTCACCAAAGATAAGAGCAGCCAGACTCCAGAATCATAAACTCAATCGGTATCAGCTTAAAGATGCAAAAAAATATACCAGATTGGCTGGTGTATGTGGAACGTGAGGGAGCTGATTAATCCAAGGAGACTGCTCTTCCCCAGCCCTCCTGGATGGTGTGCCCATGGGCATTTAGACATACATATGCAGGGAAACATAGTAAATTTTCTTGAGTCTCACTTTCCCCTTATGCACAATGAGGGAAAGACTGATGACAGCTTGAATCTGTACAGTCTAACTTGCCTTCCTTTCTGACTTTTCAAGTTTCTATAATTTTCTGAAACCACCATTAAAAGATAACTGTGACACTTAGAACTCTATTCATTTATTTAATTAACATCTATTTAACCAGGCCCTGCATTTGGTGCTAAGGCTAGGGAGAAGAAAAACACAGTCTTTGCTCTCCAGGAGCTTTTTACCTTGGATAGGCGACAGAAACAGAAATGATTACAATGTACCAGGTAAATTCTGGGACCTAAGTGTTCACAAGGCCCCAGCAAAGTGCAAAAGAGAGGGTCATTCATAAGCAATAAACTTCTCTCCCTTTTCTCCTCAACCTACTATTTTAATAATTGCTAGAATAATTACACTTTACAAATTGATCCCACTTAAACCTCCCACAATTCGATTATCCTCGTGTTACATATGAGGCACACAGCTAGAAAGTGGCAGGGCCAGCATGCAGCCCAGGCTGGCCTGGCCCCAAAGCCCACCGCTAACCCAGTGCTAGACTGAGAGAGGGAACTGAATGAGGCATGATGCCCCCCTTGGAAAGAGAAGCCATGTCTCTGAGAATCCACCAGAGAGGAAAAAGAAACTATGAGAGGATAATGGAGAGTAAAAGGGAAGAGTCTTTCAAGACTTCTGCCCTGAAAATTTGAAAAACTCTGATTAGACCTGTGTAGAACAATGTTCAAAGAGATAATAGTTTCCTGAGTGGCTTTCCAACCTCTCCTCCACCAAAAAGAAGTCTTCTTAAAGTAGACAATAATCAAAAAACAAGATGGCTGAATAGATGAATTCATATGTGATAATGCAAATAGCAAATGGTTAACAATTGTCAAAATTAGATTTTAAGTATATGGCTATTCACACTACAATTTTTCCAGCCTTTCTATATGTTTGAAAATTTTCACATGCACACCCACCACCACCACCACCACCCCCACACACAATGTTGTAGGCAGGGGGAAGTAAGCAATAGTTGGACAGGGAAGTAGGAGAATAGAGTTTTCTAGTGCTGTCCCATATGGTAGCGTCAGCCACATGGCGACTGAGAACATGAAATGTGGCTAATCTGAGTTGAGGGGTTCTGTATATGTAATAGAGACTCTAGATTTCAAAACCTTGTACACAAAAGAACGGAAAATACCTCATTAATCATTTTTATCCTATTCATAGGTTGAAATAACTTTCTGTATGTTGGATCAAATAAAATATATTATTTAAATTAATTTCACCTGCATCTTTTTACTTTTCTAAAGTGGCCACACGTGTAACTTACATGTACATCCTGTATAGCATTTCTACTGAACAGTGTCACCTACAGTATCCAGTCACCACAGATCCTATTCCTTTGCTCACTCACACCTGCTCTGGACCAATTCTGTGCCAGGGTAGGCAGGGATGAATCAAACACAGTCACAGCCTCAGACAGCTGAAGTCTGGGTCTGGGAGATAAGGCAAGATAGACCTGAAAACACCATAGGATTTCAGTATCTAGGTAAATCTCAGTGACTTCCTTGCTTGTAAGTGTCCATGTGGTGCCTTTCTTGAAAGGGCAGAGCCTTTCTAGAACACATTTAGAAATATGTGGGGGTGTTTGAAGAGGTCAGAATTTGGGATCAGCATTTCACATGCAAGAGCCAGGGAAGGTAAGCATCCCACATTGAAGACAGTCCCACGTGAGGAAGAATTATCTTGTCCAAAACAGCAGTAGTGTACCTGTTGAGAAACCCAGTAGAGGAAGAATGACACACCTCTTTCTACCCGCTGGATAAGGACTCTGAGGCCTGTTCATCAACCCACAGAGGTAGCACCAATATTTCTATGCAGGCAAGAACAAGGAACTTCCTGGGGTACTGAATCACATAACCTAATTCCATATCTCCTTAAAGGTAGGAAATCTACCCTGGGAGAGTTAAGGACACCCAAGGGTTTGGATCCCAGCAGGAAACCTGTCTGATTATGAAGACTGCCAAAGGCGGCATTCAATTAGCCCAGCCTAATTAACCATCTGGGAGCCTGTACCCAGAGCTCAGGGCACCGCTCTCCAGTATCAGGCTGTAAAATGCCACAGGAACAGCCCACTTCTGGAGGTGGTGCCCAGTGAAAATGAGTTACTTCTGTCTGACTTCAGGGGCCGATGGGAGATGGGGAGTGTCGACGGGTGTCCTATATAACTTCACCTAAAGGACAAGTCCTCAACCTCCACAGAGCCCCAGATCTGTGGCCTTAGTTGAGCGCTAGGTAAAGGTGTAAGGACTCTGAGATAGATGAGTCTCACTGCTAGCTCGTGAAAGGATCAGAAATCCCTTCCTAGAACAAGGTGCAGTGGTGCAGGCAAGAGATGCTAGTGCCTGCAGAACAACAGTACCTGGGAGAAAAGCAGGTGGAACAGACTTAAAATTATTGTTGAGATGGAACGAAGAGAACTTTCTGACACATTTGATACAAGAAGTAGAAGCCAAGTACAAACCTAGGGATCTGGAATGAACAGCTGAATGGTAGAATGGTAGAATAGGCAGGAATAACTTCTTGAGAAACTTGTCAGTGAAGGGGAGAAGAGAGAGTAGGCAGCAGCTGCAAGAGGAAATTATGTCAAAGAAGGTTTTAATTTAAAGATGCAAGAAGATGGAGTCCTATACTCCATGGGAATCCCCAAGGAAGGGGAGTGACTCATGGAATGACATTCCTATTAAGGACAGAGGGAGTAGGGTCAGGAATAGGGGTGGAGTGGGATATTTTGAGATTGACTCCCTGTCTCAGTGCCTGGTATCATGAGCCTCCAGCCAACTAGATACTTGAAGTGACCCTTCTTGGGCCTCATTCCTTTTCCTTCCTGCTTACAGTTTTTTAAAAAATTAAGCTATATGCTATTTACTACAAAAGTTTTTAAAAAGGTGATAGAAAAATTGAAAGCAGAAAGACAGAAAAGATATGTCAAGCAAATACTAAGCAAAAGAAAGCTGGTATAATAACAGACAAAGTAAATTTAAGGGCAAAAACATTTTTCTAGAGATAAAAAGGATCCATATGTAAACATAAAAGATCATTTTCACCAGCAGGATATACCAATTATAGTGTTGTATGCTCCTAATAACATAGTATGAAAGTATATAAAGCAAACTTCTAGAACTATAAGGGGAAACTGACAAATTCACAATAAAGAAAAGGATTCTAACACATATCTTTACATTATTGAGAGGTCAAGCAGACAAAACAATCAGTAAGAATTTAGATTTGAACAAAGTTAACTGTGAAAATCCTGATAAAATGGACATACATAGAATCCCTGCCCTCAGCACAGAAGACACATTCTTTTCAAGCACACAGAGACTATTGATGAAAAATTGCCAGAAAATAGGTCACAAAGCAAGTCTCAACAAATTTAAAGGATGGGTATCATACAGACCACATTCTCTGACTACAATGAAGTTAAATTAGAAATCAAGCTGAGATATATTTTAAAAATTTAAAGGTTTATCCAACAATCTCCATTTGTTTGGGAATTAAGAAATATATTTCTAGGGGTGCCTGGGTGGCACAGTCGTTAAGCATCTGCCTTCGGCCCAGGGTGTGATCCCGCCATTCTGGGATCGAGCCCCACATCAGGCTCCTCCACTAGGAGCCTGCTTCTTCCTCTCCCTCTCCCCCTGCTTGTGTTCCCTCTCTCACTGGCTGTCTCTCTCTGTCAAATAAATAAATAAAAATCTTAAAAAAAAAAAAAAAAGAAATATACTTCTATAATAACTAAAAGAAATAATAGTAGAAATTACAAATTATTTAGAACAAGATAGAAATAGAAATAGTACATATCAAGATATGTGGAGTGAAATTTAAAAAGCATTTATATTAGAAAAAATAAAGTCTATGGGGCACCTGGATAGTGCAGTCCTTAAGTGTCTGCCTTCGGCTCAGGGCATGATCCCGGAGTTCTGGGATCGAGTCCCACATCGGGCTCCTCCACTGGGAGCCTGCTTCTTCCTCTCCCACTCCCCTGCTGTGTTCCCTCTCTCGCTGGCTATCTCTCTGTCACATAAATAAATAAAATCTTTAACAAAAAAAAAAAAAGAAAGAAAAGAAAAAATAAAGTCTGAAATTTAATGAGCTTAAAAATTGAGAAAAAGAAAGCCAAGGATAGCAGAAAAAAGAAAATAATAAAGATTAGACCAGATATAAATCAAATAAGGAATAGAGAAACAATAGAAAAAAATCAACAAAATCAAGAGTAGTTTAAAAAAAATACAATTGGCAAATCCTGAGCTAGACTGATAGAAAAAAGAAGAGACTCAAATAAATAGAATTAGAAATGAAAGAGGAGACACTACAACAAATTAAAAAGAACATAAGAATTACTATAAACAATTACATACCAACAAATTACATAATCTAGAAGAAATGGATAAATTCTTAGAAACCTACAACCTACCAAAACTGAATCAAGAAGAAATAAAGAGCCTGAACAGACTAATAACAAATAGAAAGATTGAATCAATAACCAAAAGCCTCCCATGAAAGACAGACTAGGACCAGATGGATTCACGGGTGAATTCTACCAAACACCCAAAGAAGAATTAAAACCAAACCTTTTTAAACTCTCCCAAAAAAACAGAACAAGAGGGAATACTTGCAAACTCATTTTATGAGGCTAGCATCACCCTGATAACAAATCCAAATAAAGCCGCCATGAGAAAAATAAAAAATAAAAAAAACTGCAAGCCAATATCCCTGATGAACATAGATGCAAAAATCCTCAATAAAAATTATAAACAACTGATTTCAACATCACATTAAAAGGATTATATACTGTGACAAGGCAGATTTATTCCTGGAATGCAAGGATGGTTCAACATACAAAAACTGATTGATATAATACACGCATCAACAAAATGAAGGACAAAAACACATGACCACCTCAACTGATGCAGAGAAGCATTTGACAAAATTCAACACCATCTCATTGTAAAAAAAAAAAAAAACTCTCAGCAAAGTAAAAACAGAAGGAAACTACTTCAACATAATAAAACTCATATATGAAAAACCCACAGCAAACATCATACTCAGTTGTGAAAGACTGAAAGCTTTTCCTCTAAGATCAGAAACAAGGCAAGGATGCCCTCCTTTCAGCACAGTACTGGAAGTTCTAGCCAGAGCAATTAGGAAAGAAAAAGAAATGAAGGCATCTTAATTGGAAAGAAAGAAGTAAAATTATCTCTATTGGCAGATATAATCTCATATTAAGAAAACCCTAAAGACTCCACAAAAAAAGCTGTTAGCACTATAAATGAACACAGCAATATAGCAGGATACCACACACAAAAGTCAACACACAAAAATCAGTTGCATTTCTATACATGAACAATGAACAATCTGAAAGGAAATCACAAAAACAAGTTCATCTTCAATAGCATCATAAAGAATAAAACACTCAGGAATTAACTTAACCAAGGAAATGAAGACTTGTACAATAAAAACTACAAAAATTGCTGAAAGAAACTCAAACAGACATAAATAAATAGAAACACTTCCCATGTTTCTGGATTGGAAGACAACATACTCTAAATATCAAAATTGCCCAAGGTGCCCCACAGATTCAATGCAATCCCTAAGAAAATCCCAATGAAAGGTTTCACAGAAATAGAAAAACTCATCCTAAAATTCAATGGAATCTCAAGGAATGGCAAGTAGCCAAAACAATCTGGAAAAAGAATAAAAGAACAAAACTGTAAGACTCATACTTCCTGATTCCAAAACTCATTACAAAGTTACAACAATCAAAACAGTGTGGCACTGTCAAAAAAAGAGATCTGTAGACGAGTAGAATAAAATATAGAGCCCAGAAATAAACCCCCACACATATGATCAAATGACTACTGATAAGCGTGCCAAGACCACTCAATGGGGAAAGGACAGTCTTTTCAACAAATGGCACTGGAAAAACTGGGTATCTACATGAAAAGAATGAAGTTTAACCCTTACCTAAAACCATATATAAAAATTAACTCAAAATGGATCAAAGACCTAAATGTAAGACCTGAAACAATAAAAACTCTTAGAAGAAATCATAGGACAAAAGTTTCATTATTATTTCTTAAATAGGACACCAAGCACATAGGTAACAAAAACAAACAAACAAACAAAAACAACATTAGACAAACTGGACCCATGAGAATTTTAAAACTTTGTGTATCGAAAAAACACTATCTACTGAGTATAAAGGCAGTCTACAAAATGAGAGGAAATACTTGCACTTGCAAATCATATATCTGATAAGGGATTAATATCCAGACTCTCTAGAGACCTTCTAAAACTCTAAAACAAAAAACCAAACAATTTAACTTAAAAATGGGCATAGGCATCAGAAAGGATGAATACCTACCATTTGCATCGACATGGATGGAACTGGAGGGGATTATACTATGTGAAATAAGTCAAGTAGAGGAAGACAATTATCATATGGTTTCACTTATATGTGGAACATAAGGAATAGCACAGAGGACCACAGGGGAAGGAAGGGAAAACTGAAGGGGAAGAAATCAGAGAGGGAGACAAACCATGAGAGACTCTGGACTCTGGGAAACAAACTGAGGGTTACAGAGAGGTGGGTGGGAGGATGGGGTAGCCGGGTGATGGGTATCAAGGAGGGCACATGTTGTGATGAGCACTGGGTGTTATACACAACTAATGAATTGTTGAACACTACATCAAAAACTAATGATGTACTATATGTTGGCTAACTGAACATAATTAGAAAAGTTATTCCTCAAAAATTAATTAATTAATTAATTTAAAATGGGCATAGGACTTTTCTCTAAGATGACATTTCTCCAAGATGATATATGAATGGCCAATAAGCACATGAAAATATGCTCAATATCACGAATCATTAGGGAAATGTAAACCAAAATTACAATGAGATACCATCTCACGCCCATCATGATGGCTACTATTAAGGAAAAAAATAGAAATTAACAAGTGTTGGCAAGCATGTGGAGAAATTGGAACCCTTGCATACTGTTGATGGGAGTGTAAAACAATAGTAGTGCCACTATAGAAAATAGTGGAGGGTCCTCAAAATTTTGGAGTTTCCTCAAAAAAATTTAAAAAAGAAATGCCATACTAGCCAGCAACTCCACTTTGGGTATACACCCCCAAAAATTGAAAGCAGGGTTAACCTTAACATAACAGCATTGTTCACAGCAGCTAAAACATGGGAACAACCCAAGTTTCCATCAGCTGGTGAATGTATAAGCAAAAAGTAGTATGTCCATACAATGGAATATTAGTCAGTCTTAAAAAAGGAAGGCTTCCCGCAATGGGGACAACATGGATGAACCTTGAAGGCATTATGCTAATTGAAATAAGCGAGTCACAAAAAATACAAATACTATATCATGCCACATGGTAGGCTCGTCTTCTTATTTACAGTTCCCTATTGCCTTGTCTATGAATTCAGTTTCCATTTACTACCTCCAGGAATGATGATAGAGGTACTGAAGGAGTTACTGAGAGGATGTCAGCTGGGCCTGGAGGCTCCGCATTCCTCCTGGGACTTCTCTGTGTGTCTCTGGTTCAAGCATTGACGATTACTGACTCCGTTTGAGGGCAAGTATCTCCCATGCCCACTACCTGGACCTGCCTGCTTGCTGTTACTGTCCCTTACCAGTCATCCTGACAGTTCCCTCAGGCCCTTCCTCCTGCTCCTTATAACTGTTGCCTATGAGCTGAGAACCCCCAAAACCACTGTCCTTATTGCAGTAATCCCGTCCTTACTATGTTTGGCTGTGGTTTTCTCTAACAATCCAATCTCTTTTGCTTACCATTTTTCAGCAATTCCTCATGTCTGGTCTGCTGTGAGCACTCTGATTTTTCAGTGCTGTTAAGAATTTATTTTTATTTAAACATGTACAAATTCTATCTTCTACAATTTTTTGGTAAGACGTCCATACACATATTGAGTCTCCAAACTTGGCTGGTGCCAAGGGCTCAAGATCTTACCTTCTGCACCAAAGATGAAATACAGTTTTCTGATTTGTAAATTTATTGATACAAAAGGTCACCCAGATTCATAAAAGTGAAAGTATAGTTGAGGTTTTGGCCTCATTGGAAATGACATAAAGATAATTATAAAGCTTAGAGAAAGGATGTATTAGTGAATCGACTGCTGGGTTCTGAGACAATAGATTCTTTCATTACAGATTTGGTCTCTTCCCTCAGGGTCTCCGAGCAATTAGAAGCTAGTAGAGGATACACAGCCACATAACTGGGGCACACAGACCTCATGTCCACCAGATTCCTTACTGTCATCCTGCTGCCATAGTGATCTCCCCAGGCCTGAGCCCTGGAATTCACGGCCTCATAGCTGTTCCAACCACCTCCTCCCACCTCCCCAAAGGTCATCAAAAATGTCCTGATGTCCACCAGGTGGAGCCCAGGAGCTAGAGCCCATCAGCTCACCCCCCCAAATCAAATCTTGCACTTACGACAAGAATAAAACACTAAGAGGAAGAAGGGTTTATCCCAGAAATACAAGAATTTGACATCGGGGAAAAATATATATTGATGGAAATCACTTCATGAACATATTAGAAGAAGAGCTATATGACCAGGACACTGTAAAAGACCTGGATCGATGGGGAGACAATGTTCCTGGATGAGAAAACTTGATTTTATAATGATGTCAATTCTGTCCTTCAAATTCGTCAATGAATTAAAGGGAAAATCCCAGAAGCGATTTCATGAAATTTGACAAGCTGACTGCAAAATTTTTCTGGGAAAGGAAATGTGCTGGAATAACGAAGACACTATTGAAGAAGGCTAGTAAGAGCGAATCTGACCTAGCAGGTATCAATATACACTAGTAATCTACAGTAATTAAAATAGTGTGGTATGAGGACCGTAAGAGACAATAAGATTTATTTAAAACCTAACATTGTAAACTGAGGGCTTCAGAGGGGAGGGCGGTGGGGGATTGGGCTAGGTGGGCGATGAGTATTAAGGAGGGCACGTATTGCATGGAGCACTGGGTGTTATACGCAAACAATGAATCATGGATGCTACATCAAAAACTAAGGATGTACTGCATGGTGACTAACATAACATAATGAAAAATTTTTTTTAAAATTAAAAAAATAAAACCTAACATTGTGTCTAGAAAGAGATTCATGAATATATGAAAAATGAGTTTTATAAACAGTGTTGCAACAAATGTAATGCTAGAAAATGTAAGTAATCTAGTCACAGAAAACACATCGGAGGTGGCCTGGCTGGGGGAGGGAGGACTGGATTACCCAGGGGCATGAGGAAACTTTGGGGATGACAGATAAATTCGCAGTCCTGATTGTGTTGATGGTTTCATGACTGTATACTTATGTTAAAATTCATCAAATTATATGATTTAAATATATGCAATTGTACATCACTTATCGTCAATAAGACTGCAACAAGAAAGCATGCTTAAAAGCCATATTTACATATGATTACAAAATCAATCTTTCTGTGTAGATATGCATATGGAAACGACCAGAAACCTATCTAGATAGACATACATAAAACTAGGACACTGGTTACCTTCGGGGAGTCCGGGAGAGGCAGCATGAAAAGGGGATGTGACTTTTACACCATATACTTCTATATTCTTCATGCTTTTTTTAAAAAATGTTCTGTATGTGTAACTTGTATAAATATGTAAAAAGCTACTAAAGTCACTTGTATTTTAAAATAGTTAAATAAAAATCCAACAACAACAATACCCAGTTCCAAAATAAAATGACCGTATTTGATAACAAGCCCCTCAAGCCCCCAGAGGCATGGATTCTGAGAACTGGAAGGAGCCTCAAGGAGCCACGGTCAGGACGCCTGTGCTGACCCGCAGACCTGCTTTGCATTGACCTCCGGGCGATGCATTTAAGAGCAGACACATTAGCCTCACAAAGCAAACCCTGGGCTCTGAGCCAGCCGCTTCCGCTCCTGAGAGCAGTTTTCCTGTCCGTACAATGAGAGTGGGCCAGGATGGGAGATACGGCCTCCCTTGCTCAGATATTCTGCAATTCTGTTTGTCTCTCTTCCCCCAGTTCCCTCCCTGTTGCACTCTTTTCAAATTTTGCATTTTCTTGAGATCCCTATGAAAGTTGGCAGGACCTCTAACTCCTGGAAAGCAACTCTGCCTACCATTTGTGCATTCACCCATTCGTTAATTTTTAAATTTATTCACCGAGAAGTGTTTATGCATTTAATTTTCATCCATCCACTCATTCACTCATTCTGTACACATGCACAAGCCACACTGGCTGGGGACTGACCTATGAGTATGCATCCTGACCCCGAGTCACTTTCTCCAACTTTTTCACACCAATTAAGATTTCCAAATAGACTGTCATAATTGGGTCTTTGGGACATCATCTTTGGGACCCAAAGTTTCTAAGCTGGGCGCATTTCCCCTTTTCCCTCTAAATTGCCTTGGGGATTGCACAGTCCCTTGGCACATAGGGAGCTTTGAAAGGTGCCTACTCCATTTGGCCTGCCTGCTCCCTGGGAGGCTGTCGGTCACGATGGAGGTGGGAGCTGCCCAGGTCAGGGAGACCCTGGCCACCCACAGTAAGCTACTGAGGACCCTGTGCAGCATTGAGCACATCAGCATTTCCTAATTCCACCAAACCTGACGTCCTTTAGAGAACCTCCACTGAATTCTGAGTACGTGGTCTAATTCCACCAATTCTAAAAGCTCCACTTAATTCTATCAAGTTGCAAACACTTCCCTGAATTCTCCACAAATCTAGGCATGTGTTCTTAGTTTGGGAAGCTGGGTCAGTGTGAAACCTCATGTCCTGCCTACCAGGGTTCCCTGTGGGCCCACTTCTTTGAACTCTGTTCTCCAAGCTGCAGCCAAAAGGCACCTCGTCTCTGAATTATGTTCCGGGAAACAGAGGACATGGGTCTGAAAGAGCCTCAAGGTACGTAAAAAAGCAGAGTTGTGGGGAGAGCAGAAGGAGACTTGGCTGGGAGTCAGGAGCCCCAGGAATTACTGGAGCCTTGGCTTCCCCCTCCAACTCAGTGTGTGATGATGCTGGGCAAGCCTCTTCTCTCTGGGTCTCAGTTTCCGTATGTAAAAAGGGGGTGTTCTCCCTGAGCTGCAAGACCCTCCCAGCTCTGCCGGGATGTCTTCCAGATTAGGGACAGCTCATGATTGTCACCCAGCTGCTCACTCCCAATCTGTCTCAGCCCCATGAAGTCGCAGCAAGACAGGAAGAAGTTGGCTGTGACCAGACTGGGGGCTTCAACTTGGCCTTCAGAGCCTGGGGGAGGAGGGGAAGGAAGTGGCACCCCTACGGGCTGGCAGGGTAGGCAACAGGCAAGGAGTGAGTGAAAGAGGTGAGCACCACCTTGGAAATGCCAACACAGGGCCATGGCGCACAAAGGAGAGAGGTTCAAGCTGGCCTGGGAGAAATAAAAGAAGGCTCCCTGGGAGAAATGGCATCCGAACTGGTTTTTAGGTAGCCTATGTCCAGGAGTGAGGCGAAGGCAGAAAGGACACTGTGGGCTCTGCAGACAAAGCTTCCTAGCCCTGCTTTGGGAACCAGAGTTCTAAGCATCCAGCCACAACCCTTCTTGAGCTCTCTTCCTACAGGCCCCCATCCCCCAGCTGAAGGAGAGACAGCAGAGCAGGGAGACCCAGCAACTCAGCACTCAGGCTAGAAAGCAGATGAGACATGGAGCTGGTTCCGTGACCATGTCCCTGCTCCGATGTTTCTTTCTCCTCCTGGTTCAGCCCAGACAAAGTTTGCTCCCCACCCCAAGGGCTGCTCCTTCTCTACTGACACCTCCAGGGCCCCTGCGTGGTCTCCACTCATCCTAGTAGTCCCGCTTGGTCCTCTGAAGCCCTGGCCACAAGTCCGACTGTCTGCACTACCGGGGTGTGTGTGTGTGTGTGTGTGAGAGAGAGAGAGAGAGAGTGAGAGCGAGCTAGCACATAAGAAAGTGAGAGCACCTGCTACACATGTGCACACCTTCACGTGAACGACGGTACAGGGACACACATGAGCCTATGTGTGGCATATATTCACACAGGCACATACGTGTGTACGTGGGGGTCAAACAGTTGTTTGTGCATACGCATGTAGTTGGGGGCCATATGTGGGGACATGCTGTGGGTGTGTGTATATTGCAATAGAGAGCCAATGGCTGCCCATGTTTGCTAGTGACTTTAGGCAATAGATTCTAGTATGCGGAACCATGTAGAGCAAGCTATGGCATGACCCGACTACTGGGGCTGCACACAACGCCACCTCTCTGCCACCCACAGCCCTGGTGAAATGTCTGCTGCTACTGACACTCAGTTAAATAGAGATGCCCCTCCAGGAGCCCAGGCTTGGGTTTCCCAGCTGCATCTTGGAGGGAGCTTGCAGATCACGCTCCCCTAACCCCACAATGTCCTAGACACAGTCAAGCAGAGGCAAGACCTTCTACCTGAGGTCCCAAGGCTAGGGCAGAGCTCTCCCTGCTGCAGAAAGGGGCCCTTCATCCCTGCAGTGGGCACAGCACCCTGGACACTGTGTTTGTTCTGTGTGGGAGGGAAGTGTCCACAGGGGCCACTCAGCCTGCACCTTGCTGGATGGTGTAGGCCCCATAACACCCAGAGACTCCATATCAGGAAGGATTTCTGTGACCCTTAGCATGGCTTGACAGAAAGAGAAGGGGAAAAAAAAAGAACAAGAAGAAAAGTATGTCCATGGGAGAAACAGGCTTCTTATCACTGAAGGCCTGCAGACAGAAGCAGGATGAGGCTGGGCATGGAAATTGGAGAGGATTTCTGCCTAGGAATGGTCTGAATTTAGTGACCTGGGAACACATATGTCCTCATTCATTCCCCTAATGCTTAGCATGGTGCCGGGTGCATGGTAGGAACTCTATCTCATCTTCATTCTGGAACGGATAAACACGGGACAAGTAAAATGAACTGTCTTGTGCAAGTGAGACACTCACAGGAATCAGAGCTCCCTCCAGCCCCACGTGTGAGCAGCACGTCCCACGGGTTTACTGACATCAATGCCAAGTGCCCGAAACACTAAGGAAAAGTTGACTTACGCTCATTACCTGGTGGGAAGATTGAGGGGAGAATGTAGGAGAAAGATGTTCACCTAGTGTGATAAAAGGACCACCAACATCTGGTCCTTGACAGAGGCAAACCCTGCCATGAGCATGATGTAAGTGTCACACAGTTGGGAGGACTGGATTCTAGACTCACTTTGCCATAGACCCACGATGTGATCTCAGTTTCCTACCTGAACAGTGAGATCCAACAGGTTCACCTCTCAGGGAGTTTCCCATGCTGATGCCCTACAAGTTCATGGGGTCAAAGCAGCTCTGGCTCAGGCCCAGAGGAAATAGGAGTTTGGGGGCCAGGCCAGCCAATCCTTCAAATTCAGCTCGATAGCCCACGATGAAGGCAGATTCTGAAGGTCAGCGCACACACAGTAGCTGATGAACAGGCCCTGTGGAGGGACAGGTAGATAAGCCCACTGACAGGCTCAGGGTTCAGCAGCCCCTCCGATGAGAGGCACAATGTATGCCTCATGCATGGGGACCAGAGCTAAGCTGAAGACACAACCAGAGGTCTGCAGGCTGAGAAATAGAGGAGAAGGGCATTCCCAACAGTGGGAAGAGTGTAAAGCAGCTCAAAGGCTTCCTGAAAGCCGGGAGGACCCTCAGGAACCATCTAGTCCAGGGATCCTCAAAGGTGGTACCATGGCCAGTAGAAGCAGCATCACCCAGACAAACTGAGTCAGAAGCTCTGGGGATGGGGCCCAGCAATCTGTATTTTAACAAACTTTTCAGGTGATTCTCCTACACATTAAGATTTGAGGACCTCTGATTTTCCCCAAACTATGTTTGTAAAACACTTATCTGCTATAAGGGAGCCTGGGTGACTCTTGGTTTCAGCTCAGGTCATGATCTCAGGGTCATGATCTCAAGCCCCGTGCTGAGCTGAGCCCTGTGTCTGGCTGTGCTCAGCAGGGAGTCTGCTGGAGATTCTCTCTCCCCCTCTCCCTTTACCCCTCCCCTGCTTGTGCACATACTCTCTCTGTCAAATAAATAAATAAATCTAAAAAAAAAAAAGAAAGAATACTTATCTTCTGGGGATTAATGTAAAAAGAGGACCCACGGTCAAGTAAGTTTGGGAATTACATGCCCTATACTACTTTTGGAAGGTCACAAATCACATTGGCATATAAAAAGTCCTGCAGTAAAGGGCTTTATTTACTTTCAATTAATTTAGTGTTGTCTCAAATTAATTTTTCAGACTGCCTACTAACATTTCCATTAACACTCTCTCAGGGAAATGCTGGTTCAGATCGCTACCTGGCCATTTGCCGGCCACTCAGGTACCCGTGCTCATGAGCCCCCAGCTCTGCTTGTTGCTGGCGGCAACTGCCTGGGTCCTCTGTCTCGTCAAGTCAGTGACTGAGACAATCATTGCTCACTTTTCACATGGATGAACCGCAGCCTAGAGGTGCACAGATTGCCCAAACTCAAGGACAGACTGTGTGTAAGAACTGGAAAAGGCCCTAGCAACATACTCCCACCCAAAAGAGGCTCTGTGGGCTCTCCAGCACCCTGCACCCTCATGCCCCCTTGAGCACAGCAATATGGAGCTGGTCAATAGGACAGAGATCTCAGAGTTCTTTCTGAAAGGATTTTCTGGCTACCCAGCCCTGGAACACCTGCTCCTCCCCCTGTGCTCAACCATGTACTTGGTGACCCTGCTGGGGAACACAGCCATCATGGCAGTGAGCATCCTGGACGTCCGCCTGCACACGCCCATGTACTTCTTCCTGGGAAATCTCTCCATCCTGGACATCTGCTATACGTCTACCTTTGTGCCTCTGATGCTGGTCCACCTCCTGTCAGCCCAGAAGACCATCTCCTTTATTGGCTGCGCAATCCAGATGTGTCTGAGCCTAGCCACAGGCTCCACGGAGTGTCTACTTCTTGCCATCATGGCCTATGATCGCTACCTGGCCATTTGCCAGCCACTCAGGTACCCCGTGCTCATGAGCTCCCGGCTCTGCTTGTTGCTGGCGTCAACTGCCTGGGTCCTCTGTCTCGTCAAGTCAGTGACAGAGACAGTCATTGCCATGAGGCTGCCCTTCTGCGGTCACCATGTGGTCAGTCACTTCACCTGTGAGATCCTGGCCGTGCTGAAGCTGGCATGCAGTGACACGTCAGTCAGTGAAGGCTTCCTGCTGGTGGGGGCCATCCTGCTGCTGCCTATACCCCTGGCATTCATCTGCCTGTCCTACACACTTATCCTGGCCACCATCCTGAGAGTGCCCTCAGCTGCTGGGCGCCGCAAAGCCTTCTCCACCTGCTCGGCACACCTGGCTGTGGTGATGCTTTTCTATGGCACCATCATATTCATGTACATGAAACCCAAGAGCAAAGAGACCCGCATCTCTGATGAGGCCTTCACAGTCCTCTATGCCGTGGTCACGCCCATGCTGAACCCTGTCATCTACAGCCTGAGGAACAAGGAGGTGAAGGAGGCTGCCAGGAAAGTGTGGGGTAGGAGTTGCACGTCCAGGTGAGGGAGGCCTGGGATCTTCAGGTTAGTAGGTGAGGCCTTCGTAGGCCTACAGTGCGGACAGGTGGGGCACAGGGCTGAGTCTGGAATATTCATCCCAGAAAGGCAGCACCAAGTCCCACTGATGCCACCACAGAATTGCTCACAAAGCACCCCTCAGCCCCTTCCCTGGCATCGCCCTGGCCAGCTCTCTGCATCGCTTCCTGCACCTTTACACCAGCTCCTGGTTGACCTCAAGACTGCGCTCCAGTGGTCCTTCCACTCTATCCTCCCTGGGGCCTCCAGAGGGACCTCTGTGAAAAGCAAATGTGATCACATCCTCTCTTGACTGAAACCCCCAAATGGCTCCCCCTCTCAGGACAAAGTGTAAGCTGGCCCTGCTGGTCCTGACTAACTCCTAGCCTTCTGCCCCACATTCTCCCTCCTGACAGCCACACATACCAGCCAGGTGTGAGCCCCAATGTTGCCCAGCCCTGCCTGGCTCTGTGCTCTTCTTGATTCTTCCCACAAGGCAGCCATACCCAGCATCAACTCCAGGATGGCCAGACCCTCAAGGCCCAGCTCGAATGCCACCTCCCCCAAGAAACCTCCTCACTGAGCTCCTCCTGCTTTATTTTCAGTGTTACTGTAAGAGCAGGGACAGTCAGAATCTACTCTGTCCCAAGGTCCAGCACTGCCCAACCCTAAGCCGCCCATAGGTTTTGTAAATAAATACGTGAACACAACAGTGTAGGGGTGATAGTGGCAGAGCCTGGGGTCCTTCCTGAACCTAAGCAGAGCGGAGACAAAGTTCAAAGATGAACCTAGTGCCCTGGGAGGTGACAGTAGAGGCAGTGATGAGGCCCAGAGTCCATGATCTCCAGCGCAGTCCAGCCACCAGGGTACTGATCACCCTGAGCAGCCCAGGGCCTGTGTTCCCAACATCTGAGTTGCAACACCTGAGCAGCAACAGCAGCCGTTGCCATGCCTCCCAGCCCAGCATCCAGGCCTCACCTGGCTTCGCGGAGACTGGCTCTACCCTTCCTCACCTGATCACAGGGATCCTGCCAGAGCTGCCCCTTCCTGGTGCTCAGCCTCTTGCCAGCTTCCCTTTCTGACAACTCAATGAGCACAGAGTAGAAACGGATGCAGATTCACAGAGATCTCCATTCCCTGCCTGCCCCCACCCCCAGCCTCAGTGGCACCATCTATATGTTGGGGAGCTGGCCTTGGCCTCCAAGAAGCAGTCCAGCTCTCCTGCCCCCTGCCACAGAGAAGCACAGTCCTTGCTAGAGCCTTCGGTTCTCCTCCAGTCCCTCTTTCTGCTTCCCGTGTTGGTCAGAACAGAGGCACATAGGAGAGAAGCCCTGCCTGTTCCCTGAAGCTCAACGCTCTCTCACCAACGCAGAGTGAAGGTTGCCCGCCAAGATGTCCAGCATTGAGCCAGGGTCGTGATGCCATGACAGGTGTTTGAATGTTATCATGTGGCTTTGGGATTTACAGTCACATTTACTTTTGGATAGATCACTGATTAAATGCCATTTTCCACCCATGAAATTGGTGAATTTTTCAAATGTCTATTGGTAATGAAGGTGCAGTGAAGAAGTAATGTCATATGTTGCTGGTGGGGATGGGAATAAGTTAATATAAACTTCCTGAAAAATCAGTTGGAAGTATGAATCCAAAGACTTAAAAAATTGCTTGGGGCGCCTGGGTGGCACAGCAGTTAAGCGCCTGCCTTCGGCTCAGGGCGTGATCCCAGCGTTATGGGATCGAGCCCCACATCAGGCTCTTCCGCTATGAGCCTGCTTCTTCCTCTCCCACTCCCCCTGCTTGTGTTCCCTCTCTCGCTGGCTGTTTCTGTCTCTGTCAAATAAATAAATAAAATCTTTAAAAAAAAAAAATTGCTTGACTCTATGACCTAACCCATCTACTTCTAAGAATTAGTCCAATATGATCATTAGAAGCACAAAGATTTATGAATAAGGAAATGTATATGGACATTAATCATAACATTATTTATAATAACAAAAAGTTGTAAGAATCTTAACATCCAATCACAGAAGAATGTCCAAATAAATACTCGTGGTATCCAATGATAGAATGTGATGCAGTCTTCAAAAATTCTTATTTTTGGAAGAATATTTGATAATGAGATATGCCCACAAAGTAATTAATAGAAAAAAGCAGAATTCATAACTTTGCATTCACTATGATCCCAATGTTATTTTTTAAAGCATTTTTGTTATGGATTTATGAATTAGTATATATGCAAAAAATCCTGGGAAACTATGACAAAATATTAAGAGTTGTTTCCACTGGGCGGCGGGGTTATAGGATTGATCAGTTAGAGCCGATTGTTTTCTTATTTAACTAATTTCAATATTTCCAATATTAATATAACACGAACATGACTTTGAACTTAAAAATAAGTTCAAAGTCAAAATCTAATTTTGAACTTAAAAATAAGGTGATGCATTTTTAAGAAATGCAAGATCACCTGGCTCCAGAATCGAGCACTGATGAGAAGGCCTCCAGCCTGAGGGGCAGGAAGTAAGGAAGCTGTTGGTGTAACCCAGGCTCTCATGGTGGGGACGGGAATAAGTCCGGGCAGCCTGACCCAGTGGGCAACCAAGCAGAGAGAGGGCAGCTGAAAAATACTTGAGACATACAGATGACTGCAGAGCTGGAAGACAGAGAGAGAGAGGCCTGTGGGTTGCAGCCTGGGTTTCTGGCTTATTTGGGTGGACAGCAGTGCTGCCCGCTGAGACAGAGATGGAGAAGATGAGAGGCGTAGGGACATGGTGTTGAGTTCCAGGTGTCCACGTGTGGGAAGAGGGCACTGTTCCATGAGCATGGAGAAAACAAGTGGTAACAGTCTCGGAATGTTTGACTTTGACCTGGGAACTTGATAAAAATTCCAAAGGACAAATCATAGTGTAAGGGGAAAATCTGTAGCTGCTGCTGCTTTATAAGGCTGTGTTGTAGTCTCTACAACAACTGTGTCGGTTGTTATTCTTTGTTATGAAGGGAAGGGAGAGGAAACCTGTAGAGACCCACGCACCTGACTGAACCCCTGACTTAATGTCCCTCACAAGTGCTCAGGGCCTCATACTCTATATAGCAATGAGCTTTCCAGAACTTTCATGAGTCCCAATCCTCACAACATTCTGGAATGGAGACACCCCTTTTCACAGACCAAGATACCCATGCCTAGGACAGGGGGCCACAGACTTCAATCCTCGATCCAAGGGGCAGGGCAACAGTGAGACCCGATCAGATTCTGTCCAGTGTCTCTCCTGCGCCCACTCACTGCAGCCAGCCCCCCCGCCCCGGGGAAGCACAAGAATCCGGGGGTCTCTGAGCCCCACAGCTGCCAAACCAGCAAACTTGTATAGTTCCAGAGTTTGAACTTTAAATTGGGCAGGGACTGCAAGGTTCCCCAGGGCACAGAGCAGAGAGCTATGTGGCAGGGGACCAGGAGGCGGGTCCTCGAGGCTTTGGCCCTGGCCCATCCCAGCACAGTGTGTCTGCTGGTAATGAGCTCAGCACTTGCCAGCTCTGCTCTCCCAAGCCCTGGGTCAGGACACCTGAGAGCCTGCTCCAGCTACCTGCATGTGCTCATGCCACTGGGCAATAAGTACAACGAGGTAAGGACAGTGCATCTAGCATGTGGACTAGTCTCATGAAATCTTTTTAAACATATGAAAACCAGAACATTTGCTTGTGAAAGAGGACATAATGATACTAGTAATATTGGCTACTACTTACTGATTACTTACCATGTGCCAGGATCTGTGCTAAGAGCTCTCTCGGCATGCCTCATCTCACTGGATCCTCAAAGTAACCCCACAAGGAAACACTCTGCTTATCTCCACTTTACAGGTAAGGGAGGTGAAGCTGAGAAAACTGCTAGCAAGTGGCAGGTCTGGGACTTGAGCCCTGGTGGGTCTGACTCCAAAGCCTGCACTCACCTGCTCTGCCATCCAGCAAGGAAGTGGTCAAGCAGGAATCCCAGATCCAGGCATGTCAGGGAAATTGCAACAGAAGCTTCGGTCCTTTTACGCCCATCCCCTTTCTTTTAAAATAATTTGTGAAGCCTAAAATAAAATATTAAATGGTTCAAACGAGATTCACCATCCAATGAAACTGATGTAATATTTACCTTGCAAAGTAACCCTGGGCTGTCAGACCTCAGGGCTGGAAGTTGCTAGATAGAGTGAGGAAATGTGTCAGAGGTGACAGGGTACTAGAGGTCACCTAATTGAGCGGTTCCATTCACAGGAGAGATCTGACCAAGGCCGTACAGCAGAATGGGAACAAAGGTGACAATCAAACCTGGATTCCTCACTCCCGTGCCAGGGCTCCCAGTCCTGGTTCATGGCGTCACCCTGCCTCTCAGGAGGCCTAAAACTGGGGTGTGGGACTCGACAATTATTCTCGGCGACATTCAGTTTGCTCTCTGCGAACCTGATTTTCCAGCACATGACAGAGCGGGAGACATTGGCAGATAGATGCCAGAGTGGTTTTCAGAGAGCGTACTGTGAAACAACATCATATCCAAATATTCAGCAGATTTCAGGTTTTCCTCCTCCTGGCATGTGGTAGGGTTACCCAGGGCCAGTGGAGTGTGAGTGCATGTGACCCATGCCACTTCTGGGGTGGAGTGTGTGACTGCGGGGGTGAATGCCCAGTGTGTTCTTCCCCAGCTGTAACAACTGGCGAAGTCCAGATGGTGGAGCCTCCCTCAGCCAGGGTCTCTGAGGACAACAACATGGAACAGAGTCCCCTGAAAAGCTACAAAGGACATGGAACATGAGAAAGAAAGAAACCTTTGTCATGGTAAGCCTCTAAGATTACGCATGTTACTGCAGCAAAACTAGCTCATCGTCACTGATGCACCCAGGGAACAGCAGCTGCTCCCTGACGTCCCCTTCTGTGCCCATGGTGCAGAGTTAAAGCTGTCGGTTACCTGGAAGCATGGTATTTTCTAGACACAGACTTACTTCTTTGGGGCCATGAGCCTGTGGCTCCATGAGCTGGCTCCAATTTCCATGAATATATTATGATCAGACTCTTAAATTATGAGGAGCCCCACTCCTCTCTGTCGTAGCTTTTCAGAAAGAGCAGCTGCTGGCAGGGAGAAGCCCAGCACCCCAGCGCTGTTGTTCTCCACAATCACAACAGCTGCTTCCTCGGTTGCTGTGTGTGTGCTGGCGGGGGAGGTGCTCTCAAGGCGAGACATCTGGGACGGGGGATTTGGGGCGGCGGAATAGCACCGGATCTCAGTGGCAATCCCCTGCACCTCCTGGGTGCGGGCACTGGGGGGCAGCAGCGACGGATCGGACACAAGCCTTCGAGTACAGTCGCTCAGTGTACCACACACCACCATGCAAGGCAGAACGCGATCACCCAGTGCTTACAGCTGCGAGCAGCGTGCTGTTGCCATGGTCAGTTCTACCAAGGCATCTGAGCAGGCTGTGCAATGGAGGGGGGTCAGAGCTGAGACTCGAAGGATGCGTGGAAGAGAAAGGCCGCTCCAGGCTGAGGAAAGAGTATGAGAAGAGGGACGAGACAGGAGTGTGCGGGTTTGTCCACTAATGGGGAGTGGTCTGGTGAGGCTGGAGCTGGCGTGTGTGAAGGGATGGAAGGGAGACAAGGCAAGTGGGCAGGCCAGAACCTGTTCTCAAAAACTCTTAAATGCCTCTGCCATTCCCACTTGGTCTTTTTGTCAGAGAGGAGGACAAGGAAGAGAAATATGAAGACAGGTGGTTTCCCACCTTTCACCTGCTTGAGACCCCTCACACACACACAACCCTATGTCAGGTGTCAGAATTCGAGGTTAAGATAGGTCATTTTGTAACAACACACATAATAAAGACCAAACCCTTATACTTGCTTCTAAAATGCTGTGGGCATTATCCAGACACATGAAGTCATAACCTAAAAAAGCTACTTCCTTTTAACTTCTTTACAGATTTCACGTTTTACTTTGTCTTTACATCCCAGGTTCTCAAAGAGAACCTTGGGTTTCTAAAGCCCAGAGAGAGGAAGGGATGTGTCCAAGGTCACCTAGCATGGCGGAGTAAGTATAAACTCTGTTAGGGCGGAAGCCACATCTGTTTCTGCTGTATTCCCACCTCCTAGCAGAGGGCCTGGCACACAGTAAGTGCCCCACAACTATTTGTTTAACGAATGAATGAACGAGCCACCCTCACACGCGGGCAATTCTCTATCTTGTTGCCAAACCTCAGCAAGAGAAACCTTACCCTTAGTTGTTCCTATGGATAAGATTTAAGGTCAGGTGCTGACCCAGATTAACCCGCTGCCCCTGTACTCTCTAGAAACCCCCTTAACAATCACCCTGATTCAGGCCAGAGGAAAGGGAAAGTGGCGCAGGCTCCGGGCATGGAGGGGGTCATGACAGATGCTGGAGCTCTTGTCGGGAGGTGGCAAGCACAGATCCAGCAGCAGCCCTGTGGCCGAAGCTACAGTCTTTGACCAGGATCCTCAGACAACAGGTAGTGCTGGGCCGTGGGTACGTCTCATCTGAGCTGCACAGCACTTCCACTCTTCAAAGCGACACTGAGTCTCAGAGAAGCCACGTGACTTAGTCAACCTCACACAGCTAATCAGTGCTGACGCTGGCGTGCAAAGCTGGGGTTTTTTTGAATGGTGCATTGAATGTCTGTTGAGTGACTGCTCTTGGCAGCACTGACTGTGGGAGGTGTGGGGAAGGAAGGAGACAGGGTCCTGCTCTCAAGTGTAGTAGAGGAGACAGGTGCACAGCACATGGTAGAAGAACACAGAGGGACAGCCAAGGGCTAAGGGAACACAAGAAGGGAGCAGGTAACCCCTCAAAGAGCAGGAGCGAGAGGAGAGACAGAGAGTTGGAAGTGTGCTCTGAGGGATAAGCAGGAAGCCCCCACGGGGGAACGGAGTGAGGACATGCCTCTGAAAGGGAACTTCTTGGGGCACCTGTGTGGCTCAGCCAGTTAAGCTGCTGACTCTAGATTTCTGCTCAGGTCATGATCTCAGGGTCTTGGGATCAAGCCTCGAGTTGGGCTCCACACTCAGCAGAGAGTCTGCTTCAGGATTCCCTTTCTCCCTCTGCCCCTCCCCCGCTTGCTTGCTCTTTCTCTCTCTAAAATAAACAAATCTTTATAACAAAATAAAAGGGAACTTCTTGGGCAAGAAGTAGCATTGGGAAAAGATAAGGTTTATTCAGCAGAGGGTGAGGCCACCAGTCCCTAACAAATGCTAGATGCATTGAGGAGGGGGAACGAGGGGAAAAATCCAGCCCTGAAAGACAGACAGGGCTCCAGCGCTGTCACAGGGCATCAGTCTCTCAGGCAACCCAGGAATGAAGAGGTGACTATATCTTCTGTATGTTAAATTTCACACTCAGCTCCTGTTTCTGCTTTAGACCAGGGTCACCTGGGTCATAAGACAGCCTTCCTGCCTAACAAGACTGCCGTGCCTTGGGGACATCAGGGCTCCCTCCTGTGAATACCTGACACTGGCATTTCCCCAGGAGGCAGTGAGACCAGCTCAGAAGAGCAATGAAAGCCATCTGGGAGAAAACTGAGGCCCTCCCCCACCCCCTTCCTTTTTAGAATTAGTCACCGACTGACAATGCCCCTGCCAGATTAGAACATGGTTTTCCCTCCTTCTGCGACATCACTGCCAGTATCATTTATCCCACAAGGCAATATGGAGGCCAAGAAGGCAGTCACTCGGCTTGCATGACCAGGGATAAATCCTGTGACCAGTGGCTCTACTGGAATATATATGTTCTTGTATGTTCTTTTAAAAATCAACAGATGAGTGGCTAAGCCGGTTAAGAGTCTGACTCTTGATTTCGGCTCAGGTCATGATCTCAGGGTCCTGGGATCAAGCCCCGCATTGGGCTCCCCGCACAGCGGGGAGTCTGCTTGTCTCCCTCTCCCTCTGCCTCTCCTCCTGCTCTCTAAAATAATCTCTCTCCATGCTTTCTCTAAAATAAATACATAAATCTTAAAAAAAAAATCAACAGATGAGGGAAGGGGACAAAAAAATCAATAGATGGCATGTCATTCCTTAAAGCAAGATGAGTGCACATCAGGCTTACACATCCTGGGGCGTGAGAGTGTTTGACCCTGAATGCCCAAAGGATCCACCAGGTAAGCACCATCCACCACCCACAGGCCTGCAAGAGCTCGTGCCGCCTAATTCAGGGAGGAAGGGACGACAGCCTTATGATAGGTGTGGTATGTTTTGGTCCACTTATTTTTCTTACTGCTATACCCCCGGCACCTAAACAAGACCTAGCACAGAATAAGTATTCAAAGCACACTCAACAAATGAATAAATCTAAAATACTGGGAGCATAATTCAGCCATAATGGAGTCATAACCTCGAAAAGATGCTTCCTTTAAGAGCCAAAAACTCTTTAGATTACGAAGGAGTGTGCCAAACATGAATCCTCCTCTCTTGTCTCCCCTGCCACCATGGGGAGAACAATGAAGAGCCTAGGGGGCTAGAATGTGCCTCCTTGCCCTAAGTTACATCAGAGCTGCTGAGCTGAGAGGGCCAGCTTGCAGGCCTGAAGTCCAACTCTCTCATTATACAGATGATGAAACTAAATCGCAGAGGCAGAGATGACCTGCGCGGGGTCAGGTTGCTTGCTTCCAGGCCAGCAAGAGCTTCTTCTGACACCTGTGTTGTCCAGACAGGAAGGGGGGAGAATGAGATGGCAAACCAGACGGCTGTGACAGAATACATCTTGCTGGGGCTCTGCGAGTACCATCACCTCGAGACGGTCCTGTTTGTGCTCTGCCTGGGCATCTATTCCATGAATGTGCTGGGGAACTCCCTCCTCATTGGGCTAAGCATGCTGGACCCCCGCCTGCACAGCCCCATGTACTTCTTTCTCAGCAACCTCGCCCTCATGGACATCTGTGGCACATCCTCCTTTGTGCCTCTCATGCTGGTCAACTTCCTGGAAGCCCAGAGGACCATCTCCTTCCCTGGCTGTGCCCTGCAGATGTACCTGACCCTGGCGCTGGGTTCCACGGAGTGTCTGCTCCTGGCCGTGATGGCATATGACCGTTATGTGGCTATCTGCCAGCCACTTAGGTACCCAGAGATCATGAACAGGCAGATGTGTGTGCGGATGACAGTGCTGAGCTGGGGGGCAGGCTTTGCCAACTCACTGCTGCATTCCCTTCTCACCTGGAGCCTCCCCTTCTGCGGCCACAAAATCATCAACCACTTCTTCTGTGAGATCTTGGCAGTGCTGAAACTGGCCTGTGGGGACATTTCTCTCAATGCACTGCTACTAATGGTGGCCACAGTGGTCTTGACGCTGGCCCCACTCCTCCTCATCTGCCTGTCCTATATTTTCATCCTTGCTACCATCCTTAGGGTGCCCTCTGCTGCAGGCCGGCGCAAAGCCTTCTCCACCTGCTCTGCCCACATCACAGTGGTGGTGGTTTTCTATGGGACCATCTCCTTCATGTACTTCAAGCCGAAGGCCAAGGACCCTGCCCTGGATAAGATTATTGCATTGTTCTATGGGGTTGTGACACCCTCCCTGAACCCCATCATCTACAGCCTGAGGAACGCAGAGGTAAGAGCTGCTGCCATAGCCCTGCTGTGGGGAGACCTGCTCTCCAGGAAAATGTCCCACACTCCCTGTTGCTCTTCAACTCTACCATGCATGGCAGGCTAGGTGCATCGTGGTAATGACTTCCAATTGCAGTGCCTGAAAGCCACAAGGGTTGATTTCTCACTCGCACTGCAGGTCCATTAGCAGTTGACTGGGTGGGTGGGGTCTGCTCTGAATCATGGTCTTCATCCCTCTGGGCCTCAGGATGATAAGCAGCTACCATCTGGAACATTGCTGGTCACCATGACGAAGCCTGCACTGGCTCTTCGAGCTTCACTTCCGCCTCCACTTCACCCACCAATGCAAGTACGTGCCATAGCTAACCTCAAGGGGCAGGCGAAGCACAATCACCCTGTGTCTGGAAGGAGCAGGAAGACTGAGAAATGTGTGAATAGCCTATTGGCTGTGACACTATCCTACAGTCAACCCAAGAGCCACTAGAGATTTGTCTTCCTTTTCTCTGACCATCACCGCCCCACACATCCAGTCAGTCATGAAGTCCTAGAGAATCCACCACCTAAGAGCTCCTAAATGGGTCCCCTCCTTCCTGCTGACGCTGCCTCCCCAAGAAGCCCTCACTGACTCTCAAATACTGCAACAGCTGTGTCACCGCACTTTGATCCTGCAAAGTCCCTTCAAAATCCACCCTCTACACTAGCTGTCAAAACGCCAAAAAACAAAACACCAATCAGATCATGCCACTCTCCTGCTTAAATCCCTCCAATGGCTCATTGCGCAAGGGATAAAAACCAGACCCCACCTCTCCATCCAACTTCATTCCGGCTGCTTGCCTCAGCCCTGCTCCACCCACACACACTCTCTAGGCCCAGGCCTCCCGAACTATTCCCAGTTCCCCAGCAACTATCAGTCTTTCCTGCCTCTGTCTCCCCCTTGCTCTTCCCTCTCATGTCCAGACGCTTCTTGACCTTTAGCTACCATGCACTGGACACTTACCACAGACCACGCCAAGCTCTATATTGTGTCCTAAGTGCATTACTGACTGGGGACCACTTGGAATGAGAAAAATCTCAGTGGAGGAATACAATATAGACACTGGTGACCAGAGAGAACCCTCTCCCAACATCTTGGCATTATGGAAACTTACTCAATCCTTACTCAAATCTGCCCCCTCTTCCAGAAAACCCCTTCTGACTCCTCCAAGTGTGGGGCGGGGGAGGGGGGGGTCTGTCCCAGCTCTGAAGTACCCTCTTCAGTGCCTTCTGTACTCTGCTGACTCTGTCCTGAATCCCAGCTATTTGGGTTCCTGCATCCTATGACCTGACTCTATACATCTTAATATGAAGGACTAATATTTCTGATACTGGAACAGACACCAAATACACACCTCTTGGCTCGCCATTCACTTGACCACATCACTCTGCTCGAGGTCCAAGGAAGAGATAGAATTGCAGAAAGCAGAGAACAAAGGGATTTTTCCTGGCTTTTGAGCTTCAAAAGCCTAGGCTCTAAAGTCTTAACAGGAGAGACCGAAGGCATAGACAAAATTTGGGAGAAAACCTAAGTAAAATGGAGATTTGCCCACCTCCAGATTCATAAAAGATGCCCTAAGCTAGGAAGAAGGAAGAGGGGATGCAGTGAGAGCACTGGCATAGAAGGGTTCCAAAAGGAAGAGGCGCTGAACCCCACTTCCTAGGCCAAACCCCCGGACAGATTTGTAGGATCTGAAAGATGAAGCAACTCATGCCTTGTTGGTCAAGTAAAACCGAGAGCAGACCGCCAGAGTAGAAATGGCTTCAAGGTGTGTCTGGGCAGCCCAGGCCTCACAGGTCTTTGTGGGTGGCACAGAAGTCAGGGAGGGCCTCAGCACTGAAAATGGTTATGCAGATGAACAAGAAAGCACTCTGGAATGGCCTGCCTATAGTGCTGATGGGGGACCAGGTGGAATGATGGAACTCTCAGGGGATGGGTGCAGTGTGGACCCCAGTGAGCAGAAAACAACCTCCCAACATCCTCCCATTAACTAAGATCCTCAAGACTCAGCTGTGACCCTTGTAGAAAGAGAAGAAATCCCAAATAACAAAGGAAGTCTCTCAGGCAAAAAAGATGACACTGAGCAAAATGGGGGCTCAAAATAGAAGTTACATTCTTGTGATATTCCTTACACATTCGTGACTTGTACCTGCTAGTCCAATTTCCTGAGACCTGAGCTTCCTTTCCTGTTGGGTGCAGGCACCAAAAGGGAGGTCTGTCTCACTAATTTAAATCCTCTCAGCACGTACACACATACAGACACACACAGACACACACACACACACACACACACACACACACACACACAACCTCCCTACTCCCAGTGGCTGCAGCCTGCCGTGATGGGGCAAAAGGCTCAGGCAGAAGCTCCAGCAGCTCATTCCAGCTGGGCTCCCACACCCCGGCTCATTTCCTCAGACCCTCTCTGTCCCTCTCTTCCCCACACCCTTGGCCCCAGGAAAAAAGGCGGCACAGAACCAGCAAATACTTCATTGGAGACACACCAGACTCTGCCAGCAACTCAGGATACCAGTCACCCCAGCCCCAGCCCCAGCCCCACCTGTCCTGCAATCCCCCTCCCAGCAGGGCACAGCACAGCCCAGACGCTGCTTTAGGAAGGAAGCCTGAGGCCAGCGTTGCTGAGCTGCTTGGAAGATCTGGAGACTCAGTTTCCCCAAGATGGACTCCATTTCCTCGGGAATGATGCCATGTCCTGAGAGGGCTTTGTCTCCCTGGGAAGGAATCCATGTCCTTAGGAGGGCTCCACATCCCTGGGAAGGACTCCACGCCCCTACGAGGGACTCCTCGGTCCTGAGGGGCTCTTTGGGCCTGCACAGGCTCCAGTCCTTAAGAAGGACTCCATGGATGCAGGAAGACTCCAGGCCTTCAGGAAGTGCGCCAGGTCCCTAGAAGAGCTCCATGTCCTTAGGAAAGACTCCATGTCCTCAAGAAATACAACCTGTCTCTTATCCAGGGAGGGTTCCACACTCCCAGGAAGGGCTCTCTGCCCCTAGGAAGTGTTCAAGTTCCCCAAGGGCCAGGCCCAAAGCCCCTCTCAGCTGGAACAGATGCTGCTGACAGTGGCCCCAGCTGGGCCCACAAGGCCCAGCTCCTCCTGCTCATTGATGCACAGCTGGTAACCGCAGCCCCGGGCCCGGGCTCCAGATGGGACCCGGTGGTCAGTCTTGGCACGTGGGGGCAGCAAGAAGCCCACACTGCCAGCGATGAGCATATGCCAAATGCTGTGAATGTAGAAGTAGTTGTCTCGGGTCTCCACAAAAGCATAGAGTAGGACAGCACTGCCTGCAATAAGGCTGCCCGGACACAGGTAGAAAAGCCAGCGGCGCCACGTGGGTGGGTAGCAGTGCCGGCGGCGGACGCTGCGTACTGTCTGGGGGAAGCAGAGAAGTGGGACTCAGGAATATAAGGCCTTGGAACCCAAGCCAGAACTGGTCATTCTCAGGCTTCCCCGGAGCCCTGGTCGTGACCTGAAGGCACCTGCCAAGTCTGGAGTGGGCACCACAAACAGCACAGTGATGATGACAGGGTCCAAGCCCATCTTAAATTGGGGACCAGATCCTCAGGGCCCTGCACCCAAGTCCTGCTGAGACGCCCCCTCCCCAAGCCCTCCCAACCTTACCCAGGCTGTGGCCAAGATCCCCAGGGCGAAGAGACTGGGTCCAAGCAGGTTCCAGAGTCCATGCCGGTCAAGCTGTAGAGCCATAGACAGCAGCATAGCCCCCAGCAAATACAGCACCTGGAGAAAGAGGACTCCAGGGGCTGGGCTGGGTTGGCAAGAGGCACTTGGCAATGCCCCCAGGGAGAGGTTGGGAGTGAATTTCAAGTAGAATTTGTGTACAGTTTTCCCCCAGGGCCCACTCTGGACTGACCTGCTTGACCACAGGCTGTAAACGAGCCATGGCAATGACAGTGACCCACACGGACATTAAGGAGCCCAGGAAATCACAGAACTGCAGCACATCGTAGTCCATGATGCAGAAAACCACAATGCCTGGCTGGTCACAGGCATGGTAAAACTGGAGGAAGAAACGACAGGCATTGAGAGAACTTGGGGCAATGGTCCAGGTCTATGAAACAGGAGAAAGAGGTCACGAGGGTGGTGTGCTGCTGTCAGAAAAGCAGAGGTCAGAGGTCACAGACTGAGCAGAACTGGGAAATGCCTGACTCCCTGCTCCTGAGAAGAACGTGGTAGGGAAGCCTGGTCTGCCTCACAAGCCATATGTATCTGCTAGCGCCCTGACCCTGTCCTCACCTTCCTCATCCTCCTGCTTCTGGAATGTACTATGGAGAGCACCAGGCCGGTGGGGATTCCAGGTCTGTCAAACTGAGGCCAATCCTTCCCTAATTCTCAGGCTCGCTATGGGTCCCACCTATAATCCCCATCCCTGGCCCAAGCTATGAGGCTAGACGCTGGTCTCTTGACCAACCCAGACCCTAAGCCTCCCCTGCATATCCCAGTCTCCCCTGATAGCTCAGACTCTGAGTTAGGATTCATCCTCAGGCCTTACACTGACTGGCCCTCTTCATAGCCTCCCACCCAATGTCATGGGTAGAGGGTGGGGAGTAAGAAAAAAGGCAGTCCCTGGGCCATGGAAAAGAGAAGTTGGTCTGTGGTCCCAAGCCCTGTGCCTCTCTGGACAATGCTATCATGGCCTCAGGCATCCTGTGTTCCCTTATTTATAAACGGGGCTACCCAAAAATGACCTGGGTTCTTTTTACCTTAGAACATTTGCTGTCACCTTTCTCTGAACTTCTGTGTAGAATTTAGTGATTTTTTATTGATGGCAAACACTAAGAACATGCATAGTTTTAAGACTATCTTTGGTACAAAGATGACAGGAACATGCATCCCTATGAGCCCCACCCAAAGACAAGATACTGGTTACGAACTATGAGGACAAACAGCTCCAGACCAAGAACAAACATCACAGTGGCATGCTCACTCCCCCCATCACCTGATATTGCCCCTGCTCCGTGTCAGGAAGAACAGATTGTTACAGTGATGGAAAAAGAAAATTAAAATGCTATAATGGGAGAGAAAAGGTTTTTGACCTATATAAACTTGGTGAAAATCTACTCACTGGAGCTGACCTGGAGACATACCAGCAGATTTTACAGGATCAAAAAAGTTTCTTAAGATCCTGTGACTCAATCTGCTTGATCTCTGTCCCCTGCATGTTACCCCAGGTCCTCAGAGAGCCATGGCTGCTGAGGCCACCTCTTGATAGCAGGAAGAAGTTGCTGTGGTTGCCATGGCTGGACTGAAGTACATCAGGCTGAACTGAAGCCAGGGCAGGAAGGCTACAAGTTGTACCACCCAAAGGTGGCCTTGGAAGTGGCTTGATCCCTGACTGAAGGGACCCTTTAGGTACTACTTTCAGCCCAGGTCAATTTCTTCATCATTCTACTGAAAGGCAACCCTAAGTCACAAGGGTTCTGAGTCCAGAAGAGAGGTGGCCTTACAGACCTGTGAGACAGACAGCCCGGCCCTCCAGAGGCATATCCTTGACTGTGGGTGGAGGGCAGGGAGATCCAGCCCACAGCTGAGGAAAGAAGTAGCCGAGCAATATCACAGGTCATTCACTCGTGGTAGCAATGGTCTCTGTAACTTCAGGGAAGAATGGAAATGGGAGAACCTGGTCTCCTGTTTGGATGCATTACTGTTGAGAATGAGAAGGTGGAGGTGAGGTCAGGAAGATGAGTTCAGGGAAAAGGAACATTCTATCCTGAACTCAAATCACAAACCATGACACCTCAACCTTAATCAAACAGTATCCCCCTTAGAAAAAAGCAGGAGGAAAACTAAAGCAAGTTTGTTGTGAAAACTGGCAGAATCCAGTCCAGGAGCAGAGCTGCCAACAATAGAGTGGGAAAGAAGACTCGAAAGTTCAGTCTCTAAAGACAAAGGATGAGAAAGAAATTGCTAAATTTCTTTTGAACCTGTTGAAGATTTCATCCAGTCATTCAAACTGAAAAATTTGTGACTTTAGAAAATGTGAATAATGTAAGAACAGGGAGAAGCTAGGAGTTTAGAAAAAAAAAAAGAAAAAGAAAAAGAAAACTTAGGCATATTAATTGGCATTGGGAAACCTTGGGTTTGATTCCTTCAAATTTTAAAGTCTTAAGCTTGTGTACCTATCCTGTCTTCCCCTTCACTTTGGAGGTAAAGAATGTCCCTTCAGGAAGAGACTGCTTTGGAATGATCATGTTTTGAGTACTCCAAGCTTTTTTTTTTTTTTTTTTTTTTTTTTTTAAGATTTTATTTATTTATTTATTTGACAGAGAGAGACAGCCAGCAAGAGAGGGAACACAGGCAGGGGGAGTGGGAGAGGAAGCAGCAGGCTCCCAGCAGAGGAGCCCGATGTGGAGCCTCCCTGTTTGGCTCTGGGATCACGCCCTGAGCCAAAGGCAGCCGCTTAACAACTGCATCACCCAGGCGCCCCTGAGTACTCCAAGCTTTTGAAAGGGCTTGCAAGTTCAGCAACCATGGCTCCCTCTTACAAATTATTAAATTGAGAAAGCAAGCTCTTACTAGGAAATTCTGAGAGACTTTTCATGGGAGTCCACATCTGCATCAGAATTAGTATCTGAACACACCTAAAAGATTGATTTTTTTCAATTCTTTCTTCCTCTTGTATGTGCTGATTAATTGGGAGTTAACTTAGTTCCTAAGCAAATCAATATTTTGGTCTTTTACTATTTTAGTTATTGGATATTGATTATTCTCTACCTCTAAGACCAGATATAATACTATAGCTACTAAATTACCCAATACTATTTTCTGATTTGGATTTTATTCTAAAACATTAATCTTACATTTCAGCTTTCACCAAGCTTGCTCCATCTGCCTGACTTTCAAGTTTATAAAAGGAAATGCCTAAACACCTCTGAAAGAGGGACTTGTAATAAATCCTTGAATCTCAGATAAGAGAAGATCTATATCAGAAGAAAAGCAAAGCTAAATCACCTAATATTGAAGACACACATAAGGGAATAATTAATTGAAGGCTGATTGTTCTCCTAGGAATTTCTCTGCAATGAAAAAAGAGCAGGGGATAATGGAGAGATTGTCTCTGGAGCAGAGAGGTTTGGGGAGAAATCACTGCACTAGTATTCTATGACAGATTATTCTCCAAGCATACTAAAAGGTCAGAGAGATTTTTAAGGTTGTAGAAAACCTACAGGAGCAGAGTTAACTTGAAATTGCAGTGTGAGGTGAACAAGGTGATGCACCTTTCACCAATCCTGATCTGGCTATGGTCACTGGTCAAGGTCTAAAAACACCGCTGGTCAAGGCCATCGCTGCCTCCTTCATGGGGCTCAATTCACTATGGAAACCAACCAACAACCTGTGTCAGCTCACTTCACTGAAACTCCTCAGCCTGGGGAAGACAGCATCTTGTCATCATATATTCTGGATATATATTTGTCTCTTCTCCCTGTGGTGCTTCCACCTGCTTTACTACTCCTGGGGCAGAATCCACTATCCATTGCCAGGGCACCCCACTCATGACCATCTTTAACCAGGAGATACAACTTAGAGTAAACAAAGTAAAGTGAATCACTCACCACCACAGAATTCACTGGTATAAACATACTGTCCATCACCAGGAGCAACCAGCTGAACAGAACACTGGAATGGCCTACTGAAGGCTTAGTTATGGTGTCACCTGGGAGATGCTACTCTTCTGTAAGTCTGGAATACTCTCCTATGTTTGGTGCACAGTGTGTGCTCAGTAAGCTTTAGTCATCTTATACTCTGTGCCATGTATGTTCATGAGAGAACATCCCTACACTAATAAACTTCCCTCCATGCAGAAACAAAGAAAGAAACTTGCAATACTGCTGATCCACTGAAAATTATGGGCTAATTTTTACATTGATATTCCTTTTGTCAACAGAAATAAAAAGAAGTGATAGAAATAACACAGAAAGACTGGGAAATTTTAAAAAATGTAGACTACAAACTGGCTTCTGTTATATAATTCTAATCTAATTTGACACCTCCCTCAGCTTTGGACATTCATGAGGTAATTTTTTTAAATTAACCTAAATTGTTTTCTGTGAGATTTCATATTTTTATAACATAACTATATAGTTCACCTAATGCTTCAAAATGGAGTATCCAGGTACTACAGAATGTAAAACTGGAAATGAAAATACATTCAATCCATGTAGTGACTGGAATATTTGCATTCAGGATATAATGGAATTTATGGCTATTCCCTTATTATCAGCCTCCATTTCCTCTTGGAAACAGGGGATTTTGCCAAGGGCCACTAAGAATTACCTGCGAGGTGTGAGGAACAGAACAGGTAAGGAGAAGGCAGGCTTGTAGCCAGGATGTCAGGAATCAGCAAGAAAGGCCCCACAGGTCCCAAGATGTCAGCTCATGGGAACGGATTATGAGGCTTCGACTAGCACTGGGAAGGATTCACGGCTTGAACTGTATGAGCTGTACAACTGCAGTGTTTGATATGTTTCCCTCGATGACTTCTTGCATTTTGGTTATATTTTCCAATCTTTTGATTGGCTCTTCTTCTCTTTTAAGAATTTGAGAACTGTTTTTAAAGAAGAATGTGAGAACTAGTAAACTGAGGTCATAAGTTTCTCTACATACTCCAGGACTTCTGAGAAACTGACGTCAGGTTAGAAATTTACCAAATTACTCTGCCCTGGTGCGAGGAGACAATATAGTTCAGTGATCACATGTAAGGAACTTAGAATCAGGCTTTCTGAGAATTCTGGTTCTACCACTCATGTTATGCCTTAGACAAAGTATTTATTTATTTATTTATTTATTTATTTATTTATTTTAAGATTTTATTTATTTATTTGACAGAGATAGAGACAGCCAGCGAGAGAGGGAACACAAGCAGGGGGAGTGGGAGAGGAAGAAGCAGGCTCATAGCAGAAGAGCCTGATGTGGGGCTCGATCCCATAATGCCGGGATCATGCCCTGAGCCGAAGGCAGATGCTTAACCGCTGTGCCACCCAGGCGCCCCTCAGACAAAGTATTTAAACCGCGCTCATCTGCAAAAAGGGATGAGGATGATAATATAAGTGCCTATCTATTACTCTAGTGGTATTGTGAGGACTCAATTTGCAGTGTCTCACACATTAGATGTTATTTTGCTGTTTCCATTATCTGAACTGGTCTGGCTATATACAAAATCAAGTGCTGGATTTGTGACCTGTTCTTCTTTTAACATATTTTACATATTATGTAACATATTTTGCATTTTAAATAGTTTACATGTTTACACTCTAAAATCTTGAAGAACAAACCTACTGTCTGCTCCCATGCCCTGGATAGGAATCAATGCACTACTCCCAGATGTAGACTGTCCTGGCTTTGAAGACAGGGAAGAAGACTGTCATCTATGTCCTGGTACTGTTACCTGCAATATGACCAGTGGGTCCTTAAATGGAGACTGTTGAGGAATGAAGTAAGTCTAAACTAAGTAAAGAATGAGAAAGGAAGAGCAATGGGCAACCTGCCCAGGAAAACTGGATAATCAGTAGCTCTACATTTTGGCCCATGTGGAAAAAGAAGAGGAGTTAGAGCAAGACTTCAGGCAACACCACAAAGCCAGCATCTTTTCCTTGATCTTTTGGTTATTATCCTATTTTTTTTCTTTTCTAAATAAGCTCCATACCCAACATGGGGCTTGAACTCACAAACCTAAGATCAAGAGTCGCATGCTCTACTGACTAAGCCAGCCAGGCACTCTGTTTATTATCCTAGTTAAGAAAGTGGAAACTCTGTATGTGATGTCAATCACTGTAGGCTCCCCTGGTGTTCCAACTGAGGAAAAGGTCTTTTCTTTCAAGGATGATTTGCCATTGTATCCAGAATATAAGCAGTCATCTGGTACTAAACACTCTAGAGCCAACGTCCAGGACGCTTGTGCAAAGTGCAGGAGAATGGACACACTCTCCCCACATGTTCCAGGCTCCTGATACACTTAGGTACTGTTACTGATTGTGAATCCTATTAGAGCTGCATGCAGCCAAGAGTGGGCTGGTGGAACAGCTGTTGCTAGAGGATTTGGTGAGCAACAGTATAAAGGGCATCTGGCAGTTAAAAAAGAGAGAGAGAGAAAGAGAAACAGTGTCTACTGTAAAAATAGAATGAGGCACTGTCAGAGCAGGTCTAAAAAGGGGAGCAGCCAAGCAAAATTAGAGTGTGCTCTTCTCACACTCCAGCTTAAGAGGTGAAGGTCTCTCTACACAGCATGGTTGTAGCCTCCTCTTCCTCATCTGTGCATGAACATCTGGAGGACCCTATAACACACCCCTCAGTTTCAGAACATTCACCCTCCACTTTCTGCTAAATGGTAAGTAGGATTTTTGTAATTTGGACATATGTCTGATCTATTAATGCTAAACAAAAGAGAAGCACATATTGGTTTTTGTGATATTCTTGTTGCCAAGACATGAGGAAAGTCTGAATCCATCTAAGATTTTTACAGGGCTCATAGGCAGGTACTGTATGTCACTAGATGCCAAGAGCCCAGAGATGAGCTGAAAAGATCCCTAGGTGCAGCATCTCAGGGGACAGTCTACACAGGGGTTAAAGCACATTAGCACACTCACTCCTCTACGTTTTCTTTATACTATTTATGAAGCTTGCTGGTAGTATGAACTTTTCTGATTGTGGAGGAGTGGGGAGACACAGAGAGGGGACTGTGGACATTCTGTAATGGGAGGGGAAGGATTTAAAACTATATTAAGCTTCATCAAAATATGCTCCTTTGAGCTGGAATTTTATACCACACTGCCACTTCCCATGTTGTCTCAGGATATAGTTGAGTTCATAAAATTTCTTAGGATTCCAAGAGCCAGAATATTCCATACATTACCCAGTTATAGAGATTCTCTCTGTCTTCCAAAAGTTCCCATGAGAAATCAAGAAGCCATGGTGACTGAATGGGGAGATACCTTTTTATACCATAAGAAAGAACAAGCTGAAGATATAGAAATGCCCAGTACAATGAAGAACATTGTAGAGCTAACCCTTACATCAAGAGAGATGAAAGTGGAAACTCCATATAGAGACATGGGAGAAAGTGCAGATCTCTTGTCGCTATACGCAGGAGAAAAGGGGAAGCTGTAGACACCATCCCATACCGTAGGACCGCCAGTATATTGAGGTAAAGGTCCCCGTGGCCCTCAGTGTGCGAGACAGCTGGAGACCACACACTATTTCTAGCGGCTGTTGGTTATCTTAAGTTACAAACAGCCCTGTTCATTTATCCTGATGTGCCTCACAAAAATTACCATATTCTACGCGTGCCGCGACACTGCTGTAGAAGACACTGTGAAGAGGGAGACATCCTTATATAATGGAGGTGCAGACATCCCCAAACCCGGGGAAAACACGGTGCAAATGCAGACCCTCACCCATCACCATGAATAAGGACTCGGTGAAGACACAGATACACCACATACCGTGGAGAAGAACATGGTGAAGGTGTAGACAGCAGCTTCCAGCACATATCGGCTCCGAATGGCCAGGACCACGGGTGGCAAAAACATGAGGTTGCTCAGGCAGAGCAGTAGTGTGGACAGCAGCTGGAATCCATAGGTGAGCGCATCCGCACTGTCGGTACAGCCCCAGCCCCTCCACCCTGCGAGGGGGGAAGGCACGACGTGGAAGAGGGCCCAAGGCAGCCACAGGTTCGGGACTCCTGCCAGTGGCCTTTCGCCAGGCCCTAAGACACTGCCAGGGAAGGGTGGTCTCTGCCCTCCCATTCTCTCCAAACCCATCCTCACTTCAAGCTGCCGCTGCCCGTCCAGGCCGCCCCTCCAACCCAGGAAGCCCGCCCACGGCTCCCTCGCCAGCCCAGCCCGCTCACCGGCCTTGCACTCGCAGGCCGCGTACAAGTAGTTGTGCGTGCGCAGCAGCTTGCACTGGCCGTAGGGCCCGCAGTCGTCCACGCAGGGCGAGAGGAAAGTGCGCAGCCGCACCTCGGCCGTCGCGTTCCGGCACCGCACGTACCTGCGCACACAGCCGGCGGTCAGCGGGGTGTCAAGCCGCTCCTGCCCCATCCCGGCGCCCCGCTGCCCCGCCCTGCCCCGCCCCGCTCACCGAGGCCCCACCCCGCACAGGGAGCGCAGGGTCAGGAACCAGGTCCCAGTCTGTGGGAAAGGGATTCGCAGCCTGGCCACTCTGGAAGTGGCACTGACGGAGAGGAGGAAGCCAGCCAGGGACTCTTAAGGGAGAAGGGAGAAGAGGGGATATCAGCGAGAGGGAGGAGAAGTCAGTTGGGGTCAAGACCTAAGGAACCTTCACCCACCTGACCCCACTTCCCTATCCCATCCTTTCTCCGTACCATCCCCCACTGTCCCCAGCCCCAGAGTTAAAGCCTCTTCTGCTTCCCCCATTCCTCACCCCCACCTTTAGAACAAGTCACCGCTGCATCCCCCAGGCTCAAGGGCACCTCGTGAGTCAGGCATCCGAACACCGTCACATTTTCCTGGCGCAGGGAGCTCTGGGCGGGGCAGGTATGAAGACGAGGCGGTCACACCCTCCAGACCCTACCACCACCCCACAGCCCCCAGACTCCTACACCTGTTAACCCCTCTCCAGAAAACCCTCTGGGAGTTCTCTGGACATCCCATTCCTGCAGGTGATCTCCATACCAAAGCCTGCCTTTCTCTTTCTCCCTCTTTCTCTTCCTCTGTCCTTCTCTCTTCTCCCTCTCTCCCACTCTCATCCCCATTCTTAGAACAGAAAAATTGGAGAACACCAGATCCTTCACAGCAGAGATCTTTCAAAGACTGATGAGAAGGCAATGCCCAGTTCTGAACGTTGTCTTTGAGCAGAATTGTTTAAACTCTGTCCAGACAAGAGAGAACACCCTGTTTCAGTCCCCTCTAGCTTACTGGATGGAGTGGGAGGGGGGCTGTCGCTGGATTTAGAAACTAGTTGTGAACAAAGGAAACTGTAAGGTTTCAATCATCTTCACTTGGGTCTGAAGGCAGAAGGAACCTAAAGAAATGTACTCTTCTCTGGGTGAAATGATCCTAGGTACTGAACAGTGGTAATAGAATGCCTGGGGGGTTAATGTAGCAACCTGTCCGGGATTTAAAGAAACCAGATAGCCACAGGAGTAAATGTAAGGAGTGTCTACAAGAATAAAAGTAACAAAATGCCATAAGCTCACCTTCAAGAAGGATTTGAGGTAGCTTATTAAATGCATATAATAGGATAAAATACACATGAGGGAGATTTAAAAATCAAGATAAAAAAAAAAAAGTCTGTCCCTAGATGTGAGCCATGTATTTGATGCTGACTTCCAAGCGACCAAAGCAAAAAAGGAAACATAATGAGTTACCAGATTTTATCTTTTGAGTCCATAAGATAAAATTTAATTACAGTCTCAAGAGAAGCACAGCATCCAAACGGTGGTTCTCAGGAAAATTCTCATCAAAGAAGCACTGTTCTATCATGCATCCTGTCCTCAACCACAAGAGTGAATTTCATACAACCTGCTTAAAACTTCCCTCAATGCAAGCCAGGGTAATATACCAAAGTATTATTCCATAAAAGTCATTCTAGTGGGAAGCCAAAGGGGGGAAAAATGTCCTCTGGGTATGCAGTTCTCTGATCCAAATGTTCAGTTCTTGATTCCAAGGGGGAAAACCAAAATACTTGGAGGGAAAAATCATAGTAGATGTGCCAATATATCTTTAAGAATAAATATAATGGGCTGTTTAAGGTGTGTAACAAGTGTCACGGCATGCAGATGGATGTAATATAAGCAGATGAAGGCAGAAAGGCACAGGGTGAGGTGTGCAGGGGGGGTGGGCCTGTACTCTCAAGATACTGAGGAAGAACAGGTATGGGTCACACTGGTCTCTGAAACAGGCTCTAGTTTCAAGGTCAAATCAAGACCTCACTGTCATGGCCCAAAGGCAATAAGAGTCACAGAGAATTTAAGTATGAAAATAAGGAATGTCTTTGGGTTTAAGAATCTGATCTGTCCTGGGGCGCCTGGGTGGCACAGCGGTTAAGCGTCTGCCTTCGGCTCAGGGCGTGATCCCAGCGTTGTGGGATCGAGCCCCACGTCAGGCTCCTCCGCTATGAGCCTGCTTCTTCCTCTCCCACTCCCCCTGCTTGTGTTCCCTCTCTCGCTGGCTGTCTCTATCTCTGTCTAATAAATAAATAAAATCTTAAAAAAAAAAAAAAAAGAATCTGATCTGTCCTGACCAGCAGGAGGACTAAAAAATTCTGAGCCATGGGGCGCCTGGATGGCACAGAGGTTAAGCGTCTGCCTTCGGCTCAGGGCGTGATCCCGGCGTTATGGGATCGAGCCCCACGTCAGGCTCCTCCGCTATGAGCCTGCTTCTTCCTCTCCCACTCCCCCTGCTTGTGTTCCCTCTCTCGCTGGCTGTCTCTATCTATGTCGAATAAATAAATCAAAAATCTTTAAAAAAAAAAAAAAAAATTCTGAGCCATGTCCTACAAAAGACCACATCTAGCCACAGATCAGGTCTCATGTTGGCTGATAGGGAAATGGTGTCTGCCCCCCAGAGTTGGGGAAGAGTACATAAATTATTGGATCAATGCCAATTTAAGACAGCCACTAATGGCCTGATAGAGGGCTCTGCCCTAAGCCCAGTCTTATTTAATGGTGAAAATAATAACTAAGAGGTACAGAAGGCTGGCTTTTCAAGTGTGTGAATTACATAAAGCAGGGAAGAGCCAGGACCCAAACTAGTATTAGGCAATGGCTCAAAGATGGACATAAATTCTTTCACTAAGTTAAAAAGTTCACTGCAAAAATATGAGGTGGGTATTGGCAGCAGTTCACATGAACCAGCTCAGGGCACAAAAATGTGTGTGTCCCTTAGTGACGAGTAGATAAACACAGAAGTTGATGTGAAAAAGGACTGAGAAGACACACAATTTTAGGTCTTCTTCAATTTTCCAAAGCTTCTTACATGTGATCCTATTACTTTTATAATAAAAAAGTAAATGTATGCAACCAGTTTGAAGAAAATAAAAAGAAAAAAGGAAAAGACTCTGAGATCTTAGTTCACAACCCTAGGCGATCCCCCAGTGTGATGTAGCAGCTCAAAGAGGGAACTTGACCTCAGGCTGCACAAACACCACCTGCCACCCTGGTCAGACCCCCTTGGGTCACTTATCTCAGAGACACTAAGACCAGAGGAGACAGCAGATGATAGGGAGAGGTCTAAGATGCTGAGGGTGTTTGGCTTTGGGGAGATGACGGGCATCTGAAGGACTACTAAACAGGATAGGAATGTAACAACTGTACCACACTAAAGATGTAAAATAACAGGGGAAACTGTGCAGGGAAAGAGGGGGGATATGGGAACTCCCTGTAATTCCTGCCCAATTTTTCTGTAAGCTTAAAACTGCTCTGAAAAAATCAAGTCTATTAATCAAAAAAAAAAAAAAAAGGCAAGTATAGAGTTACTAGATATAGCTTCCAGGGTAAAACAAAGATTGGTGGGTAGAAATCCATGGAGGCAGATTTCCATGGAATGTCGGAATGTCAGGACTGCCTTTAGCAATCAGAGCTGTCTAAATATGGACTGCATGGCCTCAATAAGTGGTGAACTCCCCATCACAGGAGACATGCAAGAAAAGTGTCTTTTCTTTCCATAGAGGCCCTTGGGAAGTAGAAAGTTAGCCTATAAAACTCGGATAACTTAGCCCACTCTGAGTTGCCCTGGCTGACCTTGCCTATCTCTAGTAAAGTCAACACTCAGAATAATGTTTGTATGATTGTTGATCAGACTTGTGCTAAGACATTGTCCCTAATTGTAAAGTGGGCCTAAAGCAGCCAAGATATGCTTCCAGAAGGAGGTAAGAAACCCTATACCCCTGACATCTTCTCCTTCAAGTTCCCCTCCAGGGCAAATACCACCACCACCACCCCCACCTCCTCCCCAGCTTTCCACCAAGAGTACCACATTGAGCTGTAGCTCCAGGCTGAGGACTCCACCGCTGTCCAGCACAGGCAGCAGCCTCAGGGCAAACACTGCAGGGCGCTCAGGGGGTAGGGCCACGCTGGGGCCAAAGAAGATGTAGAAGTGGACGGAGAAGGTGTCCAGCTCATTGCGCAGCGTCGGGCGCACTGGCCAGCAGTGCTCTGGTGGGGATGTGGGCCCAGGCCCCTCCACAGAGGTCCCCAGAGATGGCGGCTCTGGGGGCAGTGGCTGGTTGCCCAGTGACTGGGGCATGTTCATGGCAGCTCCAGGGACAAGGACACGGGACAAGCTGGGCTGCGGGCACTCTGGGGGCAGAGGAAATCAGTGCTGGGGACTGCTGCCCTCACAAGCCCTGCAGCCCCACCACAAACCAGATCTGAGCCAGACAGGAATTAGCAAAGGATAGGGAGGGATGAGAACTAGAATCAAACGTCCCTTGGAAGTATGGGGCATCCAGGGTTACAAGATAGGGCCCAGGGGATTCCTAGTGATCACAGCCAATGGAATGTCATGTGGAGGGAGTCAAAGTCATCTCTCTGTCCCCAAGGGCAGTGAAGACACTGTAGAAACAGATGATGGGCCCTCTCACTGATTTGCATGGGCTTTGGCAAGGACAGGGTCCCAGAGGTTTTAGATGCCCCTGCCTACCCCCAGGAAACTGAACAATATTAAATCAAGGAGTGTAATGAGGTCCTTAGTTAACCCCAGTCAAATGCAAAAAAATTATCTAAAGGCCTACTAATGAATCAAAGCTTCAAGTGGAATGGCTTTAGGGAGTGTGAAGGAGCCTGGAGGGTTGGGGAGATTATAGGGATACGGCAGAGGGTCAATGAACACAACCACCAGAGTTGCCTCTGCCCAGCCACAGATGTCAGCACAGGCTGAGTGGCCAAGGCAGATGTGGGGCTTCTGACCTTGCAGCCGCACACACAGCTGGAAGCGGATGGTCCTGCCAGGACCCCGGGATGGTATCTCCACACGCACGTAGACCCAGTGCCCCCAGGGGGGCAGTGCCAACTCCAGCTGGCACAGCGAGGCACCTCCACAGGACAAAGAGCTTGAGTTGTGCAGGGGTGGGGCCTTGGGACGTAGGCGCAACGTCAGGGGGCAGGCCGATGCCCCACGGCTCCCCACACATACCAGCTGTGCTGAAACCCTGTAAGTAAAGCTGGGCACAAAGACCCTGGGCAGAGGGGAGGTTGCAGGTAAGAAAGGACAGGTGAGAGGGACACCGGAATGAGGAAAACACTCAGGAAGAAGGTGGCATGGAGGGACAGGAGAAATGGGAGAACAGGAGGCCTTTTTGCTTCCTCCCCTTTATGCTAGGAGAGAGGGAGGCAGGGGTCCAACCCACCCTGGGGGCTCTGAATGGCCCCGCAGCCCAGGTTGGCCAGTGGAAAAGTAGGAACAGGTAGAGAGTTTTGGCTGAGAAGCCAAAAGAACCCTGTTCCCTGTTTGAGGCCAGAAAAGGAAGAGGGAAAGGGTCAGTCAGGTTTGGGGGGGTATTCAACTTACTTGTACAGGGCTGAGCGATTGTGGACCGAGAGGGTTTGCTCTGAGGGACGGCCAGGCACCAGCACAGCGACGTCCAGCAAACGCCGGACAATCAGCTGCGGCTGAAGGAGGTACTGACACTCGTCCTGGAGACCCTGAGACAAAAGCAGGAGTGGTGGGAGGAGAGACAGCAAGGGTGCTACTAAAGCAAGGTGAACAGAATCTGCTGAAGGGTGGGGGACAAAGCTCCCAGGGCTAGGATTGAGGTCTAAACTCTGGGTCCCTCCTGCCTGATTGCCACCTCTGTCTTTCCTAGGTGCGCAGGATCTGCTATTATCCTCAGCATTGGCTGAGGTCTGGGGACTCAAAGCCACGCCCTCCTGACAGCCAGGCCTGCACCTCTTCCACTCTAATCCCTCCTCCTGGGCACTCCTGGACAGCCCCTCAAGGTAATTTCAAAACACCCCATTTCCCCTCCAACCCCTCAAGAACTTAGAACACTGGCTCTCTTTTGGGGTTAGAAAGCTCCCTGAGGCCTCTGGTCCAAACCCACCCAGCCTTCCTAATCTGAATCTTTCATTTCCTTTATTCCCTACTCAGCCCTCCCAAGTGCTTGTCCAATCTCTACTTTAACACCCCGGGGAAGGGCCACTCTACCTCCTAGGCAATCTCCAGACTGTAAGCAACTTGAAAACAGCAACCTTGTCTTATTTTATTTTTGCTCCCCCAGACATGAAGCCTAATGTAAAGTGCATACCTCACAGATGAATGTCTGCTGAATGAATGAATGAACAAATGAATCAACACAGCTGTGGGCAACTCTGATGTTTATGAAGCCAGAGCCTGTTTTCTGTCTCCCCTCCCACTGCTCTGCCTCAGGGGACCCACAGATACATCTGCTCCTTCTGAATCAGGCTGGGTTTCTTCCATTACTGGACACAACAGCACGTCTAAGCTGCTCTTCTGGGTGAGATCCCTGACCCTTGTCATTTCAGTTCATACTGCCCCAGCACACACAGCCTCCTCACTCTTCGGTGGGCACAGTCCCTTCATTCTGGCCCCTCCTCTGCAGCATCTGCAGCTACCTAAGCCCTCCAAGCCCATCAGGTCAAAGGAGGACAGGACTCCCGATGAGGCTTCTCTGTTCTTCTGGACAAATGGCCTTATGCTGGCCCAAGAAACCAGAGGCCTCTGCTTATTTATTGGTTATTGTGACTGACACAAACCTCTAAACCTCATTCTGACAAAAGTTCCAGGCATCCCACTGGGTTCCATGTCATGGAACAAGCCAGCCAAGGCACTGACTTCCAGCAAAGCTCCCCAAGGCTGGAAGGAGCTTGATGATGCCAGGCCAGAAGATCTCACTACCCTCTGCCTGAAATTCTTCTGTGCCTTTTTCATCACTGCATCCCCAATGCCTACCACACCACCTGGCAAATACTAGGTGCTAAAAAAGTATCTGTTGAGTTAAAGAATGGGTGTTAAAAAGAGGGTACTTTCAGAGAGCTCCTCAACCTACCTAGTTGCTCAAAGACCTCCATCTCTGATACCCAAAGCAGATGTCCTTCATCTTTGGTGTCAAACCCTAAGGACCAGAAGTACTACCAAAAGTCATCTCATCAGCCCCACTTCCTACGGCAGAATCACCACAATAACTTTGCAGTGAGCGAGCCCCAAGGGTGGGGGCTCACACCCTGCAGGTGGCCAATTTCCTTTCTGGATGGACAATCCAGGGGGAAGAAATACTTTGCTCTACATCTTTCTTGCTGTTGGCTTAACTAAAGGTTTAACTCAAAGGTTAAAATGTGCTCCTTCCTTAAACTGTATAATGTACACATCCAACGCTCCTCCCTTATGGCGGAGTGATGCATTCAGTCCGTGGAGAGCAGGGAAGGTGCAGAGATGCAACAGCCGTCACCCTGTGACAGGCCAGAGCAAGGGCCCCAGAAGCCAGGTCTTCGGGAGCTGCCAAGGCATAAGCCAAGTGAGAGAGTCCAAACTGAGCCAACATCAGCAGTCATGTAAGGAACGGGGCCAAAGCAAGGACACTTGAGAAACCAGGAGGGCCAAAATGAGAAGTGGAGTGGGAACCAGTCTGAAAGCAGCTGGGGAGGAAGGTCTTTGACTGAACCCTAGACTGATGTAGTATGGCTGGGCTGAGTTTCCTGAGGAAGGCCTCAGCAGACTCTGGATAGGGCTTGCGGACTAAGATGCCCAAAGACGCTTGCCCTTCCCTGTAGGAATATCCCAGTACCCAGCACAGCCCCTGGCCCACAGTCAGTCAGCACCGATCAACACGGAAGAGTGCTGAACAGACTGCAGGGGGCAAGAGTGCAAGCAGGGAGATGACTGGGAGGCTACTGTGGGGCCCAGGAGAAAGCTCAGGGAAGATATGCTCAGAATGGAAAGAGAGAAGCAGATGCATTCAGAGCATACTTTAGAAGTAGAATCAACAAGACTTTTTCTTTACGGACTAGCTATAGAGAAATAAAGGGAAAAGAAGAATCAAGTATGACACCTAAATTTGGGGCCTGAGCAAATGGTGAATGGCAGCACCATTGACTGAGAAGAGACTAGAGAGAAGAGGCATGGGCTGGGAGAAGTAAATGGGAATCAAAGAGATTTTCACTTTTGGCTCTGCTTGGATTCGTACGTGCTAAGTTTGAGAATTTCATGGACATCCAATCAGAGATACCAAGTAAGCAGTCAAATACAACATCTGAGATTCAAAGAAATTAGGACTCATGGAATACACTTGGAAGGCATAACTTATAGGTGGTATTTAAAACTGGAGATACCTAGCAAGAGAATGGAGAAATAAAAAAGGAACGGTCTCAAGACCAAGCACTGGGGCCCCACAAAATGCACCAAGCAGAGGAGACACCAAGAAAGGAGACAGAGAGTGGTGGGAAGGAGGAAAATCAGGACAGTTCTATAAAGTCACAAAGGCCACAAGGAGAAAGTGTTTCAAGAAGGAAAGAGTAATAGAAGGAACTAGTTAACAGCTAGTTACTACTTAACTCTGGAGAGAGGAAGTGGGGACTGGAAGGAGTGAAGGGAAGAGGAAGACTTACTTTTCACTGTATGCCTTTTGTACCTTTCGAATGTTGTACCAGGTGCATATATTACCTATTCGAGACACAAATATAATAATTTAGAAAGAGGAGGAAGAGCAGAATGAGCACTGTTAGCAGATTTTAATCTCTTCAAGTTGAGATACAGAGCTACACTTGGTCTGGTTGATGGATTCAGTCAGATCTTTTCTTCTCTACAATCTGCTTCTTTGCTTTCCTTATCCTTGTTTTCATTATTTTACCTGCTTTCATTTACTTTCAAATCTTGAAGCTGGAAAGAGGAAGCATTTGAGGAGAACTCTGCCCCAGACATTTGAAAAACTTTCCCCTAATGAATCAGGTGGTGCCAGATGTTACCTATAATCCAAAGGCCAGTCCCTCAGTGCAGACTGGGCACCACAGAATGAACACATGCTCCAAAACAGGGAAGGTAAGACAATGGAGGGCATGGGTCAAGACAGAAGAGGTTGACAGGAAAAAGAGGTAAAGGAAAGGAGAAGGGAGATCAGTTTTGGACACTATGAATTAGAGAAGATAGCAGAAGAACAATAAAAATTGGCCATCCCCCCACTGTGTGCCAGGCTCTGTGCCAGGTGCTAGGAATACAGTAGCGAGTGGCACAGACACAGGAACTCTCAGAAGTGTGGGACCAGAACTCAGGAAAATGACCTGGACCAGATAAGTCACTTCCCTTTTACAACCTCTTAAAGGTCCCAGTTATTCTCAGGATAAAGTTCAAACTTCTAGGTCCTTCATGATCTGGCCTCTGCTCACCCCTCCAGCTCCCTTGCCCAGTCCAACAACCACTCCACACTCAACCACTTCAGTTCTCCCTTCTACACATTAGCCCATGCTAATCCCACCACCTGGAATGCCTTCCCTTGCTTTTTCAACATCAGACCTCACTTCCTGTTTCCTAAAACCACCTCTACCATACTACCAAGCTGACTTAAATATCTTTCCTTTGTCCTCTTAAAACATCCCCGGTATCTCACTAATATACATCTTATTTATCTGTGTCCTTCGCACTCAATCCAAGGTCTGGGACAAAGTACGTACCCAAGGACTAAGGTCTAAAGGGAGGTCTGAGCTCATCCCCAAAGCTGAGGAAGGCCCTAGAAACAGTGCTGTCTTCTTATGGTCAGGACTCTTCAGTGCCCACCCAAGGCCAACCCTCACAGGAAGTCAGGACAACAGTATGAGGAGAAAGCAAGTCAAGAAGATAGAGCCCTGGAGGAATGCTCTGGACAATTAACTCACAGGCTGGAGTCTAGGGAATTAACCAGAGAACTTAAGAATCCTTAGAGGCCCATATAAGATTCCAAATGATAATCAAATTCTTAGAGGAACCTCAAGAATGATCCTTGGCCCGTCCCTCACCCCCAAGCCTCTCGAAGATGCTTTAACTAAATACTTACATCTCTCATGGTATCCAGGTCTGCTGTCATTCATGGACAAGGTATAATGGTGCCCCCTTGTCTCTAATACCGCCACACCTCAGGAGTTCTGGCGGCTAACCCTCCAGCTTACAGTTCCAAGTCCCCAGACCCCACTTGCTATATCTAGATGCAAATGGCTATGTCAAGGCTGGTTGTGACCTCTCCTAACCAGGCTTTAGCTCCTATAATCCCAGTCCAGGCCTAGGCCCCCAGTTCCTCCTGCTCTTCCAGAAAGGTTTTTGGATAACTAGAACAGAGCTTCTGAAGGATTTTCCCTGTCAATTCTCACAAAGAGAATGAAGGATCAAAGTTACAAATAGGAATGGGCTCTGGGATTTGGCCAAAGACCTAAGGCATTCCTTAGAATAGAATAACCCTTGGTTCTGATGACAGTCAAGATCTACCTAGAATCCAGAGCCATTTCCAGGTGAGTTCCCAACATGCTGTCATCCACAGGGCTCCCAGGCCTTGACAGGAAATTCTCTGGTACAGCCCTCTCAGGAAAAAGAAGCCTATCACTGAGGCCTCAAGATGTTACCTCAGCCATAGTTCCCATCACTGACAACAGCAATGCCAGTGCACCTGTCCCTGTACAATTCTCAACTCATTCAAAAGCATCATAACACCTTCTGTGAACACGGAGCTATAGCAGGAGGAGGAGAGGCAAGTCTGATGCAGTCACAGAGCCACTGCCCTCAAGGAATTCAGCCTGCAGAGATATAGCGGAGTCAAATCTTCACCTGATTGGAAATTTCTGCCCCTTTCAATTCTCGATGGCCAAGTCCCACTAGCTTTCGTGTTCTTCAGCATTCTGTTCCTTAAATCCTTGCTCTGCTTACACTCAGTCCTTCACCCTTACAACTGGCCCCACACATGTGGCCATCCCACTCTACCAATGGCCAGCTTCTGCCAATACCCTTGCTTCCTGCCAATGGACAAGAGTAAGAAATCTATAGATCCTCTCACTACAAGGAGAAAATCTGGCCTGTACCTGGGAGGTGCAGGAAAACTTTGTGCCATTTCTTCCCCCTCCAAACCAGAATGGAAAAGCATCCTGACCTTTGAACCTACACTTCAGACTTGAAAAACCTCTGTTCTATGAAATCAGTGCTGACATTTGGAGAAAAGGGAAGCAACAGTTGGGATGCACACCAGCTGCCCAAGGCCTGCTTTTAACAGGAAAGGGCTTCCCTGCCCCCAAGTGTTCTCCGATGGTCTTCCAGAGGGTGTAGGGAGCTGAAATTATGACAGAAGAGGATTGTTTTCTCCCAGATGGACCAACAACTGGGCTGGAGCCTATTAAGAGTCTGCAGGACTACCACCAATCAAGATGTACATACAGCAGCATATGACCAGTCCCTGGCTGGCTTCTGATCACCTTGAATAACCCTTCCACCTTCTAATAGGGACTCTACTCCACAGTGCCAGGGCCTCTGACTGATTCCAGACTCTGCACTTTCCCTTCAGCTTACCTGCACCCACCATGTTCTCCTAAGGCTCCCAAATTGCCTCCTACAGATCATGACCTCTGGCCCATCAGGTGAACTGCTGGCCTCTAGTTATGCCCCACCCTATCCACCCTTATGCCATTGCCCACCCTGGCACAAGGCTGGTAGACCAGGTAGCCTCTGAGGGGGATTAGCAGACATGGAGAAGCAGCTTTGGCCCCTCCTACCCTGGGCAGCATCAACCCACCTTGACAGAGATGTGGCCATGGGCCTGGGGAAGGTGGGCAGCCAAGAACCAGTCCCCAGGTAAGGGGCTGCTGACGTTAAAGATGCCTGAGGTGCGGTTGGGCAGTGTCCAGCTGAGGGTCAGTGAGAAAACCCCAGGCACAGCCGTGTCCCCTGGGAAGTGTGTGTGCAGGGGATTGATGACAGGGGGTGCCCCGGACCGGAAATACCTGGGGGACCAGAATGAGGAGAGGAAGACAACAGGCAATGGGGTGGGAGACGAGAAATGGGGAAAAGAAAGAACTGTCACTCATCTCCAATAACACAAGCGAATTCCCTATACTGATACATACAGCAAAGTGTTCCAGGTCAGGGCATAAAGAGTAAAAGGTCAGCTCAGGCTCTCACACAGTCAAACAGTAGTCAGGAGACAGAGGTCTTGTCCCTCAGTCACACTTCAATCTGGACATGGGTCAAGGGTCAGGGCCAGGAGGTCAGTTTAGATACTCATACAGTCACACTTTAGTTTGGAAAGTGCTCTGGGGTTGGAGGTAGGGGTCAGGATGTTAACTCGGACACTCACACAGTCACACTTTGGTCTGGGCAGTGGTCCCCAAAGGTTCCCCCCTGCTCCTTGAAGATGATGAGGTTCCAAACAGCCAGGAATGTGTCCTCGGGAACATGGAAGTGGAAGAGCTCGGTGCTGGCAAAGGAGCGGAAGGGACTCAGCTTGCGGGGTGAGCAGGTAGAGTAGTCAGTCAGGAAGAGGCCTCCTGGGGAGCAGGCAAGAGAAAAAGGAGCAGGGTAGGACACAGGGCACTTCCATTAAGCAACAGGACCACCAGTCTTCCTCACCAATAGCACCAATTCAACAAATATTCTCCTCTGAGCCAGGAGCTGGGGCTCATGCTGCCCTAGCCATCATCTGCTTTAATCCTTATAATGACCTTGGGGAAAATGACCTGTTTTTACAGATAAGGAAACTGAGGCTCAAACCTAGACCAAACTGAGGATTCAAACCCAGCTCTATCTACATCCCAAACCAGGACCCTTTATGTTGCCCCCACAGCTGTCTCTCACTGAGGAGTCATTGTTCTCTTCTTAGCAAGCTTAAAACACAGAGGTGAGAATGGCATGTGTTGGGGGTAGGGGGCGGGGGACATGGGCTTTTTGGCCACTGAGCAGGCTAGAACTCCACCTGTGGAGCTTAGGCGTCAGCATTGAACTGTGTAACTTCCTTGTTTATTTTCTTCCCCTTTCTGTTCCCCTGTGGTTCCAGGAGCAGTAAAAACCCTCAGAAGCTTCACAAAAGCTGTCTGTATACTGGCTCAGGACAGGAAGGGGGAGGGGGAAAGTGTGGTGAGGATGCAAGGGGCCTGCTTGGGTGGCAGAGGCAAGAACAGGAGCTGGTAGGCCACCATGAGAACTCCCAGGAGAGGAGGGGAGTCATCAGGCCCTGTAGGATTCAGAAGGAGCAACCAGAGGGCGTTTCCCCAGAGGGAGGCCCAGTGAGGCAGTCAGTTGGTGGCTCAGTGGAATCTCAAACCACTTGGAAATATTCACACTTGGGGTTGGGGTGACTGGTCATCTCTAACTGGAGTGCCAAGATACAAGATACCTGATTATGGTTGTTCAGAGCAGAGCAAAGGTGAGCAAAAAAGTCCGGTGTCAGCAGCTCTCCAGACAACCGCATGGCCACTAGGACTGCTGTGACAGTGAAATAACCCAATAGCTCAGCTGCATAGAAGAGTGTCCCCAATGGCAGGCAAAGTTCTGGAGAATCTGACTGCTCTGGAGACTTAAGATCAGCCATAGAGAAGCATAGAAGGATGTACCCAGGACAGGTGAGAAGGCTAGGAACTGCAGCAGTTTCAGGACAGAGCAAGGGGTAGAGGGGAGACCCTGGAGGGGAGTTTTCAGCCAAATAGGAAATAGCCACAGGGCTTACCTAGTCTGACAATCTCCCTTCCAGAAATGGGAGCTATAACTCAAGATAAGGTATTTGAAATAACAGAGAAAGTGGTATCTGGGAAAGGGAGGCTGCTGAAGGAGGGAACCCAGGTAAGGAAGGTGCTACTGAACTTCAAGGTCACACTGCAGGGGGCTGCCCTCAGTATGTAGAGACCACTGGCCCTAGACTGGCCTATGCTCAACTTCAAAGGCCATGGTTAGACCCAAGGACTAGTCAGTCTAGTTCAGACCACGTGATCGGTCTCAACTGTCAGCAAGGAAGACCTGCCACCTTGCGAGCTGAGCACTGATAACAGGAAGGCAGAAAGCCAAGCGCTGAATAGCCTGGCTACTATTGTGTACAAGAAAGTGGAGCTCTGGAGCACCCTCTGCTGGGGTTACGGGAGAGCTTCTCCTCCCCAATGCTGGTACTGGGGATGGGTCATTGGATGGGCCACTGCAATTGTTAGGAAGAAATGTTGGCCAGGGCCCCAGTGCACAGAGCACCCCTGCAGGCCAGGCCACAGCTGCCAAGGCAGGGATTATTAACAACAGGAAGAGCAGCCCTTAGTAGAGCCTTTTCAGAGCTCTTTTCCAACTTCATTACAATTCTCCCCAAAGCACCTGAACCTGCTTCTGGACAATCTCCTTTTAATCCACATCTTTCAGCTTCCTACAGTCCTGTGGCTGTCACCCTCCCCTAGCCAGCCCATGCTTGCTCAATGGGCTCATGAACAAAGAAGGGTGGCGGGTATAGGAGCTACGAACTGGGCTCAACAGTAGATTCTCCCTCACCTAAACTGAAAAACTGGCCTGGCTACTACCTCTACTAAGTGCCTCATTTGCCAGCAGCAGTCATCAACACTGAGCCCCTCTATTGCTCCTTCCTTCAAAGAGTCAGGCTAGGGGCACATGGATTACTCCTATACATTGTGGGAGGCAGCAAACACTGCCTCTAACCAAGAAATCCATTAGGAAGTGACACTCCAGTGATCTGTCTATAGGAGGAGCAGGAAGAGCTGAAGAGGATCATGTGTGGCCACAACATGTACTCTCCCCTCACACAATAACACAGGCACTCAGAGGACACACAGGGGCTCGCATGCACGCCACACAACATACTAGCACACAAGCACGTATACACACTGCACATAACCAGTATTCCCACGGACCCCTCAGGTACACAAACACATAGGTACCCAGATGCCAGTGAACATTCATATAGAGCTTGGACACCTCTTCAGGGGCATTACCTTTGGCATGTACTGATTTCCTCAAGCTTATACACTGAACTAGGCCCCAAAGCTCACTGAAACCCACCTCCCACCCCAGCCGCTCTGTTGTTATTGCCAAAGGCTCCCTTAGGCACATCTCCATCCTATCTAGAATGCCAGAGGGGACTCGGGGATGAAGATGTGAGGACCACAGTCATCTCCTTAAGATGGGGCCAACTTTATGGCATATCTCCTATAGTCAGGACCCCTCCCACTCCCACATTCCACACATTAAGAAGTTGGACCTCCCCCCTCTCCAGATCACTTCCTCCCTAGATGGTGGTCCTAGGCTGACAGCTGGCAAATGAGGAAGAGTTTGTGGATTAAGCCCCTGTATGGGCAGACAGGGGAGAGGACAGGTTGTGCTTCGAGTCTTTTCTCAACTGGGTCTATTTTCCTATTAGGCATATGTTGCAGTGAAAAAAAACAACAACAACACTAGTATGAAACAGGAATTAGGAAACTTTTTCTAGCCCCAGTACTGCCATTTATAAGCTGTATGACCTTGGGAAAACTGCCCCCCAACTGAGCCTCAGTTTCCCCATCTATAAAATGGTCTCTATATTTCAAGACTGCTCTAAAAGTGTCAGGAATTATTCCTAAGCAAATCAGACTTATCTGGAACAAGACTCATTACAAGAAGAAAACTAACTAACCCATGTCCATCTGTTTGTTACATGTTGTTCTCAAAACTGTTTTCTTAACCCTGTTTTAATGTATCCCTAATATCTCAAAGTTTAGGCTAGATCCTCCCACACTGGACTAAAGGCTCTCTAATATAGGATCATGTCTCCCCCATCAAACTTCCCTTGCAGAAGAAGCTTCCAAGTTTTCTTCCTTGGAAAAGCAAGAGTCAAAGCAGGGTCAGGATGGCCACCAGGAAAGAAAACCTTGGAGTCTCTGTCCTGGGGACTATTAGGCACATGCTGAGCCTCAAGCCCACAATTTCCTCTCCTCTGACCCTCCCAATTTCTCTCAGTTGTGTAAGACCTCTCTCCTCCCTATTTCTCCCGACTTCTTCCCCAATGATTTAGTTGCCCAGGTCCCACCTCTCCTGAATCCCTCCAGTCCACCCCTCCCTGCCAGAACCCCATCCCTGCCTCAGTGCTTCCTGCTTCTGCACTCACCAGCCCCTGGGCCAAGGACAGAGAACAGCAACAGCAGCAATAAGGCTGGCGGCAGCTGGAGCCCAGACCTGAGTCGAGGCTGGGAGAGGGGCAGGGTATGAGAGAGAGGGGTGGGTAGTGGGAGAGACTTGGGTAAACACAGAGATGAGGGCAAAGGCTGGGATAATGGATTGGGCTGTGCTGGGCACTGGGGCTTGAACAAGGGCAGGGAATGGGATGGAAGGAGGGACTGTAATGGGGACTGGGGCAAGGGCAGGGTTTGGGTCCCGGGTTTAAGCAAACAGTGGGCACGGGGTTGGGACAGGGGTTGGGCTGGGATTTGTGACAGGAGGTGGTACAAGGGCAGAGGAGGGGTTGGGGGCCAGGACAGGCACAGGGACTGGGACTGAGACTGGGACTGGAGGTGGGGCTTGGGCTGGGACTCGGATCTGGGCATTCGCTGGGACCCAGGCCGGGGCAGGGGCCGATTTGGGAAGCGGGGGGAGGGCGGGGCTGGGGGCCAAGGGCTGGATGAGGATAGGACAAGGGGCCGGGACAAGGGCTGGGCCATGGCCCGGGGCGGGGGCGGGGCCGGACAGGCCAGCGCTGGGCGCGCGCAGAGCTGACCCACGGCTCCGCTCCCCACCCCCAGGGGGCGGCTTTCGGTGTCCTCGTGGGCCCGGGGCCGGGGTCAGGCCGGCTGAGGCCAGGCCGGGGACCTGGGTAGGAGTTCAGGCCTGGGCGACTCCGGGCTGCGCTGGACCGGCGATAACCAGGCCCCGCGGCGGCGGCCTCTGTCTGACGTAGTTATGACGCTCCGCCCCTCTATCAGCTCGATTGGTTCTTGTCAGTAAAGCCCACCCCCTGCCCTAATCTATTGGTCTCCAACTTGATTCTGCGGGCCTCCGAGGACAGACTCCGCCCCAGCCCCAGCTCCCCGATCCCCTGCCTTTCTCACCCCAACCTCGGATCCCTGATGCCAACCTCAGATCCTCACAGCCCCCAATGATCGAGCCACACACATCTCATAGGAACCCTACAGAGACTCTCACAAACCCAGACATCTATGGACGTCCCCACAGATGTCCGCAGACTATCCAAACACTCTCACAGAGATCCCGCAAAACCCTTTAAAAGAAGTGAGCCCTCTAGGCTCGTCCCCTCTGGGTTCAGTGCAGCCTCCTCTGGAGACCAGTGCTGTTGCCACGGAGATTTCTGGGCGTTCCGGTTGCCCTGGTAACGGATCCCTCCTCTCCCGGCCCGGGTTCCAGAGGTCTCAGTCAAGCTCCTCCCTCATCGGCCCCGGAACCCCTCGTCCCTCCCCCTCCCTCCCTCCCCCAGATCTGGCCAGAGTTCCTTTGCGTCCAATTTCCCTCCCCAAGTGGTAAACTTGAAGGCAAGGCCTCTTATTACATAGCAACTGCAAGGCGGGTCTCATCCAAGAGCCTTCCATCCTCGCTAACAATTCCTCTTCCCAGCTTCAGAGGAGATCGTGACCTAAGGAAGGACTTGTAACAGCCAAGCCAAAGCCCAGAGGTATGTGGTTTCTCCAAAGGCTCCTCCTCCAAACACTCATCCCATTACGCTCCTAACACCTTCTGCCCCTTCCCACCTCAGTCCAACCCCTTCCTATTCTCTACTTTTCATCCTTACACTCCACTTTTCTCCGCCCAGTTCCCTCTTCCCCTTCTTTTTCTCCTTCTTCTCCCATCGTCTGGTTCTCCACCTTCGAGTACCATTTTCCTCTTGCTGAATGTCTGGTCAGATTCCTATCATCCTACCTCTCTCCCTACTTCTTGTCCCAAACTTCCCCTTTGGAAAGACGCTAATGAATGTTAAGTGATGTGTTTAGATCTCTGGAGCATGGGGTAAAGTAGGGAGCACAGAAGGTTAAGGCTGGAATTCTTAGGCACTGTCGCAAATAATGACAAGCCTTGAATGTTAGGGCCAAGAAATTTAGACTTAATCCTAAGGCTGAGACAATTGAGTGTTTTTAAGCAAAGACATGCCATTGTTAGGTTTACATTTTTAGAAAGATCTCCATTGAGTCATTAAGGAGGACTGACTTCTTCTGGACATCCATCCAAGACAAATTTGTCACCCCACTCCACAGCATCCTGACCTTACCCCAGTACAATACCAACTCATCTGTATGGTCATTTTGGTTAACCTGGTCTCCTTCCCAGATTCTTTCAACTGAGTCTAGTGCTTAGCACAGTGCCTGGGTGAAAGTGTAAGATTGGGTTGTTTATAAAAGTATAAATTACATAAATCAATGAAAGAATGGCTAAGTGGATTAACAAGCTGGAGGAGGCAGAGGGGTGAAGTTATACATAATCCAGGTAGAAAATGATGAAAACTTGAACGAAATTAGAGGGAAAAGAAAGAGAATGGATTTTGGGATTATTTAGAAGATAGGAAATATAGTCCTTGGTGCCTATTTGAAGATGAGGTTTGAGGGGAAAGGGTAAGACCAAAATAATTTCCAGAGTTTAACTTCCATGCCCTGTGGGACATCCATTTAGCAATGCCCAGCAAGCAGTTGGGTATGAATGTTAAGTACAGGAATCTAAAGAGGTCTGAGCTGGAAATATGGACTTAGGAATCATCTGCATACCAGCTGGAAGCAACTGAAGCCTTGAACATGAGTGACATCATCAAGGGAGCGTGTATGTAGTCCCTAGACAAAACCAGACTGTGGTGAGGGCCCTGCCTAATACATCGTGGCATTGTCCTGCACTCTTAGGAGCAAACCCCCACTTTGGCTTGGTATCCCAGTCCCTAGAACTCCACTGCCTGACCTCTATGGTCCTAAGGCCCAGGACCCTGCTCTTGAACTAGCCAAGTTGCTATGTTCAGGCTCCCTCCTGGGTCACAGTCCTCTGCTACCATCTACTGATGGGATTCTGACTGCTTCAGTCTTTCTATCTTTAAGTTCCAGCTCTCTAACAATCTGTAGCCGCGTGTCACATGGGGTCTCGGCACACAGGTGAACCTCCTGGTACCATACCCCGATCCAAAGTTCATCTTGCTTTCCCCTTGTATCTCAGGTGCACTGAAAACCTTATTCTAATTCCATAACCCCAGTCCCAACCTAATGAAGCCTATACCCTATTCTACCACTAGATGGAAGCAGACAAGGTCACAGAAGAGCCTCATACCACCATGGATACGGAGGAGCACCCCTCTTCAAAGGACCCCTCTGCCGAGGACTCACAGGAGCCCCCTATCCCTGAAACACCCTTTAAGCCCTCCATTTCTGAGACCCCTTTAGAGCCCCTTACCTCTGAAACCCTTTTGGAGCCTTCCATCTCTGAGACTCCCTTAGAGGCCCACACCTCTGAATCTCATATGGTGCTACCTGCTTCCGAGGCCCCTTTAGAGACCCACGCCTCTGAAACCGCTTTGGAACCTTCTATGTCTGAGACCCCTTTAGAGGCTCGCACCTCTGAAACCCCTTTGCAACCTTCCATCTCTGAGACCCTTTTAGAGACCCACATCTCTGAATCTCATATGGTGCTACCTGCTCCCAAGGCCCCTTTAGAGACCCACACCTCTGAAACCTCTTTGAAACCTTCCATGTCTGAGACCCCTTTAGAGGCTCACACCTCTGAAACCCCTTTGGAACCTTCCATCTCTGAGACCCCTTTAGAGGCCCACACCTCTGAAACCCCTTTGGAACCTTCCATCTCTGAGACCCCTTTAGAGACCCACACCTCTGAATCTCATATTGTTCCATCCACTTCCCAGGCTCCTTTAGAGACCTACACCTCTGAAAACCTTTTGGAGCCCTCCATCTCTGGGACCCCTGTAGGATACTCTGAGATCCCTTTGGAAACCCCTATCCCTGAAACCCTGTTGGAGACTGACATCTTTAAGGTCCCAGAGAAACACCTTTCTTTTCATACCTCATCACAAGACCATGTCACTGTATCTTCCTCTGATACTCCAAAGGAAGACCTCTCTAAGTATTCTCCCACCGAGGTCTCGTGGACAAGGAGGTCCATCCAGATCTCTGAGTCTGAGATCCTTCAAAAGCACTCCCTTTCAAGCCCTTCAGCCCCAGTTCACCTGGACACATCTGCAAAGGAAACAGAAGAGGAAGGAGAGGACAAGGAGCGGGTGGATGCCACTGACAGCACCACACACACAGCTCAGCCTGGACAACAGCTGGGCAAGAAGAAGGGGAAGAAAGGAGTTAGCCGTAATTGTGCCTGCACTTTTCCCCATTCTCATCACTGTCTTATACCTGCCCCAGGAGGAGGGGATTGGGTTACTTTTTAATCTGGCCCCTTCTGTTAGTTTTGGGGCCTCCTCACTTCCCAGTGGTTACTCAGCTTCTCCCTTCCCAGATTACACAGTCCACCCAGTGGTCCCCACTAAGCAAGCAGAGCTGGTGGAAGTGGCCAAGGCAATGCCCAGAGAGAAGTTTGGTGCTCCGGCGAATTATCTTTTCCAATGGGAGAAGAATGCAGCCCTGAATGCCATCCAGACAGGTGAGCCCAGAAAGCCCTTCAGAAGCCTGTGACAGGCCCATGGCCATCGTCCAATCCAAATGGATCAGGGAACCTGCCCTGATCAATGGATCACTGTCCCTTGTGGAAATGGCAATGCTAACTGCCTGTAATCTAGGAGGGGAGAAGACAGGTGGGCCAAAGTGGATGGCATGGGTACAGAAAAAAAGTGGGGATATTCATATAAAGCCCAGGTAGGGATAGGCAGCTAAACTAAAATGGTTAAAAGAAAAAAAGAAGAAAAAGGGCTATAGGCCAGCCCCACATCTAGGTCTCTGAGAGCCTGCACCAAACCGACCTTAAGGCAGAGATGGCCCAGGACCCTAGACAGTCCAGGAGACTTGTGGCTCTGACATAGCAAAAGACCTTGGTCCCCTTGGTGGAATTCCATTAAAAGGTTGTCACCCTGCATGCCAGACCCATTATCATCTGGGTACCCAAAAGCTGTGAGTCTCTTCACCAAAGAGGAGAGTCATATCTTCAAGCCCTATTGATTCCAAATCTCAGTCCAGAATTAGTACTCTTGCCGCCCCATTAGTGGCATGCTGTGCTTATCTAAGCCTGCATGTAAAGGGTGTGCAGATGTACTGCGTAAACACATGCCCTCCGGTGTGTGAGCGTGTGTACCTGTGTTGCGGAACTTCGTGTCTATAGCGAATACCTTCAGAAGGAAGACCATCCTGACCTGCTCTGCAGATTCTGGGGCTCCTAGACTGAACTCAATAGATATCAGTGCATTTATTTTTGTCTTTCATACTTCCTTTCCCCTTATGATAGGAAGAGAGTTATGTTGAAACTAGATGGGCCTAAGATATAAAGACAATTGGCAATCCTATGTCCTTCTCCCTCCTCCATGCAATTTACTTTCCTCATTCTCATGCTGGGACCCTTCCCCCTCCACCCCTGGCCAAGAAAGTCACGTTGATCTCATTTGTTTCTCAGTCTCAATTCAGGCATTGAAATGGCTTCGTTTGCTTATTTTAACATCTTCTGTCACTCAGTCCCTGATTCTCCATCTCAGAACCTCCTGCCTCCTCCCCACTCTTCAAGGCCGCTATACTTCTGCACATGGAACTTCTTCATTTTCCTGTTTAAATGGGCAGTTTTATATAGTAATTTAAGTGTTGTTCAATCCTGAAAAAGGTATTTAGGGTTCCCTCCTAATATTGGGGATCTTGAGTTCCTAGAGAACTAGTATGTGTGCTGTGTAGAGAAGGATCGGGTGTAAGCTTTTCTTTTATTTATTCAGCATTTATTGAGCACCAACTATGTGCCAGGTATTGAGCTAGACGTGGAGGCAGTGGCTGGTGGGATGTCAAAAACAAAATCCCTCAAATAATTTATACTCTAATGAGAGACACCAATAAGTAAAAGGATAATTATAATTCATTCTAATAATTGCTATCATTGAGGTCAGCCCACAGTGCCACACAAGCAAAAAAAAAAGGGGGGGGCACCCAATCCTGGGGGCTCGGGGAATAAGACTTCTCAGCTGAAATATGTAAGATAAGTAAAAAGAGGTGGCCAGGTAAAAACTGGGATAGGGCGAGATATGACAGGGCAAGGCACCAGTAGGAAACTGCAAGAAATGTTGGACAGAGCTCAGCTCTGGAAGGGCAGAACTGTATAGGCATTTCTGTACAAAGCTCAAGAGTTGGGATTCTAACCTAAGGGCAGCTGAGAGTCACTAAAATATTTTAAATGGGACAATAACATGAACAAATTTGTGTTTTTGAAAGACTGCTTTGGCAGTAGCGTAGACTGGAGAAAGACTGGACATAGGAAGACTACATTGGGCACTGGTAATAATCCAGGTAAGAAGTAGATGGGTGGAGGTGGAGAAAATAGAACGTTCAAGAAATGTTAAAAAGGTAAAACTGACCTTTGGATCTTTGGATGTATAGGATAAGAGAGAAGGACATGCCTGGAATGACCTCTAGGTTTTTGGTTTAGAGACTGATTGGATGATGGTGCCATTAATGAATGCCTAAAACAGAGTAGATGCATGACAGTTATGTGTTGGATGAACAGAGGACAAAGGATGCTGGCCAGGTCTGAAAGGAATAATTGGATATACCACATTTTAAGTGCTGGTGGAACATGCTGGTAAAAGAGTCTGGAGACAGCTGGCTATATGGGTCTGAAGCTCAGGAGGGAGGTCTGGACTGGAGACATCCTTCATGTAAAGATAGCTGTATGTTGTATGGAGATGTTCTAAGAAAAAGAGATGTTATCATGCAAATGTGATTATATGACCATGGAAACGACTGTGTTGTACCCTGTCTCGTATTTTCAGAGTAAGCATCTGTGCCATAGACACCTTTGCCACAAATAGTGCCCCACAAAATTAATTGACCATAAGGCAATTTGTCATAAATGATTAAAAAAATTACTAATTGATAGTTTGGGTTGACAGTTTGTTGGTTTCATCAACTGGTTGACAGTTTGGTTTCATTTCTCCATTGACACAGTACTCCCATTTTTATATTATATAAATCTTAGCCTTCATAGTTGTCTACACAGTGACACAGAGTTTTGAACCCACACAGCTTCCCATACAATTCTGGAATGTCTATCGATGGACATGTGACAATCGCCAAGAACGAACAGCAGTGTAGAAAGCTTTCACAACGCAATACAAAGCTCAGTTACAAATATGTATCTGAGTATTTGGAACTGATACCTCTCTTAATGAAGGAAGAAATTTTAGCAAAAAAAGAAAAAGTGTGATACCACACAAGGAGATGAATCAACAAGCAAAACAAAACAAAAACAAAAACCAAAAACGTATTAATACTATGAATGAAAGACTTTGAAGACAAGTGCTTAGGTACAATCCACAAAATAAAATCAGTTACTCGCACAGTATTGCCATGAATCTATTCTATACATTTTAAATTCATTTAAAATTTGGGGCGCCTGGGTAGCGTAGTCGTTAAGCGTCTGCCTTCGCCTCAGGGCGTGATCCCGACGTTCTGGGATCGAGCCCCACATCAGGCTCCTCCGCTAGGAGCCTGCTTCTTCCTCTCCCACTCCCCCTGCTTGTGTTCCCTCTCTGGCTGGCTGTCTCTGTCAAATAAATAAATAAAAGCTTAATAAATAAATAAATAAATAAATAAATAAATAAATTCATTTAAAATTCAAATATTTTGCATTTTGCCATAAAGCCGTTTTAAATTTTGATATTCATTTTCCATTTTTCCTTACGTCTTTTTTTTTTTTTAAGATTTCATTTATTTATTTGACAGAGAGAGAGGGAACACAAGCAGGGGGAGTGGGAGAGGAAAAAGCAGGCTTCCAGCAGAGAAGCCTGATGTGGGGCTCGATCCCATAATGCCGGGATCACGCTCTGAGCCGAAGGCAGAAGCTTAACGACTGAGCCACCCAGGTGCCCCCCTTACGTCCTTTTTAATGAGTGTCCTTTTATTTTTCATAATTTTATTTTTTGTGGCAAAATTGCCTATGACCAACTAATGCATTGAAAGTGTTTGGAGTGAAAATGCTTGGGGCAAAGATTCTTAAGGCGAAACTCTGTAGAATCACCTTATACAGAATCAAAATGGCATCCCAGATGATGTCTCCTCCCCCTGCCAGTTCTTGTCCTCTTATAACAGGAAGAGTGTTTGGAATCAGAGCAGAGAAGAGGGTCCCACTCTGGACTACATGGCCTGATGTCAATTGTCCCACTTTAAGAGCACTGACACCTATAATGGAGTCCGAGGTATAGTTACTAGTCTCTGTTTAAACTTTCATCTTCATCTGAGAATTGGACACTGACTCCCGTATCAGTGCTTGGACTTGACTCTCCCAGGCCCTCAGGCGGGACCTTCATCTATGGACACTGACCCTCATTCACCTCCACACCTCATCTGCTCAGCCTGTCCTGCTGCTCTGGACAGAGTTCAGAATTCCTCTAGTGGAATCCTGGCCCCCACTCACCTCCATTGTGACTCTGCCTATACCCTGCCCCTTTGACCAAGACTCACTGGTGTAATGGGGCACTGGCACTACAGGCTGTCAGTATCAAGACAGAAGTAGCAAAGCCAAAAGCCACATCTGGACAGGCTTTAGACCCTGAAAGACCATGGGTAAGGCAAGAAAACCTAGACTGACAATTAGGCACAGAATTGTGAATTGTGGCCCTGGCCAGAGTCAAAGGCCAGAGGACACTAACTCCAGGGCTATGCCTGGAATACTGGGTCTCTCTTCCCTCCTGAAGGAATTGCCTCCTTCATTTAGTCAGTCAAGGAGTCTGTGCTCTCTGGGCACCTATTTGGGGCCAGGCCCTAAGCGAGGACTAGAGATAGAGGTGAAAAGACAGACCCTTCCTTGGAGGAACTTAAAGTTTAAGAAGAACACAAGTGAAAAGTCCATTCTGATGCATTGTACTGTGATAGGAGTAGCACAAGGAGTCAAAGAAAGAGAAGGGGCCCCTAGACAGACAGAAGTTCATGGACAACTTTTTGGTGGAGGTGACACTTCATTGTAGCCTTTAAACGGGAATGGGTCCTATGGCTGAAGGTCCCACTCCATGAGGACCCATCCGGGATTCTTGCCTAGAAGTTGGAGTACTCTCAGGTCTCCTGAAGGGTGAGAAAATCTGAGTGGGATGTGCTCTCTGGTTCTCCTCCCACATTTACATGGCTCCATCCTTGCCTTGTAGTAAGGCTGACCATGAAGCCAGTTTCAGATCCCACTGATGAGATCCCAGGTTCTCAAGGGTTGTGGCATCTCACTGGTGCCTGGTCTCAGGGATACTTCTTAGCCTCACAAGCCTCACAAGCTTCGATTTCTTGATCTTCACCACTCATGACTTCTGGCCTACCTCTTTCTCCTGATTCTTATGGAACCATGGGCAGTCCTTCTCAAGTTCATAGATAGCATTAGTTTAGTAACACCAGGAACACAGAAAGGAAATAGGAAGGTGCAAACCTTGAAAAGTGATGAAAGCCCTCCTCCTGGTCTCAGAGCCACCCAACCTCCTCCTCTTCCGCCTCTGGTCCCTTCAACAACCTTGCTTCTTAGGCACCAGTCCTCGCCATCTCTTCTACACCTGGCCAATCACCTTCCCTTCCCTCACCTTAGACACTTCAAGAAAACAAAACAAAGTTGGGCTCTAATGTGGGAAGGGGAGGAAATGGGAATCTTCACAGTCACAGAGAACTTGGCAAGATTCGTGTTCATCTTCAAAAAATTTTTCATTTATAATCTTGAAGACTGTCTTCAGTCATTTCTGACAGGCTAACAGAGACAGAGTGGATCCTGGGGTGGGAAAGGAACTGAAACTTGTAAAACACTGAGAAAACCTGGCGGGAGTTGGGGGGGAGTCTAAAGGGGTGGGGATGAGAACTCATGGGTGGAGGTGAATACTCCTAGGGGGAGAGGTGAGAACGCCTTGGGCAAGAGCCTTAGGCTATTTTTCCTTCTCACTTTTCTTTGTTAATCCCTCCACACTCAGGTCTCTACATTGGCTGGCGCTGCCCGCATTATCTATGGGACTGTTTCCGGATTGGAGATGAGTCTAAATGCTTTTGTGGACACTTGTTGAAAGAGCACCAGATCATCTCAGGTAGGGAGAACTGACCAGCCCCTGTGAGGGGGTAGGAATAATTATACTCTGGCCATATGAGAGAAAGTGTGGGTGCTGGTATGGGGGAGGGGGTTGACACAGGAAGGCCAGGCCCTGTTAGGTGCCAGTCTAATCCTACCATCCGTCCCCATTCCCATAGACATATCCGTGCCCTGCAATGTGGGCCAGTGCCGCTGCCTCATGTTCTGCTTTATCCCATCACGCCCAGAGGAGGTGGGTGAGTTCTGGCTCAAAAGACGAGCTACCTTTGACCCCAAGGCCTGGAGGGCCCAATGTAGGTGCAAACACAGCCATGAAGACCATGCAGCTACTGGGTCCCATCCCTGCAGGGTGAAAGGTAATTTCTAGGGGCGCCTGGGTGGCACAGCGGTTAAGCGCCTGCCTTTGGCTCAGGGCGTGATCCCAGCGTTATGGGATCGAGCCCCACATCAGGTTCCTGTGCTATGAGCCTGCTTCTTCCTCTCCCACTCCCCCTGCTTGTGTTCCCTCTCTCGCTGGCTGTCTCTATCTCTGTCGAATAAATAAATAAAATCTTTAAAAAAAAAAAAAAGAAAAAAAAAGAAAGGTAATTTCTAGGGTGAGGGGAGTACAGGGGTGGGCATGGGTACAATGCAAATAGTTTCGAGATAAGGATAGGGGGATTGGTAGAAGAAAATCAGGTTTGTGGTTGGTATGGAAGAGATGAGAAAGTCGTCAGCCCATGGGGAAGCCCCAATTCCCTATACTTGTCTTGGCTTCCTCCTTGCCCTAGGCTGTTGCTGCAACTGCTTTGAGTCTAATTTCCTCTGTGCGGCCTGTGACCGGCGCTGGGAGGAACATGAGACTTTCTTTGAGACTGAGGAGACCCGGCGACGAGGAGGGAGGCCTCATGGTGAGGGGGCCGCCTAGAACGGAGGGGTGGGGGTGTCATAGTCAGAAGGCCGGGCAGGAAGGTATTCCCACCCTCAACCATCCCATCCAGGACTACCTCACCCTCTCACCCGCTGCACCCCATACTTGCACTGGTTTCCACCCCAGGAGCAGACTATGTGCCTTTTGCAGAGATGCCTACCCTCCGAGAAGCCATCGTCAGCAACTCTGACTCTGAGGCTCTACAGAAGCAGGGGCCCTCTGGCTGTCCTGGCTCCCACCCCAGACCCCCTGGGCCTCCTGGCCCACAAAGCCTCTGGCCTGACCCTATGTCTGACGCCTATACCTGACCCTTTCACCTCTGCTTTTCCCTCCTCCAGGGACAGACACTGTCAACACCTGGCGCAGGCCTCTTTGAACCTGGCTCAAATCAGCAATAAAAGGGAAGCCACTGAAATCTGGCCTGGTTCTGTATGGGGCAGATAGATCCCAGCCCAGGGACAGACACCCTAGGACCTTAGAGTTGGCATCTAATGGGGGCAAAAAGAGAGCACCACATATGAGACAGGCTGGATCAAGTCACCTGCCTCCACCAAACCCACATTTCAAGATGCTAGCTCTGGCATCAGCAGGACAGAGTGGCTTCAAGGAAGCCAAGGAGGGAGGGGGTTTCTGGAAGATAGAGTGAACACTGATGTTAGATGCAGTTGGGGACGCCAGTAATAAAGACTGAAAAATGCCCATTGGATTTTATAATTAGGTCTTTGGGCACTTCAGATAATGTAGTTTCAGTGGTGCAGTAGAGGCAGAAACCAAACAGCAGTAAGTTTGAAAGAGTTTCTTTAGGACGCTTGGAGGAAAAGAGCAGGAGAGAAGTCAGACGATATCAAGACAGAGTTGTGGAGGAAAGGAAGCATTTTTTAGGAGGGAAAAGGGGGAGGAAACAGTAGAGAAAAAGATCTTGAAGGATGCAGAAGAGAGAGAGAGATGCTTGGTAAGACAAGATCCCAGAGATGGAGGGAGGGAATGAGGTCAGAGCAGAGGTGAAGGGATTTGCTCTGGACAGGAGAAACACCACCTCCTAAGACCAAGAGGAAGGAAGAAAGAAAATGATGGGACTTCACTGAGCTGCAGGAGGCAGGATCTTGTGGAAGTTCCCCTGTGAAGCAGGAGACAAGGTCAGCTGCTGCTTGTGAAGGAAAGGGGTAAGAGTCGGGAGTAGGAGACAGGAAGAGAGAGGAGAAGGTTTGGGAAGGCTAATGTGGGGAATCACAGAAAAACCTAATCGGTGGGTAGTTGAAGATTCAGGTACAACTGGAGGCAGGAACCTAAACAGGAAGAGAAACACAATAGTTAGACTGATGGTTGATGATGGGAGAGTGTCCAGGAGGAGAATGTCAGGAAAATAAAGCAAAAAGAAGGCTTGAGAATGTGGAGAGAGCTGACCATACAAAAGGAAAGAAAGTAAAGCCAGGAAGCAACTGACAAATTGCAAAAAAACAAAAATAAACAAACAAACAAACAAACAAAAAAAACAGTCAAAGGAACAGAAGTCTCTAATGAGGTCCAGTAGCCGATGTAGTGGTGGGGATCAGTACTGGAGACAGTGGTCAGAACCTACAGAGAGCTGCAGCTCTCAGATGAGGGCAGCTGCCAAGGATCACAAGAATGTGGAGTAAAGAACTGTGGACAAGGGGGACGCCTGGGTGGCACAGCGGTTAAGCGTCTGCCTTCGGCTCAGGGCGTGATCCCGGTGTTCTGGGATTGAGCCCCACATCAGGCTCCTCCGCTAGGAGCCTGCTTCTTCCTCTCCCACTCCCCCTACTTGTGTTCCCTCTCTCGCTGGCTGTCTCTATCTGTGTTAAATAAATAAATAAAATCTTAAAAAAAAAAAAAAAAAAAAGAACTGTGGGCAAGGGGCCGAAATCAGTGACTGTGGCCAAAATCAGTGAATCATAGTTATTTTTATGAGGAGTAGGAAATTCTGGCACTAATGGGCTCTGTGATCCTAGGCAAGTCACTCTCTGGGCCTCAGTTTCTGACTCTATAAAAGAATAATCTCTGTACTACCTGCTCTCCCTGAAAACCCACAGAAAAAAAAGTTTCAAAGTGCTTTGTCGTCGTCTACTATGGTTGGCTGGTTTCCTTCCTCTTCCTAGATCGCAGCTCCTCTTATCTCTTGAGCTTCTCCAGAGCAGTTCTGTGGGTTGCTGCGGTCTCAGAGGCACCACAAAGAACTACATGTATCCTCTAGGGCACAGAAAAGGCCAGTCTACATTTCCCCACAGTTGGGGAAGCTGTCTATACTTCCAAAGGAAGGGATGCAATCTGGACTGTTAGAACTCCTAGGGGAAATCACAGGGTCACATATCTCCCCTTTCGAGGAAAAAAGGACTTTCTAACAATAATATGGGTATAGCAAAGCTTGTTACTATCTTTGGAAGTAAAGAGCTGTTCTTGACGGTGATATGCAATTAGAGCCCTAATGACCATTCACTAAAACTAATTCAATAGTCAATAAAGGAATGGTTACTGTGATAAACTCATTCAAATAAATAATATATAGAGGGTGCCTGGGTGGCTTAGTCAGTTGGGCGTCTACCTTGGGCTCAGGTCACCATCTCCAGGTCCTGGGATAGAGCCCCGCATGGCATCGGGCTTCCTGCTCAGCAGGGAGTCTGCTTCTCCCGCGCTCGCTCTCTCTCCTTCTGCCCCACCCACCGCTCATTCTCTCTCAAATAAATAAATCTTAAATACATACATACATAAAATGCAAACATTACAAAGTATATTTACATAGACTATGTAATAATATGGAAAATTGATTGTAAGGGGCAGAATATGTATGCAATACATATGTATTACATATTATGAAAGCAAATGAAACACCAAATGTTACTCATTCCACAATCATTGAGCACCTATATACGTCAAGGACATGTGCTTAAAAAAAAAAAGATCCTAAAGAGACGGTGGTGGCTTTCGTCCTAAGTGTTAAACGTCATACTAAAACTTAACTGTGTGACTATATTAGCATTTTGTGACCCCTGTTCCTTCTGTCAAAAATATATATTCCGGCAAAATGAAATATACTTCTGACCTAGCCATGATGCATTTGTCCTTCAAACCTGACTAACTGAAAATGCCAGGCGCACGGCTAACTGTATCACACACCATTTCTGATTAGGAAAGAACACTGGATACCTATTACTTTGCTTATTAGTCGTGTGGCAAAGACAAGACACTCCCGCCGCACCCTCGTTAAAAAAGAAAAAAAAAAAAAAAAGGAAAAAAATACCCTGGAAACAAATCGCAGAATTTTCAATCTTGGAGTATGTACACAAGAACATAAACTAAGGAGGAACTGCCCTTAGATGAGTAAGTTAAAAATCTCTGAAATGCTCAAGGGGTTGAAATGCCCTTGTAGGGAAAAAGCTGGGTGTATCTATTCCACCAGTTAAAGAAAGGACGTCCCAGTTCACCCTCAGCTCCACCCGCCTGGCGCCCCCCGCCCCCCATCTGTGGCCGCGGCCTCCAGGGGTTGCGGTGGTTCCCGGAGCCGGCCAGCGCCGAGCGCCCTCAGAACCCGCCCCCCTCCTGGCCAATGCCGGGAGAGGGCTACGACCTTAGGGGCTCGGTGCCACACCAGTGTGGTGCCGCAGAGCCAATTAGAGGAAATTCCCACCTCTGGGTGTCCTAATCCTTCCAATGGAGTGAAACTCTCGGCGAAACTACTTGGGGGCCCAGTGGCCCAATGGCGAAGGAACCTTCGCTCTGACCAGAAGTCGAAGCCAATGGAGTGGAACACTCGCCCTCCAGCTGGCAGAAGAAGCCAATGGGATGAAAAGATTCCACCTCAGGGGTGGTGGCGGAGCCAGTGGAGTGAATGGCGCCACCCTCTGGGCTAAAGGGCAGCCAGCGGGGCCAGGAGCGCGCCCAATGGGATGGTAGGGCTCGCTCGCGGCCGCCGGCGGAGCCAATGGCTGCCACGCGCCGGCTCCGTGGCAGCCCCACGTCGGGCGGGCGGCGAGGCCGGAGTACTGGCCTGGGCAGAGGTTCGGCGGCTGAGGGCAAGATGGCGGCAGCCTTGGTGCTGGCTGCCGGGCTGCGCGTGGCGCGCAGGGCGGTGGTGGTGGCCGGGCCGCGGGGGGCACAGGTGAGAAGCGGCCGTGGGCACACGGAGGGCTCCCGCGGGCTCTGCCGACCTACAGGGCCGGGGGTCGGCGTTCCTCCCCCAGGCGCGCGCGGCCCTGCGGCCTCGCGGGGGCGGAGCCCCAAAGCCGGGCAGGGAATGCCGCCCCTCCCGAGGTGCAAGCTCCGGGGCTGTGCGGTGAGGGCGGGCTGGTGGGCGCCGAGGTCGCGACAGGGTCAGTGCATTGGCTGCTGCCTTCTAAGCCTACCTGAAGCCCAGCTGACCGAACGCCTCCTCCGGGCAGCCTCCTCAGCGCCCCCTGCAGGAAGTGAGGTCTGTCTTCTCGGAGACAGTCAGTTGCCCCTGTCAGGCCCCTGGCCTTCTGAGCACGTGTTAACCGCTCATCTTCCCCACTTGCCAGAGGGGTCAGGTTCGTCCCAACTCTTTCTCCCACAGTGTGACAGCACTGACTTCTCTGAGCCCCTGGGAAAATGGGGCTTCCCTACCCACAATCCCCTGGGGCTGGGGAGCTGAGTTCACTTAATTCTTCCCTTCACAGATTTAAGGGGCTGGAGTTAAAATTCACAGTAAGAGGTCAGATGTGACACCTAGACGTGCTTGTGTCAAACAAGGCAATTGTATGAAAACCTGAATAAAATGGGTAACATAGCTTAAAGATCGGGCAACAATGGAAATAAGTGGAAACTTAGTAACAAGATAGGAATAAATGGAAAGAGCTCCAAATGTCTCAAAGGTGATACAAACCACTCCCTTTATTTTATATTTGAAGCCAAGAGAAGGGATTTATCTAAGGTAATTCGGTGGTAAAAGAGGAACTGGGACTTAAGTTTCCAGTTCTCATCCTATGTCCTTTCCTCTGAACAGTAACTAAATTTACTAGACACATTACGAACAGGAATCAATTGCACTGCTGAATCCTGCATTGTAATACAGCCTTGATCTAACCAAGCTCAGCACTATCTGACTGTACTCTCTGCTGCTGATGCTCTGAAATCGAGGAGCTTTTCTTTTGGATGGGAACCACTAATAGGTTCTTAGAAGGATGAAGTTAATGACTAACGGAGCCCAGCTTCTGCCAGCCCCGACTCACTGTATGGGAGAGGTATTGTCGGCTCCCTGCCTTGAGTATGCCTGACCCACCTTCAGGTCCGAGGAGCTACAGGTGTGACTGACGGAAATGAAGTGGCCAAGGCCCAGCAGACAGCTCCTAGGGGAGCAGCCCCAACTATCTTCTCCCGGATCCTGGATCGAAGCCTCCCAGCTGACATTCTATATGAGGACCAGCAGGTGGGGTGCCCTTAGAACTCGTCCCCTTAGGAACTTCTGAGATACTATCAGCCTGTTGAAGTAACATGGTGGCCTCTGGCCTCTCAATACTCCTAGTGTCTCGTATTCCGTGATGTGGCCCCTCAAGCTCCTGTGCACTTCCTGGTCATTCCTAAGAAGCCCATTCCTCGGATTAGCCAGGCTGAAGAAGAGGACCAACAGGTGGGAAGAGCAGGGCGAGGGTTCAGCTTCGGTGGGGAAGCCCTGGATGCGGCTAGAGGTTTTGCTCCCTGTGAATGAAGCCACCTGTCTCCCTCCCCTTTCCCTGTAGCTTCTAGGACACCTTCTCCTTGTGGCCAAAAGGACAGCAAAGGCTGAGGGCCTGGGAGATGGATACCGACTTGGTGAGTGACTTTTGGCCCTTGAGCCCCTCATTGATAAATTCTCAAACCTACGCCTCAGTATGATCTTTAATCTTTGACCTTTTCCATGATCCTGACCTCCTAACCCCAAGCTCTATTTCAGTGATCAATGATGGGAAGCTGGGCGCACAGTCTGTGTATCATCTGCACATTCATGTGCTTGGGGGCCGACAGCTCCAGTGGCCTCCAGGTTGAACCCACCAATTGACCAAGAACTCCAGACCCGGCTGCTTGGAGGGTGGGGGGAAAGAGACCCTATGATGCTAATAAACTTGCTCTCCCTCAATTTTGGATCACTGTCTTAAATATATGAAGATACCATAAATAGGAAAGAAAACTGATTAAACATAGTGATCTCTCTTGACTATGGTCTGAGCGACAGACATTAAGGAGGCCCATCCTGTAGTTAAAGAAGCATTTGCTTATAGATCTGTGAGTCCTCATGACTAATGGTCCACCTGAATCAAGCTTCTGGAAAAGTAGCAGTAGCAATAAGTCTGTGTGAGTAGGAAGAGACTGAAACCCAGGAGTGAGACTGGCTCAGTCCTGGCTCTCATTCAGATGCCAAGCCAAGTTCTAAGGGGATCTGAGAGGAGGATAGTCAGTGTGAGGGCCTTTTACTGAAGGAGAAGTAATCACACCAAAAAACGCTGCTACCCTTTGACTGATCCCCATGTCTCACCATTTTGCTTTTGAGTTGTTTGATGTATTTTCAACCTTAAACATTTTTAAAAGACTCCCTCCCTTTGAGAATGAACTGAGGGGAAGTTACTGTTGCCCCTACACAAGCACACCAAGTATGCTTTAGTCTGATACCCCAGTTCTGTGCCTGTATCCAACACAAAGAACCACCTTAGAAAGCCTCAAAAGAATCATGCTTAAGTGTAGAAGGCAGGGCCCTACGCCAGCGGAACCTTTAAACCTGGGCTGAGGCGGAACGGAGTCTGAAAGGAAAGCAAACTTCCCAGACCGCGGCAGGTTGAAGACTTCCGCCCCGCAGAGAATTTGCCTCCACCCCCACCCAACACTTCCGCCCCACTCTGGTTCTGCGCAGTCTCCTGCAATTATTTGCCGTCTCTATGGCAACCCGGTAGCGGGTGCCTGAAGATGGAGACCCCTGAGTCTACCAAGGGATCGCGGTCTCGGTGAGAGCCGTAGCTTTGGCTGCAGGTGTAAGGGGACGAGAAAGGTAGCGGTCTTACAGGGCTGCGCTTTTGACAACTTTGACGCGTTCGCTTTCTTTTAGATCTTTGGACATACAGCCTGACGCTGGAGGGCCCAGGTCTACTTCAGAACAGTTTCCTTCGGGTGGCCGTCCTAGGTCGGCCCTGGGAGCCGCAACTACTGCAGCTGCAGCGGCCCCCACCGCCAAAACCGATGCATTATCTACGAAGACCCTAGCGCGCTACTCTGAGCCGAGCGTTCTCATGGACCGCTCCTCTGACAGCCTTCCTGGGGAGCCCTGCCCTGGAGCCAGCTTTACCCACAAGACAGGCCATAGGACACTTGACTTTGAGCCCGTCCATGTTTCCCGTTTCACTCAGGATCCCTGTACTACAAAGGACCTTAGCTCTAGTCCTGGCCCTGTTCCTGGCTCCAGTTCTGGCCCTGGCCATGGGTCTGGCCCTGGCTGTGACTCTGGTCAAGGCACTGGTCCTGCCACTGACTCTGGACCTAGTCCAGACGGTGGCCATGACCCTGAGCTCAGCCCCTACAATCTCCCAAGCTTCAGAAACCTTGGGACAGAGCTAGTCCCAAATTATGCCTCCTGGAATCACTACTGCCACCGGGAACCTCAGAAACAACCCTGGAAATTTTTGCAAGTCTCAGAACCTAGTGCCCGAGGGCAATGGAAGACCCCCCAGGCTGAAGGAAAGTGTAGGGATCTCAATGAAACACTGCCACGTGGCCACTGCCTTCTCTACAACTGGGAGGAGGAGGTATTAAGGTTTTGACTTCCCTTTTCCTAAAGACTGCCCCCAATTTCCTGGGGGAGGCAATAGTTTATGATGAGGGTGGGTACCATAAAGGATATCATGGTCACTCAACTTGGGGCCCACAGAGAGCCACCAACCACCTGGATCAAGTCCCAAGCATGCAGGATGGCTCTGAGAGTTTCTTCTTCCGACATGGACACCAGGGACTGCTGACGCTGCAGCTACAGTCACCCATGTCCTTCAGCACCACCCAGAAAGACTCATACCAGCCCTCACGAAACTACTATCAGCCAATTCGAGGTGGGAAGCATGAGAGAATGGGCCAGCATGAGCCCATTAGAGAAAAGAGAGAGGAAGGAATTTCTAGTAAGACTATGGATTGTCCAATGGGTATAAGGGTAAAACCCCATGATTTTCCTTCCTTTTCTCACATTTGTTTGTTCTGGGCCTGCTTCTTAACCAGACTCCCCCACTCTCTCCATTCCCTGCCCTCCCACAGGAAAGCGTGAAGCCATGCTGGAGATGTTCCTGCACCATCAGATCTGGTGAGAGACTGGAGGAAGGGTAGAGGGGAGGGGGAAGACAAAAATCTGGGAAGAATGGCTCTGACACCCCCCAGGACTGTATAGTAAAGAGGTGCAGGCAGAGCAGGAACCCACAAGGAAGCACTCTGAGGTCGAGTCTGTGACACACCATGACTACCGAAAGGAGCTGGTACACGCTGGGCCTCCTGCCCCAACCAAGGTGAGAGGTTATCCCCTCCCACTTGTACAGCTGGGCTCTAATGGGCTGTGGGAAAGTAGCAGAGGTTAAGGGAGGGAGGTTCAAACCAAGAGTTTTTCAGGTTTTCTCCCTTACAGCCTCACGACTACCGTCAGGAGCAGCCTGAAACCTTCTGGATACAGAGGGCACCACAGCTACCGGTGTGTGAGGGTGTTGGGAGTGGGGGAGGAGGAGGAGGAGGAGGAGGGGAGGAGGCTGTTCTGTACCGGCTTGGCACAGAGCAGGATCTGTCCTCATCCTGGCCCTCCTCCAGGGTGTCAGTAACATCAAGACACTGGACACGCCATTCCGGAAGAACTGCAGTTTCTCAACCCCAGTGCCTTTGTCTCTGGGGCAGCCTTTGCCCTATGAACCTGAGGATTATTCCCACCAACTGGGAGAAATATCTTCCCTTGCCTGTCAGGGAGAACAGGGTGGTGAAATGCATAGAACTATTATCTAAGGGTTGAGGAGGGAAGAGGGATGTGGGATACGGAATCTATTTCCGTTTGTACTGGAGAGGTGGGAAGGAAGTAAATTCCGTCTGTACTTGGCGAAGGGGCTTTCCATAAAGGGTTCTCTCTCACCCTGAGACTGCTAATTCAGTGATTCCATGCATTACCATGTTCACACTCCATAACCTTTCCTTGGACTTGCCCCTAACCCAGACTATGACACCATGACATTTTTTATTGTTTTATATTTGGCCAAAATATTCTGGTTTAGATACAGATATTTACAGAAAGTAAGGAGGAAGGGAACCAGGCCAGAGTGAGGCAGGTATATGTACAAGCCTGAGCTGCAAAGAGCCATAGCTTCCATATAAGGTAGGGTTTTTGTGCACATTGGTTTCCATCTTACACGACATGTCCATTTCTGGTGCATGGAGAGATGGTAACCACTGCCCACCCAGGTACCAGCAGCAGGAGACCGTCTGATTTGGGAAGAACTAGGGTTTACAGGAGTCCAGCGGGTCCTTTCCGCTCTCCTAGGAGCCAGTAGGTTCGCATCTTTCCTTTTCCCTGGAAGTGGGGGAGTGAAGATAATTCAGATTCTTCTGTGTTATTCCCTTTATCTCTCTCTTTTCCCCACGGTCCCCATAATTGCTTTCATCCTCCCTTTCCATGACCCCTCCCCATGGCCTGCCATCACCTTCATCTCCACATCCCCCCGAAGCTCTAGCTGGAAGCATCCTAGCTCATCCAGGGCATCCTTGGTGGTAGAGGAGACATGGATCTTCAGGGCTGGGGTGGAATGGGGTGCGGGGATGGTGGGAAGATGAATCAAAGAAAAGACAATAGAAGAATTGGCGGTATCGGTGAGAGCTTTACCAAACCACCACCCCTCAGGAGGCTCTCAGTCTTCCCAGGACACATGCACTAGAACCAAAATATGTCCAAGGATGGGGCAGTCAGGAACTGTGGTCTCTCAGATTGAGAGATTTGGAAGAACTCTGAAAAGAAGAAAAGGACAACACACATTGAGGCTGAGGCTGGGGTTAAGGGCTAATGTTTTACCTTGACCATTAGACTCCATGCGGGAAGCAGTGTTCACCGTGTCTCCAAAAAGACAATAGCGGGGCATCTTCAGGCCAACAACCCCAGCACACACAGGCCCTAGGAGAAGAAACAGGTTGGGAGAGCCTGGGAAAAGCAGACCCGCAGGCTGGAGTGAGAGTCAGCCTTACCCGTGTGGACCCCTATGCGTAGCCTCAGCTGGTCATGGGGCCGGTGGCGGATGCGGAAGGAAGAAACTGCATCCAGTAATGCTAGGGCCATACGAGCAATTTCCGGGGCATGGCGTTGACCATTTCGGCCTGGGAGGCCAGACACCACCATGTAGGCATCTCCAATCGTTTCTACCTGATTGAGATGGGGATTAAAAGGTCACCTCTATGTGTATCAGTGGGAATGGGAAGTGTAGAAGGAGATAAGCTGGACACCACTATGAGTCATCCTAACAGCCTGGGAGGCCAGAATATTGATTAGAAAGTAAGTGCCATGGTCCTGAGAATTGGCGGGGGAGCGCGGGGGTGCAGTTTAAAGGAATCTTTAAATCCTCCTACCCCACCCCTGTACTGGCAAACACTCAGTAAGCATTTGCTGAATGAATGGATATCCTATCTGCAACAAGACATGGACAAATAGGTTCTGCTGTCAGGAAATGGGAAGCAAGAAGACAGGGCTGACCTGAAGAGCACAGAGGCTGGTGAGGAGGTCAGGCAGGCCCACTGAAACAGGCCTCAGACAGCCTGAACTGTGCAAGGTAAGAAAGCAGCCGCTTGGCTTTGTTAATTATACTGAAGCTATACAAAAGAAGGCCTGTTTTTAGGAGCTAGACACTGAACTGTTCGGGGATAAAGGGGCACTCTGCCTGCAACTTACTCTCAAATGGTCCAGAAAATAATTATATAGATATATAGATTTTTAAAAAAATAAAGCAAATGGGGCAAAATATAAATAACTGGTGAATCTAGGTAAAGGGTTTATGGGAGTTCTATGTTACGGTAATAACAGAAATAGCAGAGTAAGTCCAAAGGGAAGGGACAGAAATAGTATTATCTGTGCAATGTTAGACACTTTCCACAATAAATCTATTATTCCCAACTTATAGGTAAAATATCTGAGGCTCAAGGAGCTTTCCAGTTACTTGTCCAAGGCCACACAATTAGTCACAAAATCAATACCTATAATCCCAATGGTTTTTACTCTGAAGCACAATAAAGCCCACCCTGTGCCAATTCAATGACTTGAAATTTTTTACAAGGTAGCTTGTCCCTCACCCTAATAAATCATTCTGTACCTACATCCCATATGATTCTTCCGTGTCTGGAAGGAAAAGATGGGTAGGCTGTATTTATACCCCCAGGCAAAGAGTGGCAGATAGGGGCTAAATCCTGTGATGGTTCTGATTAGGGCAGTCTAAGGATTCACAAGAAATCAGACTGACAGATACAATAAGAGTGCCAGAGGCTCATTTGTCTACAAAGGGCCCCCAGTACTAGGGTGCTGGAGACCCAGGAGGGCAAACTGACCATTGAGCGGGGTAAGGCATGTAGGGTTCCAGGAGATTGGGTTTTCAAGGTGGTCTCAGGAGGAGGGTAGCCCCAGCTCTCACCTTGTAGACGTCAAAGTTGTCAATTATGGCATCAAAGCAGGTATACAGGTCATTAAGAAGTGTCACCACCTAACAAGGATGGGAAAGTAGAGCCCCTGAGACTTGAGCCTAACTTTCTAAGAATTCTTAACCCATAAGCCCTAACGAAATATGGGAACTCCAGAACAAACGAATCTCCCCTACTATCAAGGCTCCCTATGCCCCAACAAAGCTCCCCCAGATCCCTATCCCGCCCCCTACTTCTCACTCCTGGTTCTCACCTGCATGGGGGTGCTCTCTGCTGACAAAGCTGTGAAGCCAACAATGTCACTGAAGTAGATGGTAACACTGTCAAAGGCCTCAGCCTGTACAGTCTCTCCCCGTTTTAACTGCTCTGCCACTGAACTAGGAAGCAAGGGCCAAACTCAGAGAAAGAGGATGGGAGGAGGAGAGAGGAAAGGTGTGTATGGCTGGAGCAGAGATGCATTATAACATGAAAGCTAAGCCGGGTAGAAGAGAACGAAGGTGACTGGGACTAGCTCAAGGTAAAGTATTTAAGTGGTGGGGGGTTGGAAGGGGACCCCTGGGGATGGGGGCTAAATGTCTCAAGTTGGAATTGTTCTACATCCACTTGCTAGAGCCATGTCCTAAAAAGAAGGGATGGGAAGCCAGGAAGAAGGCAGCATAGCTCATTTGGAGACAGAATGAAAACACACGGTCTATAGCCAGAAAGTTCACTGTGTCCGGATGAAACAAAGCAGGGTTCTAAGAGTTGGGACGTGAGTTCTCAGGAGCTTGATCAGGGAGAACCCAACAAAGGAGAATACCAAAGGAAAATCTGGGAAGGTGACCAAAGTCTCACTGGGGTAGAATCTGGTAGAGCAGAGCCTCAGCCTTGCGCTTCTCCTCCAGGTAGGCCTGTGTGCGCTCCTCCACCAGCTTCTCCAGGTTATTGGCGTACTGCTCCATGCGCAGCAGCAAGTTGTCCAATATGCTCGTGCCGCCCTCCCTGGGGGGGAGGCCAGGATATGCTACCTGCTCCCAGGCTCTCAAGACTCCCAGGACTTCCTACCCAACCCACCCTCTAAGGCCCCACCAGCCCCACCTCATCCACCAAGACTGATGAGGCTTCTATCCCTGGGGAGCCCCTGCCCCTGAGTGCCCTCTCACTTGTTAAAGCGGCGAATAAAGCCCTTAATTTGTCCAAAGTCTGGCCGCTCAGCTGGTTCCTGGGCCCAACATCGCTCCATCAGCAATACTAGCTCTTCATTCAGTTGGGTCCGGTCAATGCTCGGGCGGAAGTAGGGCCGCTGACCATTTCGGACCTTCTGGACAATCTCTGAGGGTGATAAACGGTTTGGATGAAGAATAGGGTCCCCCAGGTAGAGGAGTCTACGGGCAGTAGATTGACTCTCACCTTTGGGGCTGAGGTCCAGGCCCTCCAAGTAGAATGGGCCACTGCGAAGAGCTATCTCCTGTAAGATGATCCCAAAGCTATAGACATCAGCCTTCTGCATGCCTGTGGTTGGCAGTGGGTTCCCACTGAGAAGTTCTGGGGCAGTCCACAGCTTCTCTGAAAAGAGGGAATAGGCTGGCCAGGTCCTCAAAAAGAGTATCCCAAGCCCATATGCTTCCCCTATTACAGTCATTCCACTTCCCTCTCCCACCCTCCCTAGGTGGAAATGATCAAGGCCAGAGGAGAAATATAAAAGTGGGTTGTGGGAGAAGGGCTTACTGGCATAGAGGGCGTGGCTGTCATCGGGTTCAGCAGTTGAACGGAAGCTGGCCAGGCCATAGTCTGTGATTTTGAGCACAAAACGACTATCCACCACACAGTTGGAGGACTTGAGACTCCCATGGGATGCAATAATGCTGTTATGGAGAAAGGCCATGCCCTGCGGGATATAGATCAAGTCATGGGTTTAGATTGAATCTGGCTTAGGATATCCCCCTCTCCACGAGATGGGCATTAGCTAGCTGTCTAAAGATCTCGGGACCATAAAAACAATAAGCTACTTTTGGAAGGCATCCCTTACAGTAAGTTTCTACCCAAAGAAGCAGGCAGAATAGGAGAGTCATCCCTTCTTGGCACCATAAACAGTATATTGGCACCTTGGCACCAGGGACAGGAGAAATGTTTAAGGGGAGGGACAAGGGGATCTATCAGTTACCGCCCGGGAAAGGGCAGTCAGTATTCTGAGTAGCGAACAGAACTATGAGGATGAACTCCAAGAATGATATGACTGACACCCATGATGGCCTCAAATGTATGGCTGCTACTTAGGAAGTCACGGCTAGAGACCCAGGTATCAAGAGACCTAGCTGCACCAAGGAAGACCAGCCAGTTGTAGACTTTAACATATAACCATGTGCAGGCAGGCAAGTCGGGATGGAGGAGGAAAGCAATCTACTGGACAGGATCCTAGGCCAGAGAGACAGTGGAGAAAATAATAAATTAGTAAAACCCTGGGAAGTGGACAAAAGTAGGAGACAGCTGCCAAGCCAGTGCAGAAGCCAGAAGAGAAAAACCGTTGCCTATGAGGGACGATAAGGCGCAGGTCCTAAGAAGGCAGAGTGGTGCTTCCCAAAATGAAACCCTGGGAGTCCGCCTGAGTCAGTTCAGGTGGACCAGACAAAGGATGCAGTGTTCTGGATGCTAACCAAAACACCTCTGTCTAAATACTTAGCTCAGACCTAAACAATTCATAGCTCTGGTCTCTGCGAACTCCTCCTTTTTATTCCTTTTGATATCAACAAAACCTTTGGGAATCACCAAATTTGTCAATACAGAAAGGATTAGGCTTCTGGCTTTGCTCTAAATCACTTTTCCATCAAATCATGGTTCTCTCAAGAGTCCTGTTTTTCTTGTATTTATCATCGCAGTCAGCCACCATATCAACTTTACCTAATATTTTATCTCCCCCTTGATGGCAAATTTACACACACACACACACACACACAAAAATTTTTAAATAACCTCATGAGAAGTAAACAGAAACACCAAAGCCAGCTTCAGGTGTGGTACAAGTGACCCACTAGGCTAGCTCACTGGCTGGAGGAATTGCTCTAAACACCTGTCCAACCCATGCAAGATTCAAATTCATACCTCTGCAAATCCATGCACCACTGGGTCACCTGAAAATTGCTAAAAACTAACATATGGGAAGATACCAAAGATTTAGTATAATTTTCCTTTGTTTCTCTTACTTTTACTAGTAAATGTTCTTTTTTAAATTTCAGTTTTTCTGGAAAAAAAAAAAAAGAGCAGTGACTGCCAAATATTGGTCAGAGAATAAATGATGAGAAAAATCAGGAGGGAATTACGTTTGGAAACCTCATTCATCTTTTTCCAGCTAAGAAGTCTTAATGTAAACTCTTAGAGGTTTAAAAAAAAAAAAAAGATGATGGCAAGAGATGTGAGATATCTAGGGCAGAATGACAAAAATTCTTTACAAGTGCAGGACTCTTTGCAGCAGATAAATCTCCCCCAATTAAAAACTCCAGACCCTTTACCCATTATTACCCAACCATAGGAATAAGGGGAACTGGAGAGAACAGGACTTTCACAGGACTAGAAGGAGAAACTGAAAGGAAAGATCAAGAAACAAAAGCACTTTAGGGGTGCCTGGGTGGCTGGGTCTGCCTTCGGCTCAGATCATGATCCCAGGGTCCTGGGAGGGAGCCCTCCCCACCTCTGCTCCCTGCTCCTGCTCCCTCTGCCCCTCCCCCCATTCGTGCTCACTCTTGCTCTCTAATAAATAAATAAAATCTTAAAAAAAAAAAAGAAACAAAGGCATTTTTAAAGCAGATGAACTCTTAAGGAAGAGCAGGGAAGACTCACCTTAACAAGGTCATTAATGAGGGAGTAACGAAACATCCAGTCCAAATTGATGCTGTCATTTTCCAGAATATCCTGGTAGTGACATGGAATAGATTATGTGACTATCCTAGTCCCACTAGCTATCACAGGCTTATCTCTCCCGTCCCTAGAATCTCCACCTTTTCCTTACCTGTAAACTCCCCCGAGGACAATACTCGGTCACGATGCAAATGTTGGGGGGGTCGATGCAGGCACCAATGAAGCGAGTGAGATGGTTGAACTGAACATCTCTCATCTAACAACAACAACAAAAGGTGGGAGAGGAAAAAAGAATTGAAAGAGATTAAAATTAGAAACACAAATAAACTACTGCATGACAGGACCTTTCTCTTAATTGTACCTACAATTTAAAAGCCTTTACAAATAAGCCCCTTGCCTTCCTAGCCAAGTTTACTATTTCCCTCTCCTTTTCTCCATCCCTATTTGCCCCTCACCCTTAAGCCATACCCATTACATACGTGTTTGAGTTCGAACAGAACCTGCCGGGTCAGCTCGATGCGCTTCTTATTCACATGTTTGATGGCAACAACATTGCCCTGATGGTGGGAGTGAAAGGGGAAAAGGGAAGTTAGCATAGGAGTTCCCAGGTGCTAAGAAAGGAGAAAGGAAAGGAGAAGTGTGGGAACATCCAGGAGCTCAGCTAGGTATAGAAAGGAACGTTATGAGGGGCAGAGGTTCATGGCAAGAGGTGACAGATGGGGATGAGACAGGATGAAATGGTGGGGACCAGAACAAGCAGATGACTGTTCACCTTGAAGTGACCGGTGTTGGCAAAGATCTGGTATTTCCCATGGGCTGTCATGAGCGAGCCGTAACTGGATCCCCGCTGGGGCCAAGGGCAACATGGAGGCGGAAGGATGAAAGGAACATTAGATGATGGTGGCAGTGCAGGGGCTATCGTTACAAGCCAATGTGCTGGGAAAGGTCCAGGGTACGAAAGCACAGGCACTCCGAGGGAAGCAGAGGGACAGCTGAGACCAGAGCTCACCAGCGACAGTGTGAGGCGACTGCCTGCGCCTTTATGGTATCGTTCTGAATTGCCAAACTGCAGTTCTTCCCAGCGAATGCGCCACAACATGCTAGCCAGCTCCTTCTCCAGCATCAGCTTTCTGTAAGGACTGCACACCTCAGTTGACTGGCAAGGCCGATCCTACCACCCCGTGAGCCAACACTGGGGTTGCAGGGGCTTCCCCACAGCTCCCGAAGCTGCAACTATTACACCTGAGGTGGGACTTGGCACAGGACTGCCTCAGGAGGGTGCGTTCTCCACGCACAGGATATGTGGCCTGTGCTCATTTGAAAACACAGAGGCTGAAGGTAAAAGTCCTTTCTTAAAATGGTAGCATTAATGGAAAATTCACCTTCGCCCTTAGAAGACCCCATGCGAAACCCATCGTTAGAACACCCAGGCTAGGACCAAAAGTGGGAAAACAACACCTAGGTTAAAAGACAGCTTAACGAGAAAAGCTAGAGAGGAAGGTGTTAGGCCTAAGAGATGACCATCAAACTAAGAGTCCCATTAACCCCCAGAAGGCCTGAGCGGTGGGAGCGGGGGCAGGTCAGTGGGAAGCCCAGAACTCACCGGAAAATGAGGAAGCTGGAAACACCAAACATGATGAAGGTGATTCCTGTGCCCAGTGCCACTATCGCCAGAGTTGAAAGTGGAGCTGAAGGAGAGAGGGGCCCCTGAGAAAGACTGTGTGCCGTTGTGGACAGGGAGGGGCTGGTGCTCAGGGCTCAGGGAGCAGAGAGATTTCTTGAGGGAAAGGAATGAGGAGGGGGTATACAAGTAGAGGAAAAACAGAGCCAAGGGTGGGGAGGCCAGGAGGAGAGATGAAAGGATGGAAGCAGGGAAGGAAGGATAACTCCCAGCCCCCGCACACACCCACTTTTATCGCAGGATGGGTCGTCCAAGTCAAAGGCACAGGGGGGATTGTCCAAGGGGGGGGCCCCCTTCACCCAGGGAATGGGCCGTCCTGTCCACCAAATCTGCTTCTCAGCTCCTGAGTAGTGGGCTGCAGGCTGTGAGGAAAGAGAAAACTGGGCCCACAGGCCTGCTCCCACCAGCCTCTCCCCCAGACCCCAGCAATCTGGCTGCTTTTCTCCCCAGCCTACCACCCACCCAGGATAGAGCTCCAGCAGGTAAGTCCCTGCTTCTAGTACCTTTGATTCTGTCCCACCGAACCCCTGAAAGCTGGATATTCAGGGCCCACAGTCTCCTCCCTGCCTCCTCCCCCGTCACCTGGAAGTCCCCAGAATCCAGGTCTCCCATGGCCCACAGGACAAAGTCAGTCTCTCGGTCATTGTTCTTGTCCATAACAACCAGTCCAGTTACACCTAAGATAGAAAAGAGTAGCCCTTACTCTGAGATCCACCCTAGGCCCCTCTCCCGTGCCCCGATTCCTCCAGTTACCTCAGATCCCTCCCCGCCCCTGTTCTTAATACACATCCTCCTCCACCATGTTCTCTGACCCCTCCTAACTCTTCCTCTGCCCCTAGCATCTGTATTTTCTTCTGCCTACTCTACCACGCCCAGGCCCAACAGCAGCGCTCTGGCCTCCACCTGACACTCTCCATTACCGTGGTATCTTCGTCCCTGCATCTTCTCCACAATTCGAAGTCCGTCTTCCCGGGTGCCTCCCTCCTGTATTGTTTCGTTCAGGACTTCAGCGTACAGCAGGATCCCATCATAGAAGCAGCCAGCAATGAGGTTCATCTAGGGATGGCAACTTCAGCAGGGCTCTCCAAATGTCCTGCCAGGCCCCCTCCCCAGCCCCCTTTCCCATCTCTGGGGTCTCCTTCTACCTCTTCTCTCTTCTGGTTTGCTTCCTTCTCTCTTCTCATTCCTAACATGCTATCCCTACCTCACTGGACAGAAGAGCAGAAGGAAAAATCCTGGATGACAGCAGACAGTCCCCAAATAGGGCTGACTCCGTGACCAAGGCTTGATGCTGAGTTAGGGAGAAGAGCCTTTCCTCAAAGCCTGGCCCGACTCTCAGGAAAGAGAGATCTACTTACCAGGGAGGGGGCCAGCTCCACACCAAAATCTTCCCGGGCTCTTATCAGCAGACGATTCTGGAATTCCTGATACTCAGGATTTGGGGGTTCTCGGTAAGTGATCACCAATACTGTCTGTACCAACAGCACATGGGGGAGAGTGAACAGGATTCAAGATAGGCATTGGGGAAGAGAGGAAGCAGGACAGGGAAGCTCAGTGAAATATTCATGATACAAAATACACACAGGTGAGTCTGAAGGCTGAAAGGATACTAAGCTCTGTGTTATGTATGCACCCGTGTGTGTGATGTACGTGTGGTTTCTGTTTAGTACATCTGGGAAGAGGGGAATGGCACTCCTCCATGAAAGGTGCATGGTTCCGGGAAGGTGGAGCCTGGGAAACAGATGATATCAACTCCATCTCCCAAACCTGTGCCCTCATGTTCCTGAAGCCCCTCCCACCAGCCAGGCCTCCCTGCCAGGCTGCCACAGCACTCACAGCTGCTCCGTCCCATTCTTTCTGGGGACCTACTCGCTATCAAGGACAACACGGATCAACAGCTCCTCTCTGTTAATGTGATCAGTAAAGTGTTGATATTTTCCTTTGGGCCACTTGGACACAGTGCCTCCACCCAGTGAATTAAACAGATTTCAGGTTCTAGGACCCCTGAGGGAAATACTTGGAAGACAGTGATTCCATCCGTGAAAAGTGGTGGGCCCATTCACTTAACGCGTGTCGAACACCCACCCTGAGCACTGTCCTGCATACGGGCATGGTCCTATACGTCACTAAATAATAGACATGTGTCACAGAGAAAACATAGTTATATGCCCAAACACATTTCACAGATAAGCAAATGACACACGGGATCTCGGCCAGGCCCACACCTCACTGGCCTCGAGTCAGCGCATCTCTGTCTCTCACTGGGGAGCCTGCCTGGCACCCACTGACCTCACACATTTCCCTTCCTTAGCTGATGAACATATTGGCTTCTGCCTACACCTCAGGCCTGCACAATCACTGAGACCAGCCTTTGCCTTGGATGGGAAACTGGCATCACAACTTCAGGGCAAGACTTCATTCAGATCAATGCGTTTTGTGAAATGATAGATTAAAATCTACTCACTTCTACCAGTTTTGTTCATTCCTGTCACTGAAAGTACATGAGGACACAGAGATACTAGATAAATCACAGATACATGATTTATTTTATATCAATTCGTTCTAGGTAGGAAATAATAAAGTTGGTTTCTAATATGTATTCATTACATTAGACTAGTGTTTGCTTCATAATGTAATTATTCTTACTGGACCATTTGGATCCTTGATCACACACTTGTAATACTCTCCCACCCTCAGGCAAAACCTAAAAGGAGAAGGGGGCTGAGGATGGGGTTGGAAGGGTTGGTTCAGTAACACCTATTTCAAGAATAAAAGAAAAATAGAAAGGTAGGATATTGTTGACAATGTAAAAAAAATCAGTAAAAGAGCTCAAAAAGATCGTGCTTGACACAATTTATATTTCAATATAAAGGCTGATAACAGGTTTTTAATGCTTTTTAAACACTTCATAGTTCTCTAGGCTTATCTGTTTGCTAGACTAGCAGTTCTCAAACTTTTTGACTTCATGACCCCTTTACACTACTAAAAATTACTGAGGACCACAAAGAGCTTTTGATTACATGGATTATATCTATTAATATTTACATTTTAGAAGTTAAAACTGACAAATTTTTAAAACACAAGAACACACAAGTACACCTTCTCCAGCTTCCAGGCTGACAAGAGCATCACATGTCACGTAGGCTCTGGAAAACTCCACTGTACAATCGCGGAGGGATAAGAGTGAGGAGGCAAATAAACATCTTAGTATTATGTTTTAAATAGTTTTGACCTCACGGCCCTTCTGAAAGGATTTCAGAGGCCCCCAGGGTTCCAAGACCACATTTTGAAAACTGCTATGCTCAATGGTTTTGTTGTGGTTAGTAGCTACTAAAAAAAAATAAAATAGAAAAGAAAAAAAGAAAGAAAGGAAAGGAGAGAAAAGAAAAAAAGAAAAGAAAGGAAAAGAAAAAAGAAAGGAGAAGAAAAGAAAAGAAAGGAAAGGAAAGGAAAAGAAAAGAAAAGAAAAGAAAAAAACCTCCAGAGAACTTCTGTGCTTGCTCGGGGCTCCATAGAGAGAAGACAGTAACAGGAGGTAATGGTGTCCTTTTTCACACTGCACCCCAGGTGAGAAAAGCACAAGCAAAGGGTACCCAAAATGGGTGTAGCTGTCGGTGAGGCCAGACATGCACCTGGGTGCACAAGCCTGTGCCCTGAGGCCTACTTGTGAGGCCTCTCCCACCACAGCAGGAGGCACTGTCAACAGTGGCTTAAATAGGCAAGGAACAGTTTCCAGAAGAGATTCTGCCTTACACAGCCCTTGGTTCAGTGCTTACTTCCATTCTAGCTGCTGGTATCCCCTCTGCAATGCAGTCCATGCTGGTCACCTAGGTTGTGACCTCTGCCTCTGTGTCTGACCCTGAAGGCCCCCAGTGCACAGCCTAGGCCTCTGGATCCTTATAGCCTGGTCGTCGGCTTATTTAGTTCTGTTGGATCTACTTATTCTTCCCTATCCTGGTTGATCATCTTGGTTTATGGTACCTGCCAGCTCTACTCTTCTGCAGACGAATTCCTAGTCCTATCCCCGCTTCTCCCCAACACACACCTTAATTCAATTCAGTAAGTATGTGCTAGGCACGTGGTATACAAAATTGAGCATGATCAAGCAGCTATGGCTTAATGAGAAAGAAAAATCTTATCAATATACTTAATTTCAGAGCCCCCTCCCCCAGTAGGCCAGGTATTTCTGGGGTAAGGGCTCTCTGCTCTTTCATCCTTGGCTGGAGCTGACCACCCAACTTCCCTTATCCCCTGCCCTGCTTCAACATCGGAATAGGATAAGGAGCTTTTCCAGAGAACACCTCATCACCCCCTTACCCTCACCCCACCCCAAAGCCTGGATTTTCCCCTCAGCATATTCTTGATTGCCGATTCCCCCTTCTCTTGTGTCCTAGCAAAATCTCCCTATGTTTTTCTATCTGAAAAATGCCTGCAGTGAGTGGAAAAACTGAGAATTAATTTATCTACTTGTCAGCTGACTTGATCTCATTTCCCCCTACCCTAAGTGCTTGCGCCCTTTGACTGGTAGGAATTCCCAGATGAGAAAGAGAGGTATTCCTTCCACACAAAATAATACAACCCAAAAGGCTATGGAGTCTTCCCATCCGGGAGAGTCTAGAGATCTTCCTCGACGACACTAGCTTAAGTGCAATTCCCTTGTTATTCCCTTCACATGAGAGGCTTTTTTTTTTTTTTTTTTTTTTGGTTTTGGTCTTTGTTTTTTTTAGTAACATTCATTGCCAGTTGTCCTATGTTTGTATGTATTTGCTTATTTAGTATCTGTCCATCCTATTAAACGTAAGCTTCAGGCAAGGACTACATCTGTTACGTTCTCTACTGTACGCCAGTACCTAGCACAGTGACTGGGACATAATAGGTGCTCAGAAGGCACTAACAGAATGAGTCAATCTTCAAATGAATCAAACACTGACTGAATAATGTGGTAAATTCTACAGGAGACAGAGTTAAGCACAAGAATAAGAAATTCAGTCCAACCTGGGGATTCAAGGATTGTTTCCATGAAGGGAAAATAACTTATCTGAGTCTTAGAGAATACGCACACATTATCCAGACAGACAAAGGTGAGAAGGTTGTCTTAGGCAAAAGTTATAGCATAAACAAAACCTGTCCTGCCACTGCCCATGTTCAAGTGTGACAGTCACGGACTAAGACCCAGACATGTCACTCATAGTCAGATACAACCAAATGTATAATGACAGCCACATAAAACTTCACTCATTGGAGAAGACGACAACCAAAGTCCAACCCTTGTACACATCTACTGAATTTCAGACTCAAAGACTCCCAAGTGAAAAGACCTTAAAGTTAGCCCAAAGGCCACCTCAAATCCTTTTCAGGAAAAGGAGGGTTAAGGATAAATAAGTAAGAAACTCATATGGATAAATCAGTGAAAAATTGGTGAGAAAATCAGGGAACAGTTCATGGGTGTGATTTGAAGAGGCAGAGATTTGGGATGAGGAAAGGAAGAGCATTCCAGAAGAAAGGATCAAAGAGCACAAAGGCAAGAGGAGAGGGAGGCCCAGGGGTGGAACTGAGAGAGGTCTGGTTGGCTGGAGTACTGGGCATGAGGGGCACCAGGAGGCAATACTGAAAAACTCCGCTGAACACAGACTGTAGACAGTCTGAAATGTCACAATAAGGAGTCAGGACTTTATTCTGTAGGAAGTCAGTCATTGAAAGTTTTGAGCAGAGGAGTGAAATGAACAGAGTCATGTCAATTTCCCCTACAAATTATTTCATAAATTCATTTCTTCCCATTCTTACTATTGCCACTGTTGTTTGAGCCCATATCACCTCACCCCATTTGAGAGCCAAGTACAGGCAGTCTTACTGCCTCTACCCTCCTCCTCTCCTAATCCAACCTGAATTCTGTCGCTAGATTTCTCTTCGCAAAAAAATCTCAAGCACCCCACATTCAAGTCCAAGTACCTTAATCTTTGGTTCAGAGCTCTACTTAATTTGATTATACCTCTGCAACATTATATCCTATATCTGCTTCAAGCCAGCCCTTCTTTCTTGGCAGGTCAGTATCTTCTCTGTTCCCCAAATATACCCATTCCTATCTTTTTCTCTTTGCTCAGGCTGCCAGGATCCTCTCTCCCACTCAGACAAGAAATATGACATCTATCTTCCAAGTCGCAACAGATTCTTACTCCTTTATGAAAAGGCTTTCCTAAACCCAGCTGACATTGAACTAAAAAATTCTTAGTGTCTGTTTCAGGACACATAATCATATTCTTTCTCAGACTTGTAGCTTAATTGTACCACATTCATGCCTTACTTATCCAGAAAGGATGGAAGTCCTCTCAGGGTCTGGGATTAGGTCTTTTCTAGAACTTTTCTCCCTCACAGTATAGTCTACTAATGGGACTTAGGAGAGTGTTCCGGGATCTTGGGAGGTAGTGCTGACACTGAGAACAGTCACAAAAGTGGAGAAGAAAGAATGATATGAAACTCAAAAAGCCTCTTGTTCATTTCCCTCCTGTAGCTCATAATTTCTGCCCTGTGCCTGGGGTTTCTGTGGGTCTTATGAGAGAGAATCTCCGAAGAAGCTCCTCTTCCCCCTCCTCCAAGTTTGGCTCAAATGATACCTGAAAGGCCTCTCTCAGGGCCTGGGCCTGTTCCCGGGTGCGATTGTCCTGCCAGGGCCGGCCTGTCGAGCGTGTGGGGCCAGCACGGAGACTCTCCCCAAAGACGTCCAGGTAAAAGAAGACATAATCCCCGTTGGTCAGGTTCTCCCTCTGGGCCTGAAGAAGGATCTCATGCAGCATCTCCAGAGGGCCACAGATATACACGACTGGGAACAGGTACAAGACAGAGGGGCATTCTGAGAAAGGATCCGGTCCCCACACAGCCCCCTCTCTGAACCATCTGCATTTCCATCTTTAGCAAGGAAGAGAGTGCCCTAACTTACTAGCCACCCAACATATGCTCCCCATCCCCCCCTCCTTGGAGTCTATGTTGTAAGTACCCTGGGGCCTTATGGACCATCTGGCAGAGGTCAGAGGCTGACTCCAGACCCCAGAGGAAGGGAGCTATCAGCTTTAAGCCCCTCCTCTTTCCAGAGCTCTGACTGTCGCCCCCCACCCAGCCCTCCTCACTGCCGCCACCTGCCCTGCCTTTCCCTAGGCTCAAAGGCACTGACTGCTCAAAATTTCTCTCAGTGTCAGCTTTACCCTGTCTTTCCCAAACCCAAAAGTTCATTTATGGAGTTCTCATTATTTTTCCACCACCAACAAGTCTTGGCGCCCCAGTCTAAGAAGTCTCTGCTCACAGATAGATACACGTTCACTACTCCAGGGCACTCATTTCACATTGCTCCTCAATTCAATTTCCGCCCAATCCCACATTCTTCCCTGACACAGGATTCATTCTCATTCTACCTTAAATCTTATTCCTTGTTTACATCTGCCTATGCCGTCCACGAGCTCCCCAAATATAACCCCTTCACCTTCTCACAGGTGCCCTATCCACTTGTGCTTCTTGACCCCAACCACCATGTCCAGCTCCTCAGTGCCCACCTCCATCCACCATTTCCCAGTGCTGAGCTCCAGGGATACGGCGACCCTCCTCCCCCTGACCCTAAGATGGCCTGGGCCACACTCACTGCGCCCGTTGGCCCGGATGAAGTGGGTGGCCTGCTCAGGGCCCCCCGGCTCACGGGCATACACCTGGTGCTGCACACTGAGGTTGCTGCCCTGCAGGGCCTCAAAGACGCCCTCGATGGTGAAGTAGTGGGGCCGGTCATCTGTGCGAGCGTCCAGATACAGCAAGGCAGCACGGGCCGTCCAATTGAAGTGCCCGTGTAATGTCACTACAAACTCACCCAGCTTGGGAGCAGAGGGGCCAGTGCGCACCAGGGTACGATAATGCTCATTCTTAGCTGCGAAACCAGAGGCCACGGCACCCGCAGTCAGCAGGGGAAGACGCCAGTGGGAGGCAAAGCGGGCCACAGAGGCAGCAGGGTACACGCAACCAGGGCCCAACAGAAGATCGGGGTCATGGTACAGCTTGAGGTCCACAGCGCGCAGCGGTGCCAGGTACTCAGAGCAGGCGCCATCTAGTTCAGAGCTCACAAACCGAAGGTCCACGGGCAGTGCCCGGCCCAGCGCCTCCACAGCAAGGGCCACAGCAGGACCCACCCGCGGCCAGGCCCAGGCATAGCTCAAGTTGTGTTCTGGCAGCACCACCGCCAGCGTCAGGTTCCGCGCCCCGGGGGGACGCACCCCACCTGCCAGGGCTGCCACCAACAGCAGGAGTGATGGCAGTGCCATGGGGAGAAAACAGCAGCCCCACCAGCCCCAGAACCTGGCGCCACTCTGGCCTACCGGGGAGGCACAAGCACCACCCAGCCTGGAACCTGGGGAAGATGGCCAGGAAGAGAAGTGAGGATAAGCTAGGTAGGCTGGGATACAGAAAGCAGTGGGGATGGGAGAGGAGGAGATGGGAGGAAGCCCCAGGGATATAGGTAGGGAGTGGGTCTAGAAGCCTGGGGCAAGGATTGAGGGCTGAGTAGGGTGGCAGGAAAAAGGAGGGACCAAGGGGGCCTGCGACTGGGATGGGGGCAGTGAGAGGTGAAGGAGCCTGATAAAGCTGAGAAGGAAAGGGGGATCCGAGACTGGGATGGGGTGGGGGTGGGGGGGAGGCTGGTACAAAGAAAAGACCCGGGGGGGCCTCACCGCTGAAGGGGCTAGGAGGGCTGGGAGCTGCGAAAAGGGGGATAAGGTGGGAGGGGGCCCGCGCCACGGAAGGACTGGGACCATGGGCGGCCGGGGAGCGAAGCGAGGCCTGGGCCAGAGGAGAGGAAAAGGCAGGGTAAATCTCCCTGTGAAGGCTTCTCCTGAAGCTCCTGCTTGGACTAACGGGCCCAGGGCGCTGGTCCCATCCGGAGCTGCGGCGGCCCCGCCCGTGTCCCAGCTCCTCTCTGCTCCGCTCCTCCTGGGCCCGGGCGGCCGGCACTGCCCGGCGCTTCCTCCCGCCCCCCGCCTGGGCCCCCAGGCGCGCCGCTCGTCCAGGTCAGGTCGCCGCGGCCGGGCCCGTCTCCGCTCGCTGCGCCGGCGGCGGCGGCCGAGTGTGACTCCCCGGGCAGGCCGCCCGCCCCCGCCCCCGCCCCCGCCCCCGCCCCGCGCCTTCCCCGCCCCCTCCCCCGCGGCCCCTCCTCCTCCCCCTCCGGCCCCACCCTCCGGCGCCTGCTGTCTCCCCCCACCCCCTACCCTGGCGCCCAGGGACATCCCAGGTCTCATACCTACCCAGTGACAACTCGGGGGCTCCGCGCAAGGGCCTCCCAGGCCGGCGAGGTTCCTGGGCGTCCTCTCACTTTAAGGGCCTACCCCTGTCTCCCCCAAGCCCCTGGCCCACTCCGCCACTCTCTCCCCATCTTGCACAGTGCTACGAGCCCAGAACTTCTCTTCTCCCCACTAGCGTATCCCGCTGTTCTTAGGGTCCCCTCTCAACTCCCCTGAGTCCCTCCAACACTCCAGTCTTCAGGAAGCAGTCAGGAATCCCCAAATATTTGGTATCCTCACTAGTCCTCCACCTAGTAAAACCATAGCACCCTTCCCATTGCCAGCAACCTCTCACTCCTTCACCAGGAAGACATGCCTGCTACCTGGAAGATTGGCCCCTCCAGGACCAAGGGACTCCGATGACTGATTTTCCTTGAGTCCTTGCAAAGTCCACGGGTGGGTCTCCTTCCTAGAACTCAACCCTCCAACCTCCCTCTTCCTTCCCCATGCTCCCTTCTGTAGTCTCCCATGTCCTCAGAGGCCCACCACACCCTGCTAGGCCTCAACCACACCATCTGCTCCAGGGACCCAGCCCAGGAACAGCCTCTCCTCTTTTGTCTCCCTGCACAGCCCAGGCTTGCACCTGACAACAGCTCATGGACTGACTAAGCAGACCATTCCCCCGGAGGAATGGAAGCCCATTGTATCCCCTTTGGGTTCCACCCTGCTCCCAAGCCTCCAACCTAGAAGGCTCTCCCCCAGATACCCCATATCTGGCATGCCAATCTGATCCTGAGAACAGCTTATGAAGGATGATATCATGGTTGCTGGGAGGGATTGCTATGGGACCCTGGAGAGTTTCTCTCAAATTGTCATAAAGGAGATGCATATAAATCCATTCTCCTCCCCCTTGCGAGAGCCACAGTTTGTCTCCCCCCTTCAAGCCTCTTCTCCAGAAATCACTATGCCAAGAAGCTGTGAGAGCTCCAAGAGTAGAGGGAGGGCGTGTAGGTGTGCAGGGAGAGGAGGGGCCTAGTTTCTCTGAGATGAAGGCGACACCTAGTGGTTTTGGGGGGGAAATTAAGGACAATGACATTTTATTCTTAGCTGTGATATTTCTTTATTGAACACTGGCTGACTTGCACAAGCTGTAGGGATGAATACAAGAAAAGCTGAATAATACAGCCCTTACCTTGGAGGAGCATGTAGTTGGGATCCATTGGGCTCACAGGCCAAAGGCAAGCCCCTAGCAACAACTTGCCCCAAGTGCAGTAGAGATGGAAGCCTCAGGACTTCTTTAACACAGAGGGATGATAACTCCAATTCCAGCTGCTCACGCTGTTAGTAAAAAGGAACTTTGTCCTATCTGAGCAAGGAAGAGAAGGATGAAACAGTCAAAAGGGTGATGGGACAACCTGGAAAAGACATGGTTCTAACTTCAGATCACATCAACCACATGATATGTTTTAAACAACTATATGCAGCTTAATAAGAGAAGCCATCTATAATGACACAACCTCTGCCAGAATCACCGAATTTTAGGGCTAGGAGCAGTCTTATAAATATATTGTTCAATCCCCTTATTTAAAGATAACTGAAAGCTGTGATCCCAGGCTAACTCAATTAGTAGAGCATATGACTCTTGACCTAAGAGTTGTGAGTTCAAGCCCCAGGTTGGCCATAGAGCCTCCTAAAAAAACAAAACAACAACAACAAAAAGTTAACAGAAAACTAAGTCCTGGAGAGGGAAACCACTCATGATTTTTTAATAGCAGAGACTGGAATCCAGGTAAGGCTTTAATATTGTCTAAGGTGGGGCTCTGTACTGTGCTAACTCATGAACTTACTGTATGAGGCTATGCTTTTAGGGTAATGGCCACCAGAGACCCAGACAAGTCTCTCTGGAACACCTGCGGACCCTAGTGAGGACCAACACCCTGCTGCCCAGACTCCCACACAAGTTCAAGTACATGATATGTCATTATTCTGAATATTAAGGACAACTCTAAATTATGTTAGGGATTAAACTTTCAATCATCTTGCCCCCTTCCTTCCAACTGGCCACTAATACTAGAAAGTGAGAAAGGGCAGAGAAATAAAAGTTAATTGTTTAATGCAGTTTCTTATTAACATCCAGTGAAAGGTTTTTGTTCGTTTTTTCATTTTTGAGGAGAGGCTGAAAATATTATGTAAATGAGAACTTTGGTTATCTACATATTCCCATTATCTAAGTGATCACTGATCTCACTGTTGTGGGCAAAAAGATTTTGGCTGTATTTGGTGACCCCACTGTAACTCATAGAAAACCTGAGAAATCTAAAGACGCTGCTAGCCTGAGCAGCACCTGGCCAGGCTCTGCCTTCCTCTCTGTAGGTTTCATATGGCCTCCCACTACTTTACAGACACTACCTATAATGTCTTCTAGGATAGGGCCAGCCCAAACACCTCTTTTCTCATCCAGAACTTAACTTCTGAGCATCAAATCAGCTAGCTGCTAGAAGCTGCTGTGGTTTCCAAAATGCCCTCTTCCTTAGCAGAAAAAAATCCTACCTCTAGTCACACTCAGGCCAAAGGAGGCTCAAGACCCTTGCTGAGTTCTGGGACCACCATGGGATTTGGGCTCATGCTAACCCTGTCCACAACAGGCCCTGAGGCCCCAAACTGATGCCCAGTTCAGCACTGAACAGTTTTACAACTTACCTGATTTCACAACTAACTTTGGACCACACCAGGTTTGCTCTACACCAGACCATGCCTCCAGACCTGAAGAATTCCAAGAAAACTAGAACAAAAACAAAACAAAATGAAATGAAAAACCAAAACCACACACCTTCCAGTCTTCTCTCTGCTTGACTGACAGGTCTGCAGAAAAGGGCTTTAACTATATGTGAATTTTCTCTTGCACACAAGACCGATGGGTCCAAAGGAACCTGCCAACAGAGGGCAGAGAACAGCCATGGAAAGTAGGATAAAATAAGGGAGAAAAGATACATTTTGAAGGCAGCATTTCAATAAAGGGAGGGGAGGAAGCAGTGTAAAAAGAGAAATACAGTGAAACATATTGAAGGCAAAGAGAGAGTTTACAAAATTCTGCATTGTTTCTTTTAGCCCCAGTGAGGGAGAGGCAGAATCCTGAAAACAGCTCAAACCCCATTATTGCTCATGTAGCCCACTCCTCTCTATCTCCTGACTTACCTCGTGCTTTATACAGCAGTGCACAATACGGCTCTAGACCTTGGGTCCAGTTCACCTTCTCCTAAACTTCAATATCCTCCAAGAGCTGCTATTATTGTTTAAAGGGTTAAGGGTTTTTACATTGAATTCGCACATCATTTTCTTTTCTAAGTTAAAAAAAGGTTTTGAATTTAAAATATTTTCAAGTCAGATCCCAGCTTCTAACGTACCTGTCTAGATATGTATGCTGAGGGGAGCCCGGGTGGCTCAGTCGTTAGTGTCTGCCTTTGGCTCAGGGAGTGATCCCAGGGTTCTGGGATCAAGCCCCTAATCAGGCTCCCTGCTCCGCCGGAAGCCTGCTTCTTCCTCTCCCACTCCCCCTGCTTGTGTTCCCTCTCTCACTGGCTGTCTCTCTCCCTGTCAAATAAATAAATAAAATCTTAAAAAAAAAAAAAAAGATATGTATGCTGAAAGTTGAACTGGTACCATACTATGAGGGTCAGAAACACTGGTTTTGTGAAAAGACAGTCCACATGGGTAGTTTTTCTATGGATTCCTGAGAAGTTTAAGAATTGTCAGGAGAAGCAACTGTATATGTTTATTTTTATGATAATTCAAGCTCCAAGTGAACCCTATTTTTTTTACCCATCTGCTTCATCAAAGCCTGGACCAGCACCTCTATGCACTCCCAGTGGTTTCCATTGTTCTTCCACACATGGCCTGTTTTCCCAGGTGCGTACACTGCTTGCCTATGTTCCTAATACCACCCTTCACCATTATTACCAACCCCAGTAATTACTTACCACCCGTTGGGAGCACCTGATAACATAGAGCTTCAGATATAACATTCTCTGTTATATTTCTTTCTCCACTTCACTTAAAAGTCTACTTTCTTCACAAAGTCTTTCACTAAGAAAAAGGGCATATGTTCCCTCTCCCCACAAATATGTCACATAAAAAGAAGTAAAGGAGGTGCACCTGGGTGGCTCAGTTGGTTAAGCATTCAACTCTTGGTTTCAGCTCAGGTCATGATCTCAGGGTCCTGGGATGGAGCCCCATATCAGGCTCCATGCTCTGTGGGGAGTCTGCTTGAGATTCTCTCTCTCCCCCTCTCCCTCTGTCCCTCCCACCTACCACTCACTCTCTCTCTCTCAAATAAATAAATCTTAAAAAAAAAAAAAAAAGCAGCAGCAAAAGAAACACGACCACAACAGCTTCTAGAGAATGGAAATATATTAATCACTTTTTAAGTCTTTTCCTCTACTTCAAATTTCCTAGAGAAGCCAAAGACTGGGAAGAGGAGAAGAAATCTGAAACAGGATCTGACAAAACTGTACTCTTTTTGCATGGCTACAATATGTCATGAAAAACAAAAGGAGTAGCTCGCTCCGGCAATGTAGAATTGGTTGGGAGACAGATTAAAAGCAGGAAGCCCATTCCCAGGCTCCTGGAAAAATCCGAGCATGAAAGCTAAGTGCCTGATCTAGGATGATGGAATAGTAATGGAGGGAGAGAAACAAATATGAGATAATATGAAGGAAGAAACAACTGGACTTGGTGGCAGACTGGATCCACAGGATGAAGACGAAGGCGTCAAAGACTACTGTAAGGTGGGGGGGGGCACACAGGGAAAGGTCAAGCAGAAAATGTAAATGTGAGAAGCAGCTGGGTGGGGGTTTGCAAACCATGCAGCCCCTGCTCCATCTAACGTGGATGCCTCCACTCTGAGATGGAGCCGAGTGTGTCAGCTGTTAACAATTTTTCCTTAGGACTGTTTTGACAGCCTCTGTGACAACTCTCTGGGCCTCCAGTCTCACCTCCCTCCAAGCCATCCTCCACGATGTGCTCAGATGCAAAGTGACCTTTTGAAACAACAACCTAAGTATGTCGCTTCCCTGCTCAAAATCCTTAAATGGTTCCCCATGGAAGATGTGTTTTTCAAACTATTATCTTTAGTAACAAAACTCTTCCTTCAAACACAAATTTAAATATAAAACAGAAATGAACCCAGTTGCTTCAGATGCAATAGCAGTGGCTGGCCCAAACCCCGTGCCCCTGCCCCTAGTGCCTTCTGACACAGAGCCCTCAAGCCTCTGGACCTCTACCTTTCAAACGGGGGGGAGAACAGATTGTCCAAAGGTATGTGTGTAAAATGGTTTCAAAGAATCCACTTGCAGATCCTCGTCTTCCATATGTACTCTTTCCTAAAACTGACCTACCAAAGAATGACCTTGTGCTCACACGGACCTCCCGCTTTACACAAGAAAGCCATGTCCCTTGCTCATGTCAAAGCTAATTATGAGGAACAGTTCTACGGTGTGAAAACTGCTGGGACACCAAGCAAAGAGGTACATAAATGAAGACACTGATCTAGGAAAACTTTTAAAGATGAATCAAGGTGCCTGAAGTTGATAGGGCTTCCTGCCTTTTCCCACCAAACACGTAATTCTGTAAACGGTAAAACAGCATCAGAAATGGCAAGTTTAAGGGCACCTGGGTGGTGCAGTTGGTTAAGTGTCTGACTCTTGGGGCGCCTGGGTGGCACAGCGGTTAAGCGTCTGCCTTCATTCAGCTCAGGGCATGATCCCAGCGTTATGGGATCGAGCCCCACATCAGGCTCCTCCGCTATGAGCCTGCTTCTTCCTCTCCCACTCCCCCTGCTTGTGTTCCCTCTCTTGCTGGCTGTCTCTTATCTCTGTCAAATAAATAAATTTTAAAAAAAAATCTTAAAAAAAAAGTGTCTGACTCTTGGTTTCAGCTCAGTTTGTGATCTCAGGCAGAGTCTTGAGATCAAGCCCTGCATTGGGCTCCATACTCAGGGCAGAGTCTACTTAAGACTCTCTCCCCATCTCCCTCTGCCCCTCACCCTCCAAATAAATAAATAAATCTAAAAAAAAAAAAAAAAAGGAAATGGCATGTTTAGCCCAGGCTGGGATTCATTAGCCAAAGGAGGATACATTAGTGACATATTTTTTCTTAAAAGTAACTGAAATACACTACAATAATTGGATTTTACTATATGTAAACTACACCCCAGTAACTTAACTTAAAACAAATAAACCAAAAAAATGTAACTGGAAAGTTCTGCAGGTCATCAAAAAATTCAGATACATTAAATAAAAACCATGAGTAAACACTTAAGGAACTTATTTAGTATTTAGTGTGCTTTATTTATAAGATAGCTAAAAGTCTGCTTTATCGAATCACCATGAGTTATCTGTTACAATTACAGTCAATTCCTCAGTTCATTCCAATTTGTAAAATGATCAATGTTTTCCATCTCCTATTAACAATATAAAGGTAAGCTTGGATTATAAATGTGAGATTTCAACTTAAAATTGTGTAAGGGGGTTATTATTATTTCAGGGAGCCCACAAGCAAAAAAGTTGGAGGTTTATGGCTCAAAATAACACTTCAAGGGGCACCTGGCTGGCTCAGTCAGTAGAGTATGCAACTCTTGATCTCAAGGTGGTGAGTTCAAGCCCCATGTTGGGCATAGAGCCTACTTTAAAAAATGAAATAAAACAGCACTTTGAAAATCAATGGTTACATAGTGACTCTTGATCCTATCAGATGTTAGTCTCCCTTCTGCTAATACTTTAAATAACAGCAACTTACTAACCCAAGATGAAATTCATAGACAATATAAGCTATGTATCCACATAATTTCAAAACACCGATAAAATGTCCTAACTGTAATAGAAAACAGAAGTAAAGGACAATAACTGGTGATAAAATAATAGGTATTTCAAGATGGAAAGATATTCCATGCTCATGGATCGGAAGAATTAACATAGTTAAAATGTCCATGCTACCCAGAGCAATCTACACTTTCAATGCTATCCCGATCAAAATACCAAGGACATTTTTCAAAGAACTGGAACAAACAGTCCTTAAATTTGTATGGAAACAGAAAAGGCCCCGAATCTCCAAGGAACTGTTGAAAAGGAAAAACAAAGCTGGGGGCATCACAATGCCAGATTTCAAGCTGTACTACAAAGCTGTGATCACAAAGACAGCATGGTACTGGCACAAAAACAGACACATAGACCAATGGAACAGAATAGAGAGCCCAGAAATGGACCCTCGGCTCTTTGGGCAACTAATATTTGATAAAGCAGGAAAAAACATCCGGTGGGAAAAAGACAGTCTCTTCAATAAATGGTGCTGGGAAAATTGGACAGCTACATGCAAGAGAATGAAACTTGACCACTATCTCACACCATACACAAAAATAAACTCCAAATGGATGAAAGACCTCGATGTGAGACAGGAATCCATCAAAATTCTAGAGGAGAACATAGGCAACAACCTCTACGACATCGGCCAAAGCAACCTTTTTCATGACACATCCCCAAAGGCAAGAGAAACAAAAGATAAAATGAATTTATGGGACTTCATCAAGATTAAAAGTTTCTGCACATCCAAGGAAACAGTCAGAAAAACTAAGAGGCAGCCCACGGAATGGGAGAATATATTTGCAAATGACACTACAGATAAAGGACTGGTATCCAAGATCTACAAAGAACTTCTCAAACTCAATACACGAGAAACAAATAAACAAATCAAAAAATGGGCAGAAGATATGAACAGACACTTTTCCAATGAAGACATACAAATGGCTAACAGACACATGAAAAAATGTTCAAAATCATTAGCCATCAAGGAAATTCAAATCAAAACCACACTGAGATACCACCTTACGCCAGTTAGAATGGCAAAAATAGACAAGGCAAGAAACAACAATTGTTGGAGAGGATGTGGAGAAAGGGGATCCCTCCTACATTGTTGGTGGGAATGCAAGTTGGTACAGCCACTCTGGAAAACAGTGTGGAGGTCCCTTAAAAAGTTAAAAATTGAGCTACCCTATGATCCAGCCATTGCACTACTGGGTATTTACCCCAAAGATACAGACGTAGTGAAGAGAAGGGCCATATGCACCCCAATGTTCATAGCAGCAATGTCCACAATAGCTAAATTGTGGAAGGAGCCGAGATGCCCTTCAACAGATGACTGGATTAAGAAGTTGTGGTCCATATATACAATGGAATATTACTCAGCTATCAGAAAGAACGAGTTCTCAACATTTGCTACAACATGGACAGCACTGGAGGAGATAATGCTAAGTGAAATAAGTCAAGCAGAGAAAGACAACTATCATATGATTTCTCTCATCTATGGAACATAAGAACTAGGATGATCGGTAGGGGAAGAAAGGGATAAAGAAAGGGGGGGTAATCAGAAGGGGGAATGAAACATGAGAGACTATGGACTATGAGAAACAAACTGAGGACTTCAGAGGGGAGGGGGGTGGGGGAATGGGATAGACCGGTGATGGGTAGTAAGGAGGGCACGTATTGCATGGTGCACTGGGTGTTGTACACAACTAATGAGTCATCGAGCCTTACATCGGAAACCGGGGATGTACTGTATGGTGACTAACATAATATAATAAAAAATCATTTAAAAAAAAATAATAGGTATTTCAATACATACATGGTTGGACAGGACTACGATAGAAGACTAAGGAAGCACTCAGATGTTTGCACCCAATTATAAGGAATGAGTAAATAAGGATTTAAGAGAAGATTGGAAGCCATTCCATTAAAAAAAAAAACTAGATCAAACACCAGTGTTAGGATCAGCAACAACAGACCAAATTTATTTTTATATGATACCCTACAGAAATGTTTGGTGGAACATTTGAGAATCATACAGAACTCAGGAGAGCTACACCATGCAGAATACAACCAAATGTATTGCCAGTGCTGAAGTACAAAGATTGCCAAGATAAAATTCCTTCTCTTGCGGAATACATGACCTAGTAGCATAGGTAGAAAAGTAAATACCTGCTTTAAAACAATATTCTTACTTACATGGATCTGCTCTCACATTGAAGTCTAGCATCTGTGGCCCCAGCTACTAAAATGCCAGTAGCACCCACCTCCCATCACTATAGCAAGGAAAAATGTCCCACAGATGGCCAAAATGCCCCTTCACGAGCAGTACCGCTGCTGTGAAGAACTGCTGGCCTACAGGACAGAGAACAAGCTCCTTAGCCCATCAGGACCTGGTGTCAGCTTTTCATTCCAGTCTCCTCTGCAGCCACAATGCCTTCGAAACATACAGAACTATCTGTAGTTCCCTAAGTGGGCCACACTAGTCCACGCCCATGGTTCTTCCGACAGCCTGAAATGTCTTCTCATCCCTTGCCTTCTGACTAACCACTCATCTTTGAGGCCTTTCAGGCCACTTTTTCTAACCCTTACTACATTGTCTTTAAAGTAGGTAGTTACTTTCTACCTACCCTACTAGACTGTGAATTCCATGAGGGAAATAATTCTGTTACGTTTAATCTTTGTACCTCAACACCAGCAATACATTTTAGATGTCACATAAAGGTTTTATCGATGAATAAACAAGAGTACAGATGAAGGGATTCACTCGACAGGAAAAGGAATTATTTCCTCTGAGGCTGCAGCGAAGGATGGGACAATGGATTCAAGGATGGAATTAATAATAGGTAAATTTAACTTCTTTGTTGGGCATTGAACTCAGTTGGCCATAAATATAACCTCCCACCCTATCATAGTCTTGATCTGTGCCATGACAAATGTCTCCTTCTCACTCACCAGCGGGGACAGATTCTATAACTCTCTGTTCCTTGTTGGTTTTGTAAAAACTCAATCCAATCTGACTGGTTTAAAAGCCCATCTCAGGTCCAATGAAAACTCATCTCCTCCCCTCTTTCAGCCCAAGCTTGAGCTGTAGCTTAAGGAACCTGAAGTCGGAAGGGGAGTATGGTCCCTTCTATGGCTTCTCCTCTTCTTCTAGTTCTCTAGAAGTTTCTCTAGGAAGGTTGTAGCTCTTCAGGGATTGGAAACCAGGAGGAGAACAGAGAGGAAAGAAGTAACTGTCTCTTTACTAAACAAGGTGGCTATTGCAAACCACTCCTGGCCGTGGATGACAGGCCATTCCAGCCTGTTCTTTGGCAGATATCAAAATGCCAGATCTCTCATACGGTGCTTGTCTGAGTTCTTTATTAAGTCCCATGAGGACTCTCCACTGAGTTGTGCCCTAATGTGCACAATCCTGTTCCAAGTCATTTCCCTTAACCCTCCTGACTTCTGTCCAGCAGGCAGCCTTCTGTATGGGCTACCAGCAAGATGGATAAAGCCTAGCTATCCTTCTCGGGTCCCTTTGACCACAAGAAACACAAATAACCTTGTTAAGCCGAACAGAAGGAATACAGGCTATTCCACTGCTAACCCTTCGCCCCCTGTCCTTCCACCTCTAATTGCCGTTCCTCTTCTTAGATAACTGCAGAGCTGAACAAATCCACAGTCCAGTCTAACCAGGAAATGAGAAATCAGTCTCTCCTTTATGTAGACTCTCTTTGACAGCTTCTTGCTTGGTTTGGGGGCTAAAGGAGGAGAAAGTATTCCCTGGTAAGGTCATGACTCCCTCCCCCTTGAGTCATCTTATATCTTATTTTTATATAGACTGGGAGTGAAGTGGGGTAATGAGGAATGGGTGGGGCTAGTGGTTGGAGGTACCAGGGCCAGTTCTGCTACTTCTTTGTAAGCCTTGGAGAGGGTGACTGATCCCAATTATTAGCAACTCTCTCTAAAATGTGTGTTACTTAGTGTTTCTTTGTCCCCATCTTTGGACCCTAGTCACCAATTCCAGGGCAAAAGGAAGGACTCAGCTCAGTATCTTCTACAATATGCTGAAATGAATGAAAGGTTATATGAAATAAGCAGCTCAGCTGCATTCCTAAATGAGGAGGGAAGGTCATCTTCTGAGTGAGAGAAAGAACCAGGAGTTAAAAATTCAGGCAGAATATGGGGTGCCCGGGTGGCTCAGTCAGTTAGGCGTCTGCCTTGGGCTTGGGTCATGATCCCAGGGTCCTGGGATCAAGCCCCGAGCCAGGCTCCCTGCTCTGCCCGAGTCAGGCTCCCTACTCTGCGGGGAGCCTGCTTCTCCTTCTCCCCCGCTTGTGCTCTCTAGCTCTCTCTCTGTCTCTCAAATAAATAAATAAAGTCTTTTAAAAAAAAAAGTTCAGGCAGAATAAAGAAGACAGACACAGACTGTGTATAGAACATCAGATAAAAGCCATGGATCATTTCTCCCAATTAAAAAAAAAAGGCACATACACAAAATTTTGCATATCATTTGAGGGGCACAGGATCCAGGATCTCCTAAAACATCCAAAGGGGCCAAAGGACCCCAGATTAACAAGTTTTAGGCTAAGAGAAAGCAAGCAGGAAGGTAACAGTTGATTGTTTGTATATGTAGGAGGAAGGAGTGGTATTTATGCAGGTAAAGCAAATGCTAGAAGGTCAGACATTTAGGGACATGCATATGGCCAGAAGCAGTCCATGCCAGATGCCAGCTTTCTAAATGCAATGTTTAATCCAAACTATTCTGATGGCTTAACATTATTCAACTTATTTTTCAGTATCATGCCATGATGCATCCTTCTATACAGTAAATATAACAGATAATTGAGGGACTTCAGAAAAAGGACCAGGTATTTGATGATGCCTTAAAATATAATTGTTAGACTAGAAGTCAGTAACACTGATTGCCTCCCTAAGGGGAATGAGGTGTCTAAGATGCAAGATGGGACAGATTTTTTTTTAATTTTGTATTTTTTTTATTTCTTTAATTTTGTAACGTGTGCAAGTATTACTCAAAAACTTTAGTTGAAAATTAATATTAATCATAAACAAAAAAGTATAAAAATATAATATTGATATAGGGTGCTTGGTACTTTAAATGTTTTAAAGGAAGGTAATGGGACATCAAAGAGAAAGATGGCATCTCCTTAAACAGGTAAATCCACATGATGAGTCCCTCATAACTGCACTAGGAATATTTGAAATATTAGAGGGTGGAATGGTGACATCAGAGCTGCTGCAGATTAAATGCTTGTGTCCTCCCAAATTCCTATGTTGAAATCCTAACCTCCAAGGTGATGGTATTAGGAAGCGGGACTTTTGGCAGGTGATTAGGTCATGGGAGTGAGTCCTCATGAGTGGGATTAGTGCCTTTATAAAATAGACCCCAAAGAGCTCCTTCACCCATGTGAGGACACAACAAAAAGAACACTGTCTATGAGGAAGCAGGTCCTCACCTTGATCTGCCGACACCTTGATCTTGGACTTCCCAGCCTCCAGAACTGTGAGAAAGAAATGTTTGTTGTTTATAAGGCACTCGGTCTGTGGTGGTTAGCTGCAGCAGCCTAAATGCACTAAGACAAGAGCTAAGAGGCTTTTTCTGAAATCTGGTAACTTGGGGCAAAAAGATAATGAAGTATTACGAAAAGTGTAATCCAATATTAGCAGATCTAGAGTTAGGACTACAATGTTTTACAAGAAATGAGTACTTCAAAAAACTCTCTAAACATGATTTAGATAATTTCATGTATAATGTGATAAAAACAAAGCTAAGATTGGTTGGGGCATCTCTGGTCCAAGAATAAAGTCATGAAAGCAATCTGATTTTCCACAAGGCAAATCTTGGCCAAACACCGGACAAGATGAACTGTAAGGTGGATTTAGACTCTTTCTTGAGGACTGAGCCTGATTATTAAAACACATAAGTACATACATGGACAATCGGATGAGAATAGGGCTCTAAAAACAGCAAGTGTGATGTGTATGACTACAAGACCTCCGTGTGAGTAGATGAGTCAGTCATCATCCTCAAACACCTGCTAGGTCCCTGAAGGAGAAAAACGGAGTGGTAATGTGATGCCGGCTTCTCCAGCCACACGACAGCTGAGAACATCTCTCATCAGCTACTGATAGTAACTAAACTGTCTAACAAAAAAGGCATAGAAGGTTGTCCATCATGTGAGGTTCAGAAGAAAAGAACCCTAATGTTTGTCTTTCAAATCTAAGCATTACACTAACCTGACAGCAATCAAATAAACAGATTCCAGGATCCTCAGACTAAAACCTCCTTATAAGGAAAACAAATGTAAATGTACTTTGTAAATTGTCAAGCATTGTATACGTGTTAATTATTATGGTAATTATCAGGGATATTTCCTACCCAAAAATGAACCAGACCCCACGATCAGCAGTTTGAGGTCATATTCTGGAAGGTGAAATAATTTAGAAGAATGAGTTTGTTTTTTTTTTTTTATAACAGTGCACAAAAGTTTTCAACTTTTCATCTCTTCATTGCAAAGTCTGAAAAGAGGAGCCGGTCGGTGACACATGACCAAAAGAGTTTAGAAACTGTTCAGTTCAATAGAACAAATATTTGTTGAGGGGCCTTCAGAAGATACAAAGTTAAGTGAGGATACAGTTCCCTGCCTCATCCACCCTTAAGAAGCGTACAAACTAGGAAGAGATATAAGCCCATTTATGTGGCAAAGCGATTACGTGATTATGTGAGGGAGAAATGGATGTGCTCCTTCCCACTCCCACTGGCTGTCCAACCCACCCCCGTCAGTCCTTGGTCTGTTTCCTATCCCATCCACTCGTCTCCCTCTCCAGTGAGGCCGACACCCACAGACTGAGTCCCTGCTGAATTCAGTCATGAGAGGCCCTGGCAGAAGACTGGAGTCAGAAGGAAGCCAGAAGCCAAAATTCTGTCCCCCTTCTCCCTCCATCTTGGCCAGTACCTCTGACAGAAGCTGTGTGAGGCGGATGGCTCCAGCTGCCCTGGCCAGACCCTCCAAAGTTCCAGCTTCTCACTTACCCTGGCCGCTGGGCTTCCTCCCCTTGTTCCTCCTGCCTAGGGACGACAGAAGATTCCTCCTGCTATTGTGAGTTTCTCGGTTGCCTCACCTTCCCTTGAATGGCTTCTCAACTCTTCCTTCACTTTTATAGCTAATTCTCTGGATGAAATTCCCTCTGGTTTAAACACTTAGAGTGATTTCTGTTTTCCGGGCTCGACCCTAAATGTGGCAAATAAATAAAAAATGAATTTACTGGTATAGAGAGCAAAGACCCTGATTCCAAAATCTGCTAAATTCAAAGTTGACTGTTATCGGTGTGAGTTCAGATGAGTGATGCAGAGAAGTGCAGAGAAAGAACTGATTTTCCTCTTTTCCCAAAAGAACACAGGAGAGGGAAAGAGTTTGGGGAAACGAGAGAGATGGGAGCATTATGGGTTTCCTACTTCCCGTCCTCAGGATAATATGGGGAAGGGGCTGCTGACAGGGACAAGGACATAACTGAATCTCTCCTTAAAACCTGGGATGAGGGGCGCCTGGGTAGCGCAGTCGTTAAAGCGTCTGCCTTCGACTCAGGGCGTGATCCCGGCGTTCCGCGATCGAGTCCCACATCAGGCTCCTCCGCTGGGAGCCTGCTTCTTCCTCTCCCACTCCCCCTGCTTGTGTTCCCTCTCTCGCTGGCTGTCTCTCTGTCACATAAATAAATAAAATCTTTGAAAAAAAAAAAAAAAAACCTGGGATGAGTCAAAGAATGGACCTGCACAGGACCAGATTAAGGCCCTTAGAAACCCCAAAACACTGAAAGATTATGGCACTCCATCCCAAAATAAAAATAAAATGAATCCTTTCCAAATAAATCCAAAATAAAATTGATCCTTTACACTTACAATGTAAGTGTAAGGAAGTACAATAAATTGATTTTTTTCCGAAGTAATTACTTTCACATTTAAAAAAATACATCGGGGGCGCCTGGGTGGCACAGGGGTTAAGCGTCTGCCTTCGGCTCAGGGCGTGATCCTGGCATTAAGGGATCAAGCCCCACATCAGGCTCCTCTGCTATGAGCCTGCTTCTTCCTCTCCCACTCCCCCTGCTTGTGTTCCCTCTCTCGCTGGCTGTCTCTATCTCTGTCAAATAAATAAATAAAATCTTTAAAAAAAATAAAATAAAAAATAAAAAAATACATCAGATCTTATCCTCTAAATCTATTTGATGGCCCTGCTTTGCTGGGACCCAAAGCACACACTTAGTCTGCCCACTGGGTCATCCAGTGATGAGTCTGTGCAGCCTGCCTTGTCCACAGCTTCAGTGGCCAGCTTCTCGGGGATGGTGCATCACGTGTTGCCATGGGGTGCACGTGCAGGGGGCTGGAGGCTGAGTCACCTGAGGACCCAGGAGTGAAGAAAAGGGACTCTTAAATTCACATGGGCCCAGAGGGAGCTGTGGGCTTTAGAAGGGAAGGTGAACTGGTGTGCCAACCCTAAGGGTCTCTGAAAGAGCAAGAGGATGTGCAGGGGTCACGTGCTGGTGGTAAGGTTTACAGTGGATGTTTCCAAAGGATTATATGGAAAAAGCTAATGCACCATCAGTCAAAATCATCACCGGTCAAAACCACCACTGGCCATCATCATCTTAGAACCAACTGTGGGGGAAGGGAGACCATGACAAGCTGTTGCAGAGAGAGAGGAAACACCTAAGATGAGACCAATAACAAGGGTATAATCCTCCCCTATAAGGACCTGGCTGGGCACAAGTTCTGGGGGATGGAACCAAATAGGCGGGGAATAGGCAGAAAGCCCAGAGATGGAGCTTTGAATTGGACTGGGAGTTATAAATCATGAATCTTAGTTTCCACACGCACATGCACGCGTGCATGCGTGCGCGCACACACACACACACACACACACACACACACACTACTGAATTGAACCAAATATACCGGAAAGATACAACACTAAGTTTTCCTCTATGGGGGAGGGGGGAACGACATCAGTTCTAAAACCAAAAGTTAAAATCTCTGCATTTGCAAGTCTATGAATATGCAATTACGTATTTATCCACTTCCATGATTTTAGCTAGTGCCAGAGGTTGATAATGCCTACATTTCCATCTCCAGCTTTACTTGCCTTCTTGCTCAGGTGATTCCTTCTGCCAAGAATATCCTCCCCACTCCTATCCGATATTCACATATTCGAATCCCAACACTTCAAGGTCTGGTTCAAGTGCTGCCTTCTGTAGAGAATTGTCTTTTACTTGAAGCTTCACAGTGTTTTATCTGCCTCTTGCATGGAGGCTTTTACTTTTGGCCTCATATAAGAGCAATATGGGTATATCTCATTCCTCCTGCTAGGCCGTAAGCTACTTGAACATGGAAGACATGCTTTATTCATCTTCGGATCCCCTTAGCCCCTACAGTATTTGTTGATAGGAAGAACACTATCCTTCAGAGTCTAGGTGATTACTCCTAAGATGATGTCTTTAAAAACTGTTCCTGAGGGGCAGTCTGGGTGGCTCAGTTGCTTGAGCGGCCGACTCTTGGTTTCGGCTCAGGTCATGATCTCAGGGTCCTGGGATCAAGCCCTGTATCGGGCTCTGCGTTTGGCGTGGAGTCTGCTGGAGATTATCCCCTCTCCCTCTGCTTCTCCCCTGTTTGTGTGCTCTTTCTCTCTCTAAAAAAAATAAATAAATAAAATCTTTAAAAAATAAAATAAAATAAAAACTTTTGATGCTCCCTTCAGTTTAAGAGTCACACAAGAAAATCAGTCTCGGGGCGCCTGGGTGGCACAGCGGTTAAGCGTCTGCCTTCGGCTCAGGGCATGATCCCAGCGTTGTGGGATCGGGCCCAACATCAGGCTCCTCTGCTGTGAGCCTGTTTCTTCCTCTCCCACTCCCCCTGCTTGTGTTCCCTCTCTCGCTGGCTGTCTCTCTGTGAAATAAATACATAAAATCTTAAAAAAAAAAAATCAGTCTCACCAATACTTATTGCTAATATTTATTTGGTGCCTATGCCAACTACTGGGCCATGAACTTTGCATCTAGTACCTCATTTAATCTGCCTAACAATCCTCTAAGACAGGTACCATTATAGTCCCCATTTGGTAAAGACACTGAGGCCTAGAGATGTTAACCAATTGCCCAAGACTACCCAATAAGTGACAGAACTGGGATACAATCACTTCAGAGTCACATCCACATTCAATCAAAAACAATATTATGCAGACTGTTCATTCACCCCATTAAATCAATTCAGGATAATTTTTAGCTTTTTAAATAAAATTGATCTTCAAAGAATAAGTATTTACCACTAGTATATTTACCATATACATATATTTTTTATAGTGGCTATAAAATTGAAATAACAATGAAGGACTACTTTTTTACCTATAAAAAAGATTTTTAGAAATAATACCTAATTTTAGCAAGTGTGCAGGAAAATGGCACTCTCAATCACAGCCAGTGGGAGTACAATCTGTTACAACTTCAATAATGAGGATATTTTTTAATTCTTATTTTATTTTTAAATATTTTTATTCATTTATTTGAGAAAGAGACAGCAAGGGGGAGGGAGAGGGAGAGAGAATCTGAAACAGACCACGCTGAGCTCAGAGCCTGACCTGGGGTTTGATCCCACAACCACAAGATCATGACCCAAGCCGAAGCTGAAACCAAGAGTCAGACACCCAACTGACTGAGCCACCCATGTGCCGCCGCCGCTGCTGCTGCTGCTGCTGCTGCTGCTTCTTCTCCTTCTTCTTATTCTTCTTCTCCTCCTCCTTCTTCTTATTCTTCTTCTCCTCCTTCTCCTCCTTCTTCTTCTCCTCCTCCTCCTTCTTCTTCTCCTCCTTCTTCTTCTTCTCCTCCTTCTCCTTCTTCTTTTCTTCTCTCCTCCTCCTCCTCCCCCTCCTCCTCCCCATTCTTCTTCTTCTTCTTCTTCTTCTTCTTCTTCTTCTTCTTCTTCTTCTTCTTCTTCTTCTTCTCCTCCTCCTCCTCCTCCTTCTCCTCCTCCTCCTTCTTCTTTTCTTCTCTCCTCCCCCTCCTCCTCCCCCTTCCCTTCCTCCTCCTCCTCCTCCTCCTCCTCCTCCTCCTCCTCCTCCTCCTCCTTCTTCTTCTTCTTCTTCTTCTTCTTCTTCTTCTTCTTCTTCTTCTTCAAGTAGGCTCCATACCCGATGTGTGGCTTGAACTCATTACCCTGAGATCAAAAGTTACATGCTCTACTGACTGAGCCAGCCAGGCGCCCCTAAATCTGATACAACTTTAGAGAGCAACCTGGCAATTTCCATCAAACACCTTTAAAATATTTTTACCAAAATAAATACCTAAATATAAAACAAAAAATATATATTTTTACCATTAACCCATCAATTCCACTTCAAGAATTTGGCTAAAGAAACCAATCATAGATTTAGCCTGAAAGATATCCAACACAGCATTGTTCATAATAATAAAAAAAATCAGGAAAGATCTAAATTTCTAATAAAAGGGCACTGTATAATTAAACTATGTTACATTCATACATAGTTAATCTGAGCACCCCATTAAACATTGTTTCAGAGATATATGATATCAAAGATTGTTCACCACACATCACTAAATGAAAACAGAAAGTTGAAACATGTATGGAACGAGCCCAGTTTCATTAAAAATATACACCCACCACATGCACAGAGTAGAAACCTGGAACAGCATAAATCCAAGTGTTGAGAATAGCTATCTCTTGGGGATAGCATGGTTTAGAATTTTATATGTAACTGTACTTTCTTTTTTTTTAAATATTTTATTTTATTTATTTGTTTATTTGAGAGAGAGAGAATGTAAGAAAACAATAACGAGCAGGGGGAAGGGCAGAGGGAGAGGGAGAGAGAAAAGCAGACTCCCTGATAGGCAGGAAGCCCAACATGGGGCTTGATCCCAGGACCCTGAGATCATGACCTGAGCCAAAGGCAGATGCTTAACTGACTGAGCCATCCAGGCACTCTTACATAACTCTGTTTTCAATGATATGTATTATTCCCGTAATAAGAAAAAATTACAAGATTTTTTTAGAAAGGTATCAGAGATGAAAGGATACCAAACTATTTTTTTTAAGAGAAGTATTTTTTTTTTTTTTAGAGAGAGAGTGGGGGGTGGGGGCAGAGGGAGAGGGAGAGAGAGAATCTTAAGCAGGCTCCACGCCCAGCATGGAGCCCAACACGGGGCTCCATCTCACAATGCTGAGATCATGACCTGAGCTAAAATCAAGAGTCAGACACTTAACTGACTGAGCCACCCAGGCTCCCCCAAAAGATTTTTTTAAATTTCACTGAAATAGGTCTGTAGTTTATATTTAACAAATATACCAGATAAAATTGACAGGAGTTTTTATGTATAAATTGCCAGTATATTTATTTAAAACACTTTATGCTTCTTTTATACAACTGCACCACAGTTAGTGTGCAGCTCAATAAATACTTGTTGAATTGAATAATCTAGTGTAAAATTTTTATGAATGATTTAGATGAGGAAGAACACAGAGGCATTCCTGGTTTACACAAGACCATAAGCTCCTTTGTTTAGATTTTAATCACATTTGACACTGTTAACCACCACCTTGTTCTTGCAACTCTCAAGACTTCCACCACAGCTCATTCACCTCGTCACCCTCCCATCTCAGTGTCCACTAATTTCTTACTGTGGCGAAGATTCTCTTCCTCCTCTGAACTGTGAGCTTCCCTCCAACCCCCACCACCACCCTGGTCCTCAGCTTTCTACATTCTTCTTTCCATGCTCATTTCCTTGGTGAGTTCACCTGCAGTCATGGCATCATCACCTATCACCTCAACGTAGATAATTTCTGGTGGAACATGACCTTGTTTCACTGGGTGTGGGCATGTGTGCTGTCACTGCTACATATAAAAGGTATTTTGGTATTGTGCAACAGCAATGATTAGAATTTTACACAACTCACCATGAAAAAGATTGCTTGGAGGATCTGAGGAAGAGTTGTTGGCACCAATGGCAGTGAATTCCTTCCCCTTCTTCATAAAATAAACCAAATAAAAATACATAAATAGAAGAAAAGTCAGCAAAGCATGTGTTTGAAATTCTCAGGTAATGGTATACCTTGTTTGGGGAAGGAATAAACTAAGTAAATAAATTAATTGGCCAACAGAAGATTTTTTTTTAAGGCTCTAGATTCTACATTTATAAAACTCACTTAAATGAAGAAAGCACATATTTTTATTAATCACATCTTTGTGGGGGTTTTTTTGTCTTTAAGATTTTTTATTTATTTATTTGACAGAGATAGCCAGCGAGAGAGGGAACACAAGCAGGGGGAGTGGGAGAGGAAGAAGCAGGCTCCCAGCGGAGGAGCCCGATGTGGGACTGAATCCCGGAACGCCAGGATCACGCCCTGAGCCGAAGGCAGACGCCTAACGACTGAGCTACCCAGGCGTCCCACATCTTTGTTTTATTATTTTGCTGGTAGTCAATACTAGTCAGCCGATCACATTACTCTCGTGGACTCAGCTTCAAGACAAATCTAACCGTCTCCCTCCCCTTCCAATCAGAGTTCTGCCCTTAAGCTTCTCCTATATGAAACTACAAGGTACAGGCGCACCTGGGTGGCTCGGTCGGCTGAGCATCTGCCTTTGGCTCAGGTCATGATCCCAAGGTCCTGGGATTGAGCCCCACATTGGGGTCCCTGCTCAGCAGGCAGTATCCTTCTCCCTCTCATCTGTCTACTGCTCCCCCTGCTTGTGCTCTCTCTCAAATAAATAAATAAAATGTTAAAAAAAAAAAAAAGGAAAGGAACTACAAGCTACAGGGGGCATGCAAATTTGTTATTTAGACCTACGGTATATTAATCATAGGTCCTGAAATAAGCTAAGGGCTACAGGCATTCCTCAAACACAATACACAGAACAAAGAGGTTACAGACTTTTGGAATAGCAAGATAGAACTTTTTATTAATTTTTGACTAATCCCAGCAGGAAAGAAGCACATGGTAGAAAGTGCCACAGAATATTACTCCATAGGAAAGGTCATCAAAACCCTTAAGGCCATGAGCAAGACTAGGCCCAAATACTAGCTCAGAATAGCAATAAAAGCCAAGATTCATTGAAGGGTAGAACCAGCCTTTAACATCTAGCTAATAAACACGCTTCAGACAAGTAAGAAAGGAGAAAAGGTGATGGTTGAGGAAAACAAAACTTCTAAGGGTCAGAGCCACTAACATTTCCAGATATCTACAGTCCTGGGCCATACTCTGGTGACTGCTTATCAGGGCAGTACAGAAAGAGGCAGCTTCTGGGCCTTGCCAGCCACGCGTAGTGGTGATTAGAAGCATGTATATAAGGTGGGGTGCCTGTCAGTTAAGGGTCTGCCTTCGGCTCAGATCATGATCCCGGAGTCCTGGGATCGACCCAGCATCAGGCTTCCTGCTCAGTGGGGAGCCTGCTTCTCCCTCTCCCTCTGTTCCTCCCCATGGCTCACGCTCATGCTCTGCCTCTCTCTTTCTCTCTCTCTCACTGGCTCTCTAATAAATAAATAAAAATCATTAAAAAAAAAAGAAGTATGTATATATGGAAGTTACTACTCAGAAAGGGAAAGCTAGCCAAACTAAACCAAAGATATGAACCAAGGGGAATGAATTAGGCATCAGAATCAGAGTGGCAAAGACAGAAAAAAGGGTGAGGATCAGCTTCCGGGAAGTGGTAAAAATGTAACAAAATTTGTGGGATGGGTCAGGTCCACAGACTGGGATTCCCCTGGATCCTGCTGAACCTGACCAGGTCAAAGGCAGAGCTTTGAAGGTAATACAGCTGTGTGGGAGCCTTCTCCTTCCTCTGAGCCCCTGCTACCTCCTGGAGTATAGATTTCTTCAGATTTGACAGAGGCTGCCATGTTATTAGGGAGACACTTACGGTGCCTGGGAACTCCAGGTCTACTCCTCTGATCCTCTGCAGGCCACCCACCCGATCAAATATTATAGGTACCTTCAGCAGCACCAGGAGTCCAGCCAAACACTCTGACATTTCTCTACAACAGACTGCAGTGGGTACCTTCTGTGACACCGCCATACCATAGGTTTCTTCCAACCACCTGGCACCTCTCTCTCAGTCTCTTACTGGGTTTTCCTTCTCTACCTATCCCTCGGGTTCATTGGTATTCCTGGAGGCTTTATTCTAAATTTTCTTTTTTTCTCCACTCAGCGCTCAATAATTCTACCTACACCCATGCATAACTCCAATAACTATCTCTATGTGCCCAGCATGGGTTCTGTCAGCTCTACATTAATATATCCAATTGCCTACTGGGTCTCTTCACTTGATGGACTGCAAGCACTTCAAACTCAATGTCCAAAATCAGACACATGATTTTCCCCCAAAATATCTTCCCACCCCAAAGTTCCCTTACTGTAACTGGCACCATCATCCACCTACATGCTCAAGCCAAAACCTCAGAGTCTTCCTTGAATTCTCATCTCCCTCACTGTCCACATCTAAGTCTTGCTGGATAGACCTCCAAAATATTCCCTCAAATCCATCCACTTCTCCACTGCTCTACCCTACACAGGGAAAACCATCGTCTTTCACCTGAACCAGTGTAACTGCCCTTTAACTTGTCTCCCAGAGTCTAGTGTTGATCCTCTCCCATCTGTCTATAAAACAGCCAAAATGCAGTACTGGTCAACACACTCCTCTGTGTAAAACCCTAGACTGGCCTCCCCTTTATAGGATGAACTACAAACACCTTATCATGGATTTCAAGGTGCTCCATAATCTATTCCCTCTGCCTGAAACATTCTTCTTACCTTCCACATGATCACCTCAAAATCATTAAGGTCACCACGTAAACACTGCTACTTCTTTAAAGATTTATTTTAGAGAGAGAGCGTATGTGCGAGTGGGGGGAGAAGAAGAGGGAGAATCTCAAGCAGACTCCTCTGGCACCTATCCTAACCTGCCTAGACGGGTCCAGTCAGCCCCTCCTGGCAACAGGTGCACAGGCCTGCAGCATTCCACATTCAGTCCTGCCTTACCTCATCAAAGCTGGTAGATGAGCTGACTGGTACCCTTTACCCTCATGAAGGTCTTGCACATCTTCACAGTTGCTGATACCACATCCTTCAGACGTTCCCCGGGTTTACAAAGTCAGATCTGATCATTTAATGTCTTTAAGGTACTGCTCAGACTCTCTTGAATAAGAAGAATTGTTTGGTCTCTTAGAAAGCCACCTCTCCCCTGCTTTTCTATCTGAAATGGATCTGGATGTATGAGGGGAAGGGGACTTCATAGCAGCAAGAAAAAGTTGGACTCCTGGAGCAAGTGGTTCTCTGGCTTCCCTGATCTCCAGAGCAACGTTCTTCTGCCTTTGCTGCTTACTCCGCAATTGTGGCCCAACTCTGTGGCTGGTATAATTCTATGGTCTCTCTCAGCCCAAAACAACCTGAGTGGTGCCCCCTGACAGCATAAATTGCACTGTCTTCCCCTGCACTATTTTTCTGAATCTGGTTATGATGCCCATCACAGCCCTCAGATGCTTGTACATTCGGTACAGGTGTAGCAGAAACCCTTCCTAGCCTCTGCACCAAAGGCTTCCCTACTCCCCCCACCCCAGGAAATGCCCCGTATCTTGACCTCCTAGGTCAGACATTTTCACAAAGTCTCACTGATGCCTTTCAAAATATCTCCCCACTTATTGTCTACATTTCTTTTACTATTATCTAGTCCCAGTCTTACCAGCAAGAATGAGTATGATGATGCATTAATGATGTCTGCTATAGATAGACAGGGGAGTCATACCATGATCGCTATATGTACCGATCCTTAATCTCTTCTTCCTCACATCTGTTAATCCAAATTGATCTGCCCTCTTTGCATCCATCGAAATCTTACTCATCTTTCATAACTAGTTCAATCTTTATTTCTCCCACAAAGGCCAACCTCAGTCATAGTGATCTCATCCTACTCTAAATTAACACTGGTTATTAGTATTTGTACTAGTTTATAAATGTTCATAGTGAACAACACTTATTACTGATACTTGAGGTGGCTTGAAGAATGGTGGTATCATTAACACAAATGAAGTATGACTGGCTTTAGGGAATATAGAATTGGCTAATTATAGGAGATATCTGGTTCTCAGGATATCTGGCTATCAGGAAAGAAATATGGGAGTTCTGTAAAGATAGTAACAGTGAACTCTTTTGGCAAAAAAGATAGTATCAAAAATAGGATTGGAGGGGCACCTGGGTGGCTCAGTCGTTAAGCGTCTGCCTTTGGCCCAGGGTGTGGTTCCAGGGTCCTGGGATCGAGCCCCACGTCAGCCTCCTCCACTGGGAGCCTGCTTCTTCCTCTCCCACTCCCCCTGTTTGTGTTCCCTCTCTCGCTGGCTGTGTCTCTCTCTGTCAAATAAATAAATAAAATCTTAAAAAAAAAAAAGAGGATTGGAGACAAAGACAAAACTTTTTTTTTTTTTAAAGCCAAAGTCTCTTCACTATATCTCAATAGTAACAGGAGCATGAGATCACTTACTATGGTTTTCTATCCTGTACAGTTACACCACTTTATTGCACAATAGCTGGTCATATGAAGCCAATTCCCTTCTCTCTATAGATCAGTGACCCTTTGTGGAAAGTGCTTACTGCTCTATCATACAGTGAGATTAAATAGATTGCCAAGGATCTGAAATACTCATTTCAACTGAGGAATCACAGAGAGAGGAAATAACATTTCCTTGACGTTGTCACGCATACAATGGATGCTCACTAAACCACCACCTCTCCACTGAAATGTAAACTCCATGGCGCAAGGACACTGTCTAGTGTGCTCATTACTGTATCTCCAGTGCCTGACATACAGTACATGACTGATACATATTTTGAATAGTTAATGAATAGTTAATAAATATTAGGTGAATAGCTAATAAATATTAGATGAAGACAACAATACATAGAACAAAAGTTTAATATTTCTATTCTACAGTATATCCTTTTTTAAGAGAATCACCTTTATTTCAGATTCTTTCTTTCTTACTGTGTCTGTTATACACTGAGGAAAGGCAAAGGAAATGATCAAATTGGATAATAAACGTAAAAAGACCTAACACAAAAGTTAAAACTATAAAATTTCTAGATATGGAAGAAAACACAGGAGAATATCTGTGACTCAGGTGTAAGCAAAGATTTTTTATGCAGGGCACAAAAAGCATTAACTGTACAAGAACAAAAAGTAAGAAATTATACTTCACCAAAATTTAAAACGTTTGCTTTTCAAAGGACACCTTAAAGAAAAAAGGACAAGCCACTGACTACGTGGAATATTTTCAATTCATAGACTCACATATACTCACAATTCATAGGCTCACTCGTAACCAGAATATATAAAGAACTCTTACAGCAACAGACCACAGGCCAATTTTTTAAATGGGCAAAAAGATTTAAACAGACTTCACCAAATGTGAGATATTGGTGACGAACAAGCACATGAAAAGATGCTCACTATCATTAATTGCTGGAGAAATGAAAACTAAAGCCCCAATGAGATATCATTACACACCTACTAGAATGATTTTAAAACCTGACAATACCGAGTGCAGATGGGTGTGCAGAGCGACTGGACTCTTCACACAATGCCGGTAAGTGTAAAGTGTACAGGCATTTTGAAAAACACTTTGGCACTTTTTTTTCTACATTAGGTTAAATATTCACTGACCACAAGACCTAAAATTTCACTCCTAAGTATTTATCCAAGAAAAATGCAAATACGTGTCTACAAAAAGACTTGTATGTGAATGTTCATAGCAGCTTCCAAAAAGTGGAAAACAACCTAAATGTCCATCAGCAGAAGAATGGATAAGCTCAGTGTCATCAACCACTGGGGAAGTAATTGTGGTATATCCAAACTACGGCTTAGCAATAAAAAGGGATGGACTACTGATACACACGAGAACAGGATGGATATGAGAAATCTAATGCTGAACTACACAAGCCAAGAACAGGACACACACTGTATGATTCCATTTATATGAAGCTCTACAATAGGCGAAACTAACCCACAGTGATCTCTGATCAGTGGATGCCTGAGTTGGGGTGAGGGGCGACTGACTGCAAAGGATAAGAAGGGGATTCGTGCGGGAGGGGGCGGGTAACAGATTTCTACAATCTGGGAAGATGATTATATATAGGTGTCAACATCTGTCAAAACTCACTACATTGTACACTTAAAGTACATCCATCATCTTGTCTGTAAATTATATTTCCATTAAGTTGAAAAAATAATTATTTTGCAATAGTTAAGGAGTTATTTAAGGCTTGTTTCCAGTAGTGGCTGGCCAGCAAATCATTACGGAGGTTAAGCAGCCCATGGGTAGTATAGAATTATCCAAGATCCATCAGTTTTCTGCGACATACTAGAGGAATGGATTCTGTTCAGTGGAAATGGAATGACTTAGGGAATTTATTTTCTAATTCATAAAAGTCAGTGTGAATTTGCATACCCTGTCATGAGTAACCCAATCCAGTCAATTTTTTAAAAGGATATATATATATATTTGACAGTGAATGAGCGGGAGGGAGAGGGAGAGAGCATCTGAAGCAGACTCAGCGTTGAATGCAGAGCCTGATGCGGGGCTTGATCCTACCACCTTGAGATCATGACCTGAGCTGAAGCCAAGAGCCAGACACTTAACTAGCTGAACTACCCAGGCGCCCCTTACCCAAGTCAATTTTTAAAAAATCAGGCCTAAGCAATGACAACAGTTAAAGAAAGCTATTTTTTATCAGGAGGTTAATGCTTCAAAAGTAAAGAATCCCTACTGCAGGAAAACAGACCACTTCTAATACATACTCTGACTGGGGTCTGGACCTTCCAAAGACAGTGAAGAATCATCTGGTATGTGTGTTGGCAGGAACGAACACACACACACACACACACACACACACACACACACACACACACACACAGAGGAGATGGGCAGAAATGCCTCCCTGGCCACACTCTATACAGCACAGGGGAAGAATGGCTCCACCATCAGAGAAGCAGGTTATTAGAACAGCCAGATGAATAGTTTTTATTTGTAACTTGACTTATAAATGTTTATTATGATCATTTTTTAAATGGTCGGGCACTGAAAAAGCTTTCATGTAAACACAGGAAGGGCAGAAAGCAAAGTAAAACCTTCCATCTGCCCTCTCTACCTGCCCTGTCTTGCACTTCTCTCCCTTATCCCCTTAACTCACTGCACCTCAATCTCTAGTAAATGCTAAAACCACACCAGAGGACTTGGGTTAAGCCAAAAGTAAAGATCTAGGATGGAGGGATAGGTAAGAAGTGAGGGGAGGGGTGATGAATTCAGTGGACATTTGTCCTTTCTAGTTCCCAGCGTCCATGTCCCCTTCTGAAGAGTACTCTGATGTCATTTCAGGCAATTAACTCTCCTGTGTACACCTTTGTTGGGAGAGGAAAATCAAGTTTACCCTCCCTCCACCGAAACCAAGGACTTTCTCTGGGGGAGGGGAGACTTCGTTTCCCAGACCCTTTCTTTCTATATCCTGATAGAGCCATAGATGGCCCTTGATTTAAGCTCAGCCAATCAAACGATCTCTTGGCACTTCACTTCTTCAGCAGAGTGATGCGGGAAGCAAAGAAATGGTTGGCAGTGGATCTAGGCAAGAGAGGTGAGCAGTTCCTTCTCTGTCATCTCTAAGCCTGCTTCCTCAGGTTTCCCTTCCACCCTGTGAGGCTCTCCTCAGTGGAGAAATAACTGTGTTAAGTACCCCCCTTCCTCCACTATCCCCCACTGTTCTTCAATCCCCCTCCTTAGAGGTAATGTCTGTTATCAGTTTGGTATATTTTCTTCCAGAAAAGTTCTATACAACCCATTCTTGTTTTGAAACAAATGCATGTATGTGTCATATAAACTGGACATGATCCATATTGTTGTGCAACTTGCTGCTTATGAGCTGTAATGTTTTATTTCTTTTGTATCTTCTCATCACGCCTGATTAAAACTGTACACATGAAAATTCTGCCAAAATTGCTGTTTAGAAGTAGGGTGGGACTCAGTTAATCTCACTATTCTATATAGCCCCTTAATTACCCGTAATATGATGGATTTGAGCAAAAGTTCGGCTAGTTGAACAATGAGAATCCTAAAGAATACTAACAGTGTGTCAAGCTGAAAAGTTCTTCTAGGCAATATAGAGAAGGTTCTTTCTTTCTTTTTTTTTTTAAGATTTTATTTATTTATTTGTTTGTTTGTTTATTTATTTATTTATTTGTCAGAGAGAGAGCGCGCACACACAAGCAGGGGAGCAGCAGGTAGAGGGAGAAGCAAACTCCCCAACGAGCAGGGAGCCTGATGCGGGACTCGATCCCAGGACCTTGGGATCATGACCTGAGCGACTGAGCCACCCAGGCATCCCTAGGGAAGGTTCTTAAGCAGGGAAATCTCATGATAAAGACAATGTTTCAAGAAGAATAACATGGCAACCATGTATATAACACAGACCAGAAGAAGAAGAAATTGGAGAGCAAGGAAACTAGTTTCAGTGGCTAATTTGGGAGGATAAATCTGAGGAAATAAAATTCTGGATTACAGTGGGGCCAGAGAAATAGACAGAAACTTTTACTGAATTATAAGAAGTTAGACTAGTAGAGTGGAAAACTAGGATTAGAAGGGCTAAATTTGAATTCCAACTCTGAAATTTATTAGCTGTGTGACTTCTGGCAAGACATTTCCCTGCTCCGTATCTCAGTTTCTTTGTCAGTAAAATGAAGAACTTAGGATATCTGGGCTTTTACAAGGTTTTCCCCCCAGCGGAACCCTTTTTTTCTGGGGGAAAAACAAGGCAAGATTGTTCTGGCTGAAGCAGAGGTGAAGGACTCAGAGCCTCAGCTAGCCTCCATTTCACTTCTCTCAGCCACCTCTGAGGCATTCTTGAGGACTCTCCAGAGGATTAGGGAACAACATGTGAGAAATTTCTAAAGATTCTACTGCCGACTCTAATATTCAATGACTCAAGGGGGTAAATTGGCAGAGGTGCCTAGGAAAACAGTGATGACTTCAAGAGTTGCCACAGAATCATATAATAGAAAGGGTAAATTGACCTCCAATAAATGTGCCTGCTTTTCCTTCCAGGCCAAACTCAATTTAATGTCCCAAATCTCATCCAAACCTTGTGCAAGCAGTAATCTAACCTCCATATAAACAATAGAGTCACAAATAGTTCACTGCCTAACAATTCAGTTCATTCCAATTTGAGATCCACCAACTAATCAGATATTCTTCCTTACTGAACCAGTCTGTCCGTCTATCATCGTCATCTGAAATAAAGGTGCCTATTCTGCCTTCTGGACCTAAAGCACGTGAATCTAGCCCCTCGTCCATAGGAGAACCCTTCAACTGTTTGAAAAGAGCCGTCAAGTCTGCCCTATCACCCTTTACTCTCTCTCGCTCTGACCTGCCAAGATGCTCCAGGGAGGCGGCCTGCTCTAGTTCTGGATCAATTCAACATTTTCTAAGCATCTCAGCACTTAGATGTGCAAGTAGATTTTCATTTATTCATGGCTTTAAAGACTTGATCAAACCAGATGATCTTCCTTAAAACAAATTACTAGCTTTATAGCGAAATGTAAAAAGAACTCAAACTCATTATCTGGTAACTATTCTTTTCTTGCTAAACATTAGCTTCTTACAGTTTATCAGAAGTAGATTGCTAAGTCTTTTGACTCAAAGCTAATTGTGAAAACATCTACCCAGGGATCCAAAAAGATCTAAGACTCAAGGTCCACTGAGGCAACTATAAATAATAGAAATAAATTAAGCATCCTGACTCCAAAACCTGTAATCTCTTCAGCTCTCAGGGGAATATAATCCTCACCAGTATAAAATTCAGTTATCACCAAGGTGACACGGAATATCATCGTCAGTAAGAAAGCTTCATTCACCATTCTCCATGCCACCCATTGCATATTCCACCACCAGGTCGGTAAAATCAGGGTCTGTGGCTTGGGCCTGGCTATCTGCCAGTCGGTGGAGTTTGGGGATGGGAAGCAGAAAGTATGACTGAGCCCCTACCGAGACATCAAGCCAGTATAGCCACAGTCCATGATGCCTGTGGGAGCACAGAGCCTTTACGGTTTCCTGTGCTTCAGTTGTCCTGGTAACCTGAGGCCTCCTTATTTGTGTTGGCATCATGGGGCCAAGAGCGGAAGCAAAGCTGGAGCACCAGCAAGATTCGCAGGAAAAAAATGCGGGTAATGCAGCAGTTATGCCACAGAAGGGTCAAGCCTAGGGCATAAGAATTACCTGATTAGGGGAGAAGAGAGGGTAGTGTCTTGTAAAAATCAGGTTTCCAGATTCCACTTCCAATGTTTCTGACTCAACAGGTCAAGGGTGAACTCAGAAACCTGCAATTTTAAGAAGCTGCCTCCTACCAAGGAAGACAAAGACCACACTTTTGAGAACCCAGGCTAAGCAAATAAATCAGCAGTCAGAGAGAAAAAGTATAACCACCTATCAATTTCAGAAAGCCCATACTCTAGCACAGTAGTTCTCAACATGACGGGGCGGGGCGGGGGAGGGGTTTAGATTTTGCCTTCCAGGCAGAGATTTGGCAATGTCTGGAGACATTTTTGGTTGTCACAGTGGAGGTCAGGGATGGTCCTAAACGTCCCACAGTTCACAGGACTGGCCCCCAACAATGAAGGATTATCCAGGCCAAAACATCAGTGCCGTGGTTGAGGATATTCTGCCCCTCAACACCATCATTCCCAATCCACAGAAATCAATGCTACATACACACTTTTGGTCATAATACAGAGAATTACGTGAGGTCCCCTGGAAAAAATGAGACCCCAAAAATCACTTTAAAAAAAAATAGTGAATGTTATTAAAGATATGGATAAGGAGGAGACTAGAACAACAGACGACAGGGGCGCCTGGCTGGCTCAGTTGGCAGAGCATGTGACTCCTCTTGATCTCAGGGTCCTGAGTTCAAGCCCCACATTGGGCATGGAGCCGAATTAAAAACAAAAACAAACAAACAAAAATTAGAAAACCAGACAATGAAGGGAGGTAGGTATGGACAATGATGGTGAGCCAAGAAGGAAATCAAGGGAGGACAAGGCACTGGATGACAACAGTGGGCAATAAATGCCACTCCCTCAATGGATGCAGCCTCTCTCCACATGTAGAAGATTGGTAAAGAGAAATCTATTAAAAATAACATAAGCAAAAAAAGAAAAAGGAAAGGGAAATGGATAAAGGAATGGTGAAGAAGGACATCAAGCATAGATCTGGAGTGAAAGAAGACAATGGAGATTCTTCTGTAAAAGAATACTAAATTAAGACTCTTCAGCAATGATAAGAAAATGAGAGGACTCCTAGGAGGAGGTCAGGAATTATGTGAGAAAGGGAAAAAAATTATTTATGGTCTTCTAGCCTTAACTTCCTCCCCCCCACCCTCACCCCAAGAAAGATGGGTCCAGAAAAAGTTCTTCGATTTTACTGAGCAGACATAATGAAAGGGAAGGGAAGTTGAAGAAAGAGGAGCACACTTAAGAACTCTTCTCAAAGGAGAAGAGGGTGGTGCTCAAAGAGAATAGAGAAAAGGTTCAAAGAGAAGGAGAAAAGATGTTTTGGGAGAAGTAGAGAAAAGATGAGGGAGAGATCTGGTAGCCACTTGAGAGAGAGGGACTTTAGGGACTCTTTCTCTTTGGGAAAGAGAAATTAAATGAGGAATTTTTTTTTCTAAGCATTGCTTTTGGGATATGAGAGATGAGATATAGCCTTTATCTTCTACCCCTTCTAAGGAACCTTCAGTAAAATCTGACATTACTCATCAGGGCTTTGGGACTGGGTGCATTTTTTCTCAGCTGTGACAACATGTAAGACTGGCCTTTAGGCAGAGCAAGAGCCCAGTTACACACATTTTTACATGTTTGAAGTGACCATAAGATTTCTGGAGCAGCCAAAAGACAGCCATATGACAATAAGCTAACTCCCAGAGTTTAGAGCTGTACCAATGCAAGTCACTCACCTCATGGGGCTATTTAAATTTAAATTAACTAAAATTTAAAATTCCATTTCTCAGTCATACTAGCTACATTTCAAGTGCTCAAAGGCCACATGTGGCTAGTGTCTAGAGATTAGGCAGGACAGGTAGAGAACATTTCCATCATCACAGAAAGTTCTATTGGACAGTGCTGGAGTAAAGAAAAAAGCTTAGACAAATAGCTAACAAAAAACAAACGCTTTTCAAATCTTTAAAGCGTTGCCACATTGAAAAAACAAGTAGATTTTTTCCCCCATGTTGGTTCAAAAGGCAGAATTTAGGGGGGAAATGAGATGCCATAACATGACAGATTGCAGCTTAACAACCCTTTGGTACCTAAAGCCAGATAACAGTAGAAGGGGCAGCCTCCAACCGCAGGAGGAAGTAACCCATTTTATTCAGTAGAGACAGTCAAGCAAAGACCTACTTGATCATCTTTCAGAAGTAACGAAGAACTAAATGTCTTCTAAGTATCTAATTTTGAGTCTATAATTTTAAGAAAAGAGCAATTTACAAATAAGATAAAAATAATAGTCATAATTAGAATTTTAAAAGTCACTACTGCCACAAGTAGATTGCAAAGCAGGCAGGAACAATGAAAACCTGTAAGTGGACAGGGAATTTAGTCAAAATTAATGGTGGTTAGTTAGGGGTTAATTATTGGTATGGGCTATCATGAATGTGATAATTTGTAAGGAGAAAAAAATTACACGACCTTGTTAAGAATGGTACCAATGGTTCAATGACAAGGTAGGAAAACTTCAACATGGGTTATTAATGGAAACTTGACCATAGTTGAAATCTGTACTAGAACCAGAGTATCTTTTATATTCTCTGCCAGAGAGAACATCAGGCTGACTATAGCAACTGAATGTTCTTGGGACTCTGGCCCCTCCATCCCATTCTCCTGCTGTTCACACAGTCTTATTTGTCATCTCTCTCAACTCCTGAAACTCAGTCTCCATCATGTGATCTCCTCATCTGCACAGGAACGGCTCCTCTCATCCTTCTCATCTCAATAGAGAATGCCAAAGGTTGAGGTCTCTTAACTTTCTGTCCTAGCTATGATCTTAACCTACCCTCATCTTCCACCCCAAAATGTACTTGGCTTGATTATAATGTAACATATGGAATATATACTCATATACATGTATTAGCTTGTTATATTACCTGTGCATTTTAGTGTATATGTATACATGAGAGAATTCTTGCACATGCATGTGATAACATCCACTGCTGGCAAGCGCTGAGGACTCTGGCGCCAGAACCATGAAATTCACTCTCCAGTGGCTAGCACAACACCAAGCTTAAGTGGGGTCATTCAATGGACTCTACCATTGACCACATCATGCTTCTGGATGCAAAATACTGGAAGAAGAGACTGAAGTAGATGTAAATTTGAAAACTCTTATTCTTGTAGGAAAAATAGTGGAAACATAAGTGTCTTAGAGGAAGACTAGCTTAATCATAAGGGGAAGGTTGAAGCCTTGGTGAAAGCAAGCACAACAGGCTTTACAAACAGTCCAGAATCAGAAAAAGGTGAGAGAAGAGGAAGGAAGACAGAAGTAGATCATGCAGAATAAATAAAATCCAACTTTCAAAAAAATCTAAGGTCTTACTAAAGAGAAAGGTGGAAAAAAAGAAGATTTAAACAAGAGAGTGTTAACAATGGAAAAGAGCCAGAAAGGGCTGTAGGCTTAAAAAAAAAAAAATCAATGAAGAAGTAGTGGTGTATGTTGGCAAAAAGAAGTGTAGAGTTGAGGGAAGGGAGAGAATTTATGGTAGAGGAAGTTGGTGTGAAGTTTTCCTTCCGCAGAGCAAAGAAGGAATGAAGGCAAAAGCCACTGGGAATAAGGCAGGGCTGGAACTGAAACAGCCCAGGAGAAAGCAACAGGGCCCAAAGTAGGAAATTATTTTTTCTTTCTTTTTTCTTTTTTTTTTTTTAATTAACTGACCCAGATTTTCTTGTCTGGGGCCAAAGGCAACTACAGGATTTAAAGATCTTTAAAAAATTATAAAGATCCTACTCCTTGGAATTGCCTTTGGCTCAAGATAAAATAAACTATAAAGATCATGATGGAATTAGTGTCAACTTCTGAGACAAGTACAAAATACCATTGTAGAGCTGATTTTAGAAATCAGACTAGTAAATGCTGTTACAGAAATGCTACTGTGAATAAAACACCTTTAGCTTTCTCTTTCTATCAGCAACAGGTTAAGTATAGAAACTTCATAGTTACATACTTGTCCACAGAAGATAGTAAGTAACCTAATATATATATATATATATATATATATGGTAAAACCAAGTTATTTGTCTTTGTACACTGTAGCCTAATGCCCCAGGCCTGGGGCATTAGGCTACAGTGATTTTACTTGGTTCAGTTCCGGATTCATAGGACAGGTTAAAGGGCTGCACAGAAAAAAAGTTTAAGGATAAAAATAAAGACCATAAGATGAGGGAAGGGGAAATGAGATGTGTTGTGCTGATACAGAACTGAGGCATTAGAAACACAGAATTCACTCAAGTCGAGGAGGGGAAACGGCCACAAAAGCATGACAATGCCATATAACTAATCTTGATACCCTCACTGTGGGTTCTAAATTAAATATTGAATCAGATTTTTTAACTTTTCTATTTTTAAAACGTCAACATTTAATCGTTTGATAAATGCGGTTATGTGATTTTAAATGACTATTAAAATTAGCACATCAATGCCTAATTCTTTGGCAAAGACTGAATGGCAGGCAGTAATGTTAGACACAGATAACCTCACCTTTAAGTCACTCACTCCTCTTCTTGCTCAGAGGCCATCGATTCTACCTGCGAGGCCAAATCTCAATTCCTCATGCCAGCCTTCAAAGACTTTAATGACCTAGCCACAATGGTACCTACATAACCCTAAGTCCTGCTACCCCCAAAATCTAGCCTCCACTGTCCGAGCGCACAGACCTCTGGACAGACTTTATCTCTGGGGTCTGGCCATTTCCACCTTCCTACCTGATGTGGACGTGTCCTTCCATCTACAGGTTCTGGCTCGCCAAGGCCTACAGTGGCGCTGCGGTCCTCCAGCACTCCAGTCCAGTCCACCGTGCTCTCGCTCCGCAGCCCCGCACTCCGCCCCTCCCTGGGCCGCACCACGTCGCCCACTTGCCGTTTGGCCCTGGGGCCCCTTTCCCTCCCCGCGGCCAGCTCTCTGGGGCCTTCTCTCTGCCCCCACAAGATTCTCCCAGGGGATGTTCCCCGCCGGCCTCCACTCAGTCACTTGCTCCATATTCGGTGTCTATGAGAGGTTTCGCGCCTGGGGTGAAGGCAGGACCTGGACCCCGTAGGGCCTCTCCCCCCTTAACTCTCTCCCCAGCGCTTCGGTGACCCTCCCTGGGCTCCCCCCTCCCCCAGCCACCCTCGGGGGCTCCGGCCACCCGAATCTCCCCGCCGCGGCCGGTCCCTCCTATCCGGCGGCGGGCAGCGGGGGTCGGCGGTGACTCACCGGAGGGCCGGCGGCCGGGGGGCCGGAATGCGCTCACTTCCTCACCGCGCGCACCTGCCCGGCGCCGCTGGAGCGCAGCCCGGCCGGGCCTCCGGCGGATGTTTTCTCTGTCCCCGCGCGCGCGGGCAGTGCGCGCCAACCGCCCCTCCCGGCCGCGCCCCCCACAACTGGCACCCCCAACGACCGCTGCCCCAGGAATCACAGAATTGGGCCCTAACCACTGACATCCCCAACACACAAGCACACACACACAGCAACCGTAAGCGTGGCCTCCGGCTCCCAAACAACTACAGAGACGCACACTTGAGCGCACACACCAGCAGGAACGCAAGTGTCTTCAACCAACACCTCCCCAACACCCACCACACCACAACTTCTGAGGGGGTTCCTGGCTCAGCCCCAGCCTTTCTTTCCAGAAGCCCCCTTACTCCTGCCCATATGCCTACCTCATCTTCCATTACAGGCCGCTCTCACTTCTGTCCCCATTACCTCACAGACACCAATCCCCACCGGGCCCCCTTTGCCTTCCAGCATCATCACCACCTTCAAGCTTCCTAGCTTACCAGTCATGTCTGCCCCCTACTGGGTTGGCTCCAGGTTGCAGGAGCAAAAGACTGTCCCAGACTCCCAGGTGTCAGCAGGGCCCTCTTTCCCAGAAAGGTAGCAGCAGAGCTACTGACCACTGACAAGACTTCTGGGCCCTTGTGCTAGAAAGGCCTTCTCATCCACCTCCTCCAGCCAAGAGAGCAGTCCAGGCCCATGCCTCCCACACACCAGCCTACATTAGATCACCCTGCTTCAACCACGAGTTTTCTTTTTTCTCTTGGTACTCCTCTGAAATAGAAAGGGTACCAGACCTGACTAGGGGGAACATGTGGTACAGTCGGCATCTCCATCCACGTAAGCTATCTACTTGGAAGAAGACGGGGACTCTGAGGCGGGTGGATGAAATTGTTTCTGAATGGTGTTTCTGAATGAGGCAGGGTGGCCCTCTAAAAAGGTCAGCCGCAAGTAGTTGTATTTGATCCACTAGGTGACAGGGAATGGCAGTCTTGCAGTAAAAGGGGCTGGAGACTTAGAAGGAAAAATGGAATTTCAAAGCGATTGGCCCTCTGTATAGGAGGGGAATAGCTCGGATAGGGTCTTTGGAGTGTGGCGAACTGAAAGAAAGGGGCCCTTAGTAGCAAAGAGATGGCCAGCATTACAGTGGTCAGAAAGAAGAACTTGAGTGGGGATGGGAAGCAATGGATCAGAATCCTAATGTGAAAAGCAGGAGTCCCAAAGTTAGCTGGAAAGATGAGAAAATGACACCTCTTCCCAGGGCAGAATGAGGGTACTGACCTAGGAAAAGTGGGTTTATCAGCAACACTGTTTCTCAGACTGGAGGTAGTAAGCACAATGTAGAACATGACTGTGGAAAGGGCAGAAGTCTGTGGTAGGAGAGAGCAGTCCCCAACAGAAGCCCTCAGCTATGCAGAGCTACTCAATGTGATTCAAACAAAGGAATGTACCCATTTTGTCTCTGAGCTCCTGCAGCAATCACAGCAGCTAGTATTTTCTGAGGGCCATGTACCGGGAACAGTACTACCAGCATTACATGCATTCCCCTATTGAAAGCCTCTTAACAACCCTATGAGTTAGTATTACTATCCCAATGTAAAGATAAGGAATCAGGTTTAGAGAGGTGAAGTAGCTTGCCCAGGGTCACATGGTCTTAAGCAGAATCAGGATCTGAATTCAACCAGTCTGACTCTATAACCTATGCTCTTAATCGCCCATCTTGGGGGTCTCTAGAACCTGCAGAGAACCCAAAAGAGGATGTCAGAGGATTCCTCAATTCTCATTCCATAATGTACAAGAGAAAAGAGGGGTACCTCTGTGAAACTGGAGTGACTCATACCATCAGGGCATTTAAAGATGTTCCTCTTTGAAAGAGCCATCCCCAGATATGGGAAGATCTTGTATCTGCTGTACGCTTGGATGTACTGAACAATGCATCCTCGGTATACCTGTGGAAAAGAGACACCTCCCTCCCCATCTCTGAGGGGCATCCCTGTCTCTAGGATACTTCCGGGAGACTCTGCCCTATGGTCTGAGAGAAACATTCTGCACTCCAGGTGCCTGTTCGCTCTCCTGGAGCCTCTGGCTGTCGCACCCTACTGCAGCTCCTTGGTTTGGCTGGGGCACAGGATTAGCCATCCCCAGGAAATGCCTCCCTCCGGTCCAGGCAAGGATCCCAGCACACACACCCCTGGAGTGTGTGTGTGTGTGTGTGTGTGTGTGTGTGTGTGTGTGTGTGTGTGTTGGGGGCGGGGTGGAATGCTTCCTTCTCTCCAGGTCAGGGAAGAGATGTGGGGACCACCTGGGGGCCCTCACCCCTCCCACCTCCTTGCTGGGGAAGTGCCCAGTCCAGTGCCCCTTCCATGGCCACCTCCCTCCCCCTAGCTGTGCCGGGGCATGAATCAGCTCTCACAGCTTGTTAAAGCTAGACCTCTTGTTTTCATGCCCTCACCTCAGGAAACAGAGTTACAGCTTTTCCAGCTCTACTCAGCAGGGGGCCAGGGTCCTCACTTTATAAACATCCCCAAGCCTGCGAGAGCAGAGGGCACGGAGATGGTGTGAGACAGGAGCCCAGGGGAGAAAGACAGAAACTAAGACCCAAGGAGAAAAACAAAGAAAAGCCAAAGAGACAAGACCAGAGTAGCCTGAACAGAGGCCAAGAAGGGATCGCGAGGGCTGTGCTGCAGGAATGACCCTAAGGATGCTCTGGGCTGGACGGGCGAAGGGGGTCCTGGGAAGCTGGGGGATCATCTGCTTGGTGATCTCTCTGCTCCTCCAGCAGCCAGGAGTCCACAGCAAGTGCTACTTCCAAGCTCAAGGTAAAGCTGGGGAAGGCATCAGGAAACGACAAGGACAGAGGGAGCTGGGATGAGGGGGGCTTAGAGATGACCCTCTATCGGAATACCCGGACTCCCTCCAGCTTGGAAATAGGAGAGACTAAATATGGGGGTGATACGCACTTTCTTTCTCCACTCCAGACCACAAGCGATTCTGTCTGCCACCACCACTCCCCAACACACTAACATTTCCTATTCTTCCCTAGCCCCTTGCCACTATGAAGGGAAATATTTTACCCTGGGTGAGTCTTGGCTCCGCAAGGACTGTTTCCATTGTACCTGTCTGCATCCTGTCGGTGTGGGCTGCTGTGACACGTGAGTGACCAAAGATGGCCAGAGAGAATGGCTCTGACATGAGTGACTGAGGGCTGGCCAGGGTGTAACCAGATTGCTATGATGTGAGAATGAACAGAACAGAGGTATGAGGCTGGCCGAACCTGAAGGTACCAACAAGAGTTTGAGAGATAAGGCTGCAGGCTACAAAGTGAGGGATGTAGGGGGTGGGTCTGGAGGGAAAATATTTCTGCTATGAAATGAAAAAATCCACATATGGTAAGTGAGAGCTTAGTTAGGGGGACCAGGAGGGCACTAAAGATATGGGAGGAATGCTGGCAGAGAGGAAGTGTGGGGCAGGGATAAAGGTGGCCCTTCACTGTGCTGACTCCTTTCCCATCCTTTGGTTCCCCAGGTCCCAGCATCCCATCGACTTCCCTGCAGGGTGTGAGGTACGTCAGGAGGCAGGAACCTGCCAATTCTCCCTGGTGCAAAAATCTGACCCTCGGCTGCCCTGCAAAGGGGGAGGGCCCGACCCAGAATGGGGCTCAGCTAACACCCCTGCTCCTGGGGCTCCTGCTCCCCACTCCAGCTAAACTCAACTGATCACCCTTCTGCTGACTGCCCACTGCTGCTGCCACTTCCAGGGAAACCACTAGCAGCTGCCAATTTATTCTGAATAAATAAATTAATGCTACAGCTGAAAGCCTGCCTCTCATTGTCCGTGCCATTGGACCCCACGTGGGAAAAAAGGGCCCTACTAGAGTCCAGGTGCTGAGTTCTCAGTATCCTGAAGAAAGATAGTGTCACGGTGAGCCAGTTTCAGATGGTTATGGTGCTGGTGCTGGGGCCTGGGGCTGCATATGAGGCCAGGGTAGGGCTTGTGGGCAGCACCTTGATGGGGAGGTCCCAGCTGAAGGTGTCTACGGGCACTTGCTCAGGCCCTGTCCAGGTGACAGGCTCGGGCTGTTCCAAGGGAGGTAGGAGCACCAAACCTGGTTCTCGCGATGTTACAAATTCAAAATGCAATCGCCATTTAAGGGACACTGTGAGGAAAAAAAAGATAAAGGCAGAGGCATTAGAAGCCAGGAGTAAAAACCAATGTTGGATGGTTAGTGAATGAGGAAAAAAACGGTATTCAGGAAGAGGGGGAGAAGTCACAGGGCTAGGATCAAGGGTTTCTCTAAAGAAATCTGTTAACTAGAAACGTGACAAGCAGGATAGCAGGGTCAAGCACCTCATAACCATAGCGTGGGACAGTCAAGACTTGATAGCCTGAAGTAAACATGCTGGGGAATCAGAGATCAATAGTGGGTAGGGGAAAGAAGGATACCTGCAAAGCTCTTAAGAGTTTAAGCGTCGGTACATCTAGAAAACAGGCTGAACGTCTGATAAAGTGTTAAGGGTCAGAGGCTGGGTGTGGATATGGCCAGGGGTTTATTAGGAGTCAGGACCCATTATGCTCTACGGAATGTCTCTTTCCCCCCTCCGATAAGGATCAGGATCTCACCAATGGCTGTGCAGAAGCCTGGGGTGGAGCTGAGAGGGATGGGGAGCGAGAAGCTGGTTCTGGTTGTATGCAGGCAGGACTCCTGGTGCCGGGCATGAGTCACATGAGACACAGAGGGGACACCCCCCGTCCTGCGGCGCCTCTGGTACTCAGGCTGTACACGCTCCTCAGTCTGTAAGCTTACTGAAAACTGGGAGCAAGAAGAGAAGTGGGTGCTAGCAGGCACTGGGAAGTGCAGACCCTAGATGAGAAGCTTGAACCCAACCTCAAGCTGTTTTACCAAAAGGACCCTGGGTGACCACACTATTCACTTCTGTATACCACCCCTCTTTATGCAGGCCCTTCTCCCTCCTCCCTAGCCCTCCAGGCCCAGCACCCCAAAGACCCCTTTCCTTCTCACCTGCAAACAAGCTACAGTTCCTTCCCCTAAGTTTAAGGTCCCCACCACATCCTCGCCGAGTCTGTATACAGATTTGAAGATGCCAAATGTCCCAACTTTTCCTCGGCCATCACTGATATTGTATAGATCTGGGGAGAATGAGACACTATAAGACTGGAGTCCACACTGGAGAGTACGTAGGGCTGGGAGCCAGAAGCCAAGGTGGGGCTTTTCTTTATAACTGTGGGATATCAGTGAATCCTCAGAAGTACGTGGCAATTAGGAAAATCTGTAACGCTATGGGGGGTGGGGTGGGAGGGGCAATTGTGAAAGGAGTCTCACGGAGGCTGCGGCAGGATGTGGCAGCCATGAGGCGCTCCCCAGCCAGCTCAGCTAGCCATGAATCCTTCTTCCCACCTTCATCCTCCTCCAAGAATGGACTAGATGGGGCTACAGCCTCGTCCTGGGGAAACCGGACATCTTGAAGACCTACAGAGAGAAAGAGCAGAAAGGTAGTGCTAGGAGGGAAGAGACAGTAGAGGTTAGGGTTTTAGACTCCAACCTGTGAAGGCTGAAGGCAATGGGAGCCAGAACCCTCTTAACCTATTGTCCAGAACCCCCCACACACACTTCCTTGCACCTTTACTAAGACCAGGAAGCTTCCCTCCAGCCCCCCTCACAAGCCCTCTACAGATCATTTCTGCTGTGGTGAGGCTCTTCCCTGGCTCTTCCCCGGCTCCTCCCGAGCCCTTCCCTGGCTCCTCCCCAGCCCTTCCCTCCAGAAATCCTTACTTACCTGTCAGTACAAGAACCCTCAGAGGAACCCTGAGTAAAGTGATGGGTGAGTTGACACGCTGGCAGCCAATGGTCAGTTTGTAGACATACTTGACTGACTGACCCCGAAAGGAGGGTGGTCCCTCTATGGGCAGCACTTCACTGTAGGAGTCTGGTTGGGAAGTAGTAGTCAGGGCAGCCAGAGGCAGCCAGAGAAGTCCTCCCTCCAGGAGCTTAGAAGGCAATCCAGGGGTGGGGAGGAAGCAGTCACTCACATGATTTGGACTCTCCAGGATCTAGCCTCAGATCACAGAAAAGGATTTTTGGTGGAGTGGAAAGGATACACTGACCTCTCTCACCTAGAAGAGATAAAAAAAGCCTGCAATTTAATGACCCCATTGTCCAGTACTGGATGAAGCTAGCACAGCAAGTGGGGGCAGTAAGCATTGCCCTCTTTTCTTATTGTCTTACACCCTCAAAGTAACAATTACATTCCCCCACATGTCCAATATGACAAGGACTAGAAGGACCCACTAGAACAATTTAACAAATTCACTCTCAGGTGACAATGGCTCCACCCCCTTCCAAAGGTAAATGCCCATCTCTAACCTCGGTGTGGTAGAAAGACAGTCTGGCTCTCAGGCTGGACGTCTGGCTGACTGGAGTCAGGGGGAGGTAGAGCTACTCGGCTCTCACTGGCATGGAACTGGCAGTGGATTTGGGCACTGGCCCAGGCCAGAGCCTCACTACGAAAGGAGGAAAAGAAGGCATCAGAGGGGAGTTCCTGACCTCACAAATACTCTCCCAAGCTCCCTAGCCCCGAGGAGACGAACATGGTGAGGTGGCTGTCCTAGGAATCAGGGAATCTAGAACCCCAAAGAGAATCCATTAAACAAAGAGAAATATACTATGGGTAAAAGTGGGAATGGGGGAGGAGGGAGGAAAGGAGTGTGGACGGCTCTGTCAAACACATCTTCTGTTAAACAGCCCTTTCTTTCCTACAATGAGAACACAATGAGCAAGAAGGTGGTGGCGTCGCTACAGGACAACCTGAGCTCTGGCTTAGCACTATAGATACCAGGCTTCCTCCCAGAAGAACTACCTTCTTCAGTATCTGCATCCTCACCTGGATGCAGAAGTGGCCGTGGGAGGCAGGGGGTTGGTGACCGTCACTACACACTCCAGCGCCTCCCCCGCCAGAAACACAGGACCTCGGCTCAGCTCCGCTACCACTTCAATCATGGCAGCTCCGGAATCAGATCTAGAAGGAAACAGGGGGGGTCAGAGGTCAGTACGATGGCAGGGAGGGGCGTCTGCGGCGAGCCTAGGGGCTAGGACAGAGGAGACGGGCAGTCACCACCACGGTGTCTGAGGGAAGCATCTGGATTCGGGGTGCGGGAGGTGGATAAGTACGGGTGGCAGCTGACTCAGTAGGGGAGGACGCCGCTCGGGGCTCCAGACCCCCGCCCCTCTTAGCGCCGAGTTAGTCCCCTTTCCCCCCCGGAACCTCCAAACCAGCCGCCGCCCCCCTCCCTTCAGATTCCAGGTCCCAGCCCAAGGCCACGGCCGCCCGTCACCTCGTGCCCCTAGCCTAGGCACCTCGCACGGTCGAAAACAGGGTCTCGGCATACCCAGGCCCTCACCTGCCCGCCCCTCCAGGACCCTGCCAAGTGCGTGGCGGCGTCCGCGACAGAGGCGGGACTTCCTTCAGCACCCCCCTCCGGACTGAGCGCCTTCCGGCCGGAAACACCCCGCTGATCCGACCGGAAGGGGCGCGGGTCGTCCCGCCGTCTTGGGTCACCTTCCCACGGGCTGGCACCTGGGCGCAGACGCTGACCGAGACACCAACCGGCGGGACCCGGCGCCCTACCCAAGGGGGCCCTGGCGCCACGGCCCGACAACCGGGCTGAGGCTGCCGCGAGCTCCCAGGCCGGTCCCGGGGGCGGTTCCTTGCGAGCTGGCCCCCGGGGCTCCTCCCCTTTCCGCGGACTCGGTAGCTCTTTGGCCGGGCTAACTAATCACCGCGGCCCAATGACGACGAGGCCCGACCCTTCCCTCCCAGGACCCAGAGAGACGACCGAGGGGGAGCCCGAGGCCGTTTCATTGCTGTCGCCGCCAACGCCGCTGCAACAACAGCTCCCAGGCTCCACAGAGACACTAGCTCACCTCGGCTTTCCCCAGCGCCCGGCCCTCCGAGACGACACCTAACCACCACAGCTGCCCGCATCTGGACTTGGCTGGCGAGGTATTTTGTACCAAAAGACTTGGGACCCAGGACCATCGAGGTCGTGGGGACCCAGGAACCAGGGAACATGGGAACTGGAGTCCCAGCCTCGGAGCAGACGAGGTGTGCCAAGGGGGATCCACAGATTTATTGCCCTGAAAATGCTGGAGGCACTGAGGCTGGGCAGGTTACAGACTTCCAAAGCCCTGAGGACAATCGACGGCAAAGTAAGCCGGGCTTCAGCAATCCGGAGGACTCTGGGCAACTGATGGCATCTTATGAAGGTAAAGCTAAGGGCTACCAGGTTCCTCCCTTTGGCTGGCGCATCTGCCTCGCTCATGAGTTTGCAGAGAAGAGGAAACCCTTTCATGCCAACAACATATCCCTAAGCAACCTGATAAAGCATCTGGGCATGGGCTTGCGGTGAGTAGATCCCATTGCCTAGAGTACCTTAGGTTTCACTTTGTTCCAGCACAAGACTTCCAGCAGAGGTGAGAAAGGGTGAGAAAGCAGGTGGGTGCTTTGTCCCAGGCAAGTGGTCCCCCACCCCCAACATACTCAAAGCCTGTGGTTTTGGGGGGTGAGACCGGGTCTCTGCAACCCCCTTCCTCCCAATAACTTACGTTCCTAGAAGGAAAGAACAGGAACATCTGGGCCCGTAGTCAACCTTTCCCATTTACGCTCCCTCTCACATACTCCCTCTTTTCCAAAGACCGACCTTTGGCAATTGCTATACTTTGTGGCAAGGTGGGAAAGGGTAGTCTGGCTCCTGCGGGTACTGACACAATGTTGTTTTATTCAGGAGAGGAAGTTATCAACCCTGATTCCCCTGAGCAGCTGGGGTACTCTCCTTGTCTCATTTAGGCACACCACATTCCGTTGTTTCTTTCCTCAAGTTTTAGCTCCAGGGAGTGGGTGACAGCCTGCCTGCTCTCACCCCAAGGAGAGGGTGTGAGAGGTGATGTTCACACTATTCTGGGATAGATAGTCTCTGATATAAAAAACAAAGAAGACCTCTGGCCAGAGAGGCACTGCCGTAAGTGTCCCCAGAGCTCTCAGTAATATAGTCTTCCAGAGCCTGCGCTGAGCCCTTTCCCCCAAGGGTTATGGACACCCCCAAGTGCTTACCCTGAGCTGTAGAACTCCTTTAGATCCCTACCGATCCCCTCTGAGTTCAAAAGCTAGTGATGAGGATCTGTGACCTATTAACAGGAACAGGTGGATATGAGGACAGAAAGCATCACCCTGAGGTCATCCTGAGTCAACCCACACTGTAAACACAGCTGGGGATGGAAGCATAAAGGTTGGAAAACCCAGCCCTAACAGCCTCTAAACCAGGGGATCCGTCTCAGTCAGTGCTGTAGGGCTGGGTTGGGTAGCCCATTTACCTAACCTCAGCTCGAAGCAGTGGGAAGGGCCTGGCGCTGCCTGGGTATCTGGCTCCTTTGCTAGATCCTGTGGGTGGCCTGTACCAGAGAACAATCATCCATCCAGGCTACTTCAGAAACTGACTCAGCCTAACTTTGACCCCCAAAGCTTCTGGGCTAAAATAAGATCGAGGGCTAGAGTGCCGAGAGAAGCACCCTGGAGTACATGTGGTAGGGACACTGAGATCAAGAACAGGTGGGCATGCTAGCCCCTCGGTCCCTAAGTATGAGCTGAGTCAGAGGTCTGAAGCTATGCTCAGCCCCCTGGACCTTGGCTCCACATGCCAGGATAGGGTGGAGATCACCAACACAGGGCTTTTATAACAGGATGCGGTCCTGCATTGAGGAGAAAGCAGGGGTGAGACAAGGAACAATTCTGAATGACAATTCTTAAATTGGGGCTGACATTATGGAGGAGGCCAAATAGGTCAGGAATGGCCAGCTGCTAAGAGAATGAGAGATGAACCCTAAGAGGAAACCAGACTGGGGGTACTCTAATCAGGAGTTGCAGCAAGCCAGCTTTCTCTTGGCCTCATTGTGGGAAGAACTCAATTTTGATTGCTCTCCCTTCCAGCTAGAGTCCATTCATTCAATAAGTATTTATTGAGTGCTTGTTCTATGGCAGATGCTCCTTTGTTCTGCCTATCTCTGTATCTTGCATTGCTCCCTCACTGCCCTAATCCCTGCTGCACCCTCCCCCCCTTCCCCCATTCTTTCTGGCCTCTAATTGCAAAGTCCAGTTTACTCTAAAACAGCAGAGAGCATCTTGTACCTTCCCAACCTCTCATCCCTTGCCTTCCCCCCTCCTCCCCCTACTCCCAGAATCTACCCTTCCTATTCTGTAATCACATTTCTCCTCCCCTTGCTTGTACAATCATTGGTAAATTCAGCAAGTATTTACCAACTGCAGACCACGTCCCCTGCCTGTCCTTGAAGCTGGGGATAATCAACCAGTCATCGTCAATATCCCTTTCCCCAAGGAATTTAAAAGTATGTCAGACTCATATGAGGAACACTTAGAAATAACAAAACAGTGTCTGATTGGGAGTTCAGATAGTGTATTTACAGGTACGATCATACCTGACACACATATTCCACTTGATGGCTTTCCTATCTATTATGCCATTTGCTCTTTCAGCCATTCCATGAAGTAGGTAGGACAGGAGGTACCCCATCTTGTAGATGAGGAAACTGAGGCTCGGAGGAGTTACTTACCCAATGACGTGGTTACAAGTGGTATGCTTGAACAATGGGTATAGAGTAGCTGGGTAGGGAGGGCAGTGGAATTGGGAGAGTCTGGTGGGGCAAGTGTTGCTTAGTGAAGACCCACTCTGAATGAGGATTTGTAGGATTTAAGATTAGAAGTTAGGCTGAAACAGATGTCAGAGCCTTGAATCCCAAACAGAATCATTTGCCTATTGGACACAGAGCTGTGACAAGACCAGGAAAATGTAGGGATTTTTTTTAAGGCTTTATGAGGATATTATGAGACAGCAGACTCAGAAAGCTTACAGTTTAAATGCTGAACTTTTTAAAAAGACTTAAAAGGATATGCCCCAAAATGTAAAGACTGTCTATGGGTGGGATTTTTTTCCCTTCCATCTGGTATATTTTACAGATTTTCACCTTTCACAATCAGGAAGAAAAATAATCATTTTAAAAAGAAGAAAGTTATCCCGGTAGACTGTGCCTTTTGGGGGGAGGGGGTGTAGTTGGGAAACCAAAACTGGCCCTTTAAGCACCTCAAACAAAAGCTCCTAGGCTAAACTCAAGCAGTGGTAGTGGAGTTAGTGGTGAGGCAAGGTCAGAAAGCTCCTGTGAGAGGAGAAACAAAGACAGTGCCGTGCTGCGAGCTGGAGTGACTGGGAAGAGGAGAGGGCTTTGACCTGTTGAGAAATGGAGAGGAGGAGAGATTTGGAAGTGAAGGGAATGGGTCCTCTGCAGACCCATTTAATGGGAAGTTACAACTGGCTGGCTGGAGAGAGGCAGGTGACTGTCGCCCAAGAGGTACCATCCCCTGCCCCTTCCACTCACACTGCCTCTTGCTCCTCAGGTACCTGCAGTGGTGGTACCGGAAGACCCAGGTGGAGAAGAAGACACCTTTCATTGACCTCATCAATTGTGTACCCCTGAGACAGATCTATGGTGAGCCTCACCCCAGCTCTGCTCTGCACAGAGAGGGCCCAGCCTCTGGGTCTACTGCAGAGCTAGGCAAAGAGGCTTCCAGCTTAAACACAGTGCACTGCCCCATCCCCTGGGGTTTTCTTTCCCCAGCTTTATAGAGCTATAATTGACACAAAACATCGTGTAAGTTTAAAGTGTACACGTATTGATTGGATATTCCCGTGGTTTTTAGAGGAACTCCTCTTTATAGTCTAGAAAGTAAGAAATGGGCTTCTTTTCCTCTTCCCATGCCCCACTAACCATCCTGATTCTACCTCTAGGTTGTCCTTTGGGTGGCATCGGCGGAGGCACTATCACCCGAGGCTGGAGAGGCCAGTTCTGCCGTTGGCAGCTTAATCCTGGAATGTACCAGCACCGGACAGTCATCGCTGACCAAGTAAGAACCAGGACGGGGAAGAGAGGTCCAGAACAATACCCCAGGTCAGGAAGAAGCTCTTAGCCTATGTAGGATGTGCAAGTTAGATGTGCACATGTGCACATGGTTCACTTCACTAAGTATTTTCAGGATGCTTTCCATGTGCCCAGCCTTGTGCTAGGATGTACTAGGAATGAGCTACTATAAGAGCACACGTTTCTTAAAAGCATAACCAGCCCCAGCACCCCCGTGCCCTCCGTTTCTCTAGTAAATGTTTCTTATGTCCCTCACTGCCCCAGGTCCACTAGCTCAGCCAGTACCCAGCCACAGAGGGTGCAGGGAATTCCCAGATCACTTAACCTGGTTGAAAGAATATGTAGTAGGACCAGAAGGGAAGACAAACCCAAAAGTCTATAAGTGTATGGGGGGGAAAGGTGTGTAGAACACCCACTGTTCACTCTAATTTGCCGGCCTTCAGTTAGAGGTCAGCTCCTCTGCTGGTGATCACTCCTCCAGAGGTCTCCCTGGCTGAGAGCCTGGGAAGCCCCTCCTCTCCCAGGCATAGCTCTCTAGCCTTTTCCCTTTTCCGAAGCTTCACTTCTTTTCCCTCTGTTCCTTCATCACATCTGGGCCTTCAATTGCCAGAGTCATGTGGTCTACCTTTCGTCATATCTCTTCAGCGACCTCACAGGTGGAGCTGTCCACCACATTCCCATTTCCTGTCTGAGGGATGCCTCCAGCTTTCAGCTCATCTTCAAAGAAAAAAATGACTAGCAGACCTTGAGTCCAATTAATGACAATCCTAGTTCAGGTTTACCAGCCCTGCCCAGTGCCCGAAGCTTCCTCTCTGGCTCATCCATTAGGTATCCTGAGGGGAAGTGCCTTCCAGAATCATGACTCTAGAGTTAAAGTAATTATTGCATGCTTAACATGTGCTAGAGATTGTGCTATGCATTTTGTATGATATTTAGTATTTAAAGACAGTCCTACAAGGTAAGTACCATTATTATGCCCATTTTATAGATGAGGAAACGAAGATCCAAAGAGATTTAGTAACACGCCCAAGGTCATGTGGTTGGCAAATGGAAGCGAGTTGGGATTCAGAACCAGCTCTTGCTGTGGTTAAGACCCACGGTCTTAATCATTCTCTACCATTCCGACAACATAAAAAATTATTGTATACATACATTAAAAATATCGGGCATACTTTGAAGCAAGGGAAGAGATATTAACCCCTTATAGCCCCTATCCTCCAGAAGCTTAAATTTTTATTAGGGGAATAGGACTTTGAGAAAACGGAGACTGTGAGACCACATAAGAACCAAAATGAGAGGGATAGATAGTATACTGAGAAAAAAGGGACACTGCTCTAGACTTTGCCCATTCTCTCCCTACACATGCCAACTGTGCCTGTCTCTGGTGGTAGAGTCGTAGTGGAGAAGGGGGTGGGACCTCAGTGAACTGGAGAGGGCCCTGCCCTCAGTGAACCCATAGAGCAGTCAGGGAGTCAGAATGTAAACAAAAACATTATAACATGCTAGACTAGAGAGGTAGGGGGACATCCAGGACAATGACTCACTGCTTGAGGAGAGGAGATGGCATTTGACCTAGGCTTTGAAGGATGAGAGGTTTCACCAGATGGAGAATGAGCAGGAGCAAAGGCACGGAGGAGGAAATGTAGTGTGTTCAAGGAACGGTGAGTATTTGACATGACCAGAGTATAAGTGCTTGAACAGGTAATGAGTCTGATGGCCAGGGAAAGGCCAGATCAAAAAGGGCCTTGAAAGCCAGGTAGAAGAATTTCGACTTTAGCCTGAGGGCCACGGGGAGTCACTGAAACATAAACACAGACTAGCATATCTTGATTTGTCTGTAAGAAAGATCACTCTGATACCAGATGGGAAGAAGCAGAGCATAAACACAGAAATGGTGAGGGCACGAAGACCACCATAGTAAGAAGGGAGAGGAAGCCGGGGAGAGGGGAGGAGGAGGTAGGACCTGGTGGTGACTCACAGTGTGGGAGAGGGGCCTGGCGGATGCGTGAGGCTGTGGTGCAATGATAACCCCTGTAGGCTCAGAAAGGGGAGGGGAGACGAGTTTGAGGTGCCTGTGGTTGCCCCATCCCAGCCTATCTGCCTTCATGGTTTAGTTTACAGTGTGCTTGCGTCGGGAAGGGAAGACTGTGTACCAGCAAGTCCTGTCCCTGGAGCGCCCAAGTGTCCTGCGCAGCTGGAACTGGGGCCTGTGTGGGTACTTTGCATTCTACCACGCCCTCTATCCCCGAGCCTGGACTGTCTATCAGCTTCCTGGCCAGAATGTCACCCTCACCTGTCGCCAGATCACACCCATCTTGCCCCATGACTACCAGGTGAGGCTCCCACTGTGTTTGCTCCATTGCCCTCCCTTCCCTGAGATCTGTCTCTGCTGTAAATTCCACAATCTGTGAAAGAGAGGGGACTGGAACATGACATCATGCTGGTTTCCCAGGACCTCCACTCAGTGGTAAGACAGCCTGCCTGGGAGTATGGGGGATGCAAGTGGAAACTAGAGAGAGTCTACTGGGGGCAGGGGATAGTATTTGAGCCAGGTCCTCGGTGCAGAGGAGTGGGGCCAGGAGGGGATGCACTGGGACCATCTGAGTCTGATCTTTTGCTCCCAGGACAGCAGCCTGCCTGTAGGAGTCTTTGTGTGGGATGTGGAAAATGAAGGGGACGAAGCCCTGGACGTGTCCATCATGTTCTCCATGCGGAATGGACTGGGGGTCGGAGATGATGCCCCAGGGGGATTGTGGAATGAGCCCTTCTGTCTGGAGCGTGATGGGGAGACGGTACAGGGGCTGCTGCTGCATCATCCATCCCTTCCAAATCCCTACACGATGGCTGTGGCCGCACGACTCACGGTATGTTAGAGTCTACCCTAGACCTTAGTCCCCAAACCCCTCAACCTGGCCCCTGAGTGTACCCCATCCCACCACTGTCTCTTCATTTCCTCAATTCCTGAGTCCCATCCTCATGACAGCCCTTAAGCCTCTGGAACTTGGAGGTGGGAATTATAATGGGAACTGGAGAGTTAGTCCAAAGCCAGCATTCTTGTGGAGCTTCCCCTCAGAGTCTTTGGCCCCTTAACAGGCGGATACCACGGTAACCCACATCACAGCCTTTGACCCTGACAGCACTGGGCAGCAGGTGTGGCAAGATCTACTTCAAGATGGACAGCTGGACTCCCCTGCTGGTGATGGGGGGATTTGATAGGGAGGTGGTGGGAAGAGAGGTTGTCCCCGTCTTGGGAGGAGGGGTGAGAGACCTGGTAACGAATAGGCCTTATTTTCCCATATTAGGGATCCCTGGGGCTGAAGGGGGTGCCTATGCCAATTTCTCTTGTGCTTCTCTCAGGCCAAAGCACCCCCTCGCAGAAAGGAGTAGGCATCGCTGGGGCTGTGTGTGTTACAGGCAAGCTACCACCTCGAGGCCAGTGCCGCCTGGAGTTCTCACTGGCTTGGGATATGCCCAGAATCATGTTTGGAGCTAAGGGCCAGGTCTACTACAGGTGAAGGGACCAAGAGAGTACAAGGATCCAAGGTACTGGAGCTCTGACCTGGAACCCGAGTTCTCATTCTTCCCCTTTCCCCCTTTCTTTCCATTCCAGGCGGTACACGAGGTTCTTTGGCCGTGATGGTAATGCAGCACCCGCCCTTAGCCACTATGCCCTGTGCCGATATGTAGACTGGGAAGAGAAGATCTCAGCTTGGCAGAGCCCAATATTGGACGACAGGTGCCAATGGGGCCAATCTCTTGCCTTTCTCCCGGGCACTCACACTCCAGTTGGGATACCCTGGTTCAGTTTCCACCCACCACAGTCAGCAGAGTTGGGCTGGGATTCATTTGGTGCCCCCTGCTCTGCGGAACTCCAGAATCCTTCCCTTCCCAGGAAGTCCACTCATTAGACCATTCCCTCCTCCTGACTCCCCAGATCCTTGCCTGCCTGGTACAAATCTGCGCTGTTCAATGAACTATACTTCCTGGCTGATGGAGGCACAGTATGGCTGGAAGTTCCAGAGGACTCCCTACCAGAGGAGCTGGTGGGGAGCATGTGTCAGCTCCGCCCCATCCTCCGGGAATATGGTCGATTTGGCTACCTTGAAGGTATGGGCTGCGGGCAGGCTGCAGTATGGCCGGCCATATCCATGAGGCCAGTTAGTGCCCTACCACAAGGCAGGATGGTGGGTTTTGCCTACCCCGGGGGATTGGTTAGGATGAGGGGTAAGTGGCAGGTCTGGAGTAAGCCAGTGCCCCATCCCCAACTCCAGGACAAGCTAGGGAGGGGAATTGAAGGGGAAGCGGGAATTCCAGCAAGTGTGTCTTCCTCCTTCCTCCAGGCCAGGAATATCGCATGTACAACACATATGACGTCCACTTTTACGCTTCCTTTGCCCTCGTCATGCTCTGGCCCAAACTCGAGCTCAGTCTGCAATACGACATGGGTGAGGGTCCCTTTTGTGCCCCTTCTGGCCTCTTAGCCCCCCACACCCTTGAATCTTTGTCATCCCTCCGGTTGTCTCCACCCTCCTTTCCACCCAACATATCTGCATTCTGCTTACCGGTTCCCCTCTAGGGTCATAAACACAGTTCTGAGCCCCACCTCAAGTCTGCCCATTCCCTGCCCCCCCCCCACTTGTGTGTCTGCTCCCCAGCTCTGGCTACACTCAGGGAGGACCTGACACGGCGACAGTACCTGATGAGTGGGGTAATGGCACCTGTGAAAAGGAGGAACGTCATACCCCATGATATTGGGGACCCAGGTAAAAGTTCCTCCACCCCAGAGTTCGCTTCCCTCCCTCAACTTCTGCACCCTCTACTCTACCCACCAATGCAAATCAGTCAGGTTTCCTCCCCTCCCACAGATGACGAGCCATGGCTCCGAGTCAACGCATATGTGGTCCACGATACCGCTGACTGGAAGGACCTAAACTTGAAGTTTGTGCTGCAGGTTTATCGAGACTATTACCTGACGGGTGACCAGGGCTTCCTGAGAGACATGTGGCCTGTGTGTCTGGTAAGACATGCATGTGCAGTGGCCAGTGTGCCAAGGGCATGACTAGTGTCTGGGGAAAGCCCAGCTGGCTATTGTTGTCTTTCTCTAGCATCTGTCTAGGTCTTCAGTGTCTTGGTCCCTCTCTAGGCTGTGATGGAGTCCGAAATGAAGTTTGACAAGGACCAAGATGGACTCATTGAGAATGGAGGCTATGCAGACCAGACCTACGATGGATGGATCACCACAGGCCCCAGGTTGGGGAGTAGGGATTTCCAGGGTACCTGAGGTGGGGAACTGGGCACCAAGGAATTGCGGGCTCAGGGAAGAATGACTCATTGCTTGTTACATTGCATGGGAGTGGCTGGAGCCGCCAGTCTGACCCCCAAACCCATGTCCCTGATCAGTGCTTACTGTGGAGGACTGTGGCTGGCAGCTGTGGCTGTGATGGTCCAGATGGCTGTTCTGTGTGGGGCACAGGACGTCCAGGATAAGTTTTCTTCCATCCTTAGACGGGGCCGAGAAGCCTATGAGAGACTGCTGTGGAATGGTGAGTTGGAGGATCCTAAGGAGCCTTAACGCAGCTCCGGGGACACAAGGAACCTTATTTTGTCTTCCTCTACCCCAGGCCGCTATTACAACTACGACTGCAGCCCTCAGCCTCAGTCCTGTAGCATCATGTCTGACCAGTGTGCTGGCCAGTGGTTCCTGAGGGCCAGTGGTCTAGGAGAAGGAGACACTGAGGTGAGAAAGACTAGGAGGAGGAGCCGGAGAGAAAGGTGGGCTTTTCCTGGAGGCGGGAAGCAAATTTAAAAAAACCGTGATTCTGCCTTTGCCCCCTAGGTATTTCCTACCCCTCATGTGGTCTGTGCCCTCCAGACTATCTTCGAGTTCAATGTCCAGGCCTTTGCAGGAGGAGCCATGGGGGCTGTGAATGGCATGCAGCCCCATGGTGTCCCCGACAGATCCAGTATCCAGTCTGATGAAGTCTGGGTGGGTGTGGTCTATGGCTTGGCAGCCACCATGATCCAGGAGGTAATGCACCCCCTTTCCATCTCTCCACCATCTGTACCTTGGGCTGGCAAACTTCCTCAGCCATCAAACTTCTGTAGGGCCCTACCCATCTGGAAAGCCTCTCCCTTTTCCCTGGCATGCCTTCCATTTCCTGCCTTCAGGCTTCTATGGGTCAAGTTTATTTCTACCACTAGCTGGGAACTCCCTGAGGGCAGAGACCCTATTGTCTCTATCTGTCCAGCTGAAGTAGCTATTCAGGGATTGCCAAGTAATGTGACTGACATGTCTTCCTACAGGGCCTGACTTGGGAAGGCTTCCAGACAGCTGAAGGCTGCTACCGAACCGTGTGGGAGCGTCTGGGCCTGGCCTTCCAGACCCCTGAAGCATACTGCCAGCAGCGGGTGTTCCGCTCGCTGGCCTACATGCGGCCACTGAGCATCTGGGCCATGCAGCTGGCCCTGCAGCAGCAACAGCATAAAAAGGCCTCTAAGCCGGTAGTCGAGCAGGGCACAGGACTGAGCACAGGGCCTAACCTTGGACCAAAGGAAGCCATGGCAAACCCAAAGTGAGCCCTCTGAACTGTGGGAGGGAGCCTGTAACAGCCCGGCCTCCAGCCTGGCCTCTCCTCTTCACCACTCCCCCCTCCCCCCCAGTCTCCTGCAACCCTGAGCCACCAAGACAATCATGCCCCTTCCCTTCTCCCCACCCACTCGCGCCAGTAAAGAGGGGTTGAAGGTGACCCAAGCATCAGAATCACTTATTTATTTCTCTCCTCACCCAATCCCCTCACTGCATGAAATGTACAAGGAGGTTAGTTGATTACCCCAGGCCCATTCGTGGGGTGGTAGATTTACATGGGTACAAATAAAAGACCCAGAAAGCCAGTTAAGTGTGGTGTGTTTGACCTCTCAGGCTTCCTGACACAGCTCAGAGTAGCCTCTCTCATTCCTTTCATTTAGACACAGACTAGGAACCCCAGGCTCTGGCTTAGCCCCCCAACCTCTCATCTAGCCTGAATATCTGCCCTGTAAGATAACAGATGTGGGGCTGTGAGTAGGGAGCCATCCCCCATCTCTTGTGAAATTTGCATGCAGGGGAAGGATGGGACCTGCGCAGGGAGGCTTTGAGGAAAGGACAGGAAGTGGCAACTTCAGGGGAGGCTCAGCACCAGGAGCCTGGGGCATGTGGTAGAGCAGGCAGCAAGAGTTGCTGGGAGCCTGGAGCTCCTGGTCTGAGCTGTCCTTGGGTACCTCTGACTGCAGGGCAGGCAGCTCCAGCTGGTGAGGGTCCTCACTGGGGAGGGCACGAAGCTGGCGGGACAACACTAAGGAAACAAAGACTCTTCAAGAACTGGCCAGGCTGCCCCCTGCCCCTCCCCCGCTTCCTTAATGGTCTTCTCAAGCCTCTCACCTCCCTGCTCAGCTGGCAGGCTCCCCCTTGTGTCAGAGGAATACATAGCAGGTACGATGAGCAGACAGAACGAGAAAAGTAGGACCTGGAGAACAGGAAAAAGAAAATGAAGAAGGGTTCTAGGTTGCAGCCCTGTCCCTGCCACCTGAGAAAAGGATTTCTCCTTCTGTCACCATGCTCACCAAGACACAGGTGCTGCTGCTGCTTGTTTTGTTCGATATCTGAATGACCATGGCCTGGAGTCTCCTCAGCTGGTCCAGAAGGGACCTAAAAGAAGAGGGGGGACAGTGAGCAGCCCCTGGCCTGGCACCCTGAGATACAATGTTATGGCCACCCCTCTATCTGTGTACTGAATTATCTCTTGCTTTTCGTCCTATTTTTAAATGGATTCTACCTCTCTGTGGACAAATTGCCTAAAGTTCCTCATTAAAATAAACACCTTTCTGTCCTGACCTGATTTAAACTCCTTTGCAGATATGCCTGATCAGCTATGAACATAATCCTCACAGGCATTCAATGTTCTCTCTGACTCAACTCACCTACGTTAAGGTTCCAGCCAGACTGTACTATGCTGTGTTCTTTCTGCCTAGAGTGCTCCCTACCCTGATCCCCGCCCCAGAAACCTGTTACTATCAACTGTCATCTGCCCCATGGGGTCTTTCTTGATCCCTCCTCTTTCTTAATACTTAACTTACTTAGTTACTTGTGAATTTGTTCCCCATTACTGTGAGCTTCTTGGAATCAGATCCACTAAAGGCCAAGCACCAGACCTTGCATGTGGGAGCTGCCCAGTGTGGAGCAGGGGAAAGAGGGAGACAGCATAAAACAGCAGGGAGAAGGGACTGATGTTAGAGTTACTTACAAATTCTGTTCCTCCAAGAGCTGTACTTTGTTCTGTAGCTCCAGATTCTGGGCTGTGTATTTCAAGACCCTGGGGGAATAACAGGATATGGTGATACGGCCTGTATCGCCCCTTCAAAACCAAACACTTCCAACTACCTCTGCATCCCCGCCCCCACCCCCGACCCCGGTCCCTCTCCCTTTTGTACCTGCTCTCTAAACCTCCCAAATACACCTTCTTCTTCCTGCGGCTCTCTTGAGCAGACTTTTTGTTTCTAATCTTCCTCCGCACTCGTGTCAGAACTTGCTCCTCCATCTAAGAGAAGGTGGAAAAGAGGTCTCATCAGAGGAACATTGGACCAAATAGCTGGAAGGCAACTAAATTCAATCTTCTCAATGCAGGAATCCTTTCTACAGCTTCCCTGACCAATAGGCACTTGGCTTCTCTCTCAATGCCTCTGAAGGCCAGGGGTTAATGTCCTCACGAGCAGACCATCTTTAACAATTTTATTAATTAAAACAAACAAAAAAACGGGGCACCCGGGTGGCTCAGTAGGTTGGGAGTCTGACTCTTGATTTCAGCCCAGGTCATGATCTCAGGGTCATCGGATCGTGCTCAGCGGGGAGTCTGCTTGAGATTCTCCTTCTCTCTCCCTCTCCCTCTGCCCCCACCCCCAACCCTGCCCTGCTTGTGTACACAAGCACAATCTCTCATTAAAGTAAATAAATCTTTAAAAAGAAATCTTCCTTATCCTGAGCCAACGTATGCTTCTATGATTTCTATCAATTGGACTTACCTAGTACTTATCTCTGAGGCCAAATGGAATGAACAGTCTTTAACTATTTTAAGGCACTTAACATGTCTTCAGAGTTAAAAAATCTGGGCAAAAATTTCGACTCCTCACCTTATCTTCTTTCCTCGGGATGGACTGCATCCTCTTAATATCTGTCAAAGATCTGGGTTCAAAACTAGACACTAAGATGTGCTCTGGCCAGTATAAAGGAGAGTAAGATGGTCACTGCCCTTCTAGAGGCAACACCTGCATTGATACAGCCTTTAAACTCCACTCGCTTTCTTAGTCATTTCAAACTGCTAACTCATCTTGTATTTTTTAAGAAATTAAAATTCTCTCAACTTTTCTGTACTGTTGATTTCACAACAGTACCACAATACCGTGCTTGTAAAGCTGCCACTCATTGCGTGAAACTTAAAACTTGGGATTTTACAATTACTCTTGCTATACTACTTAGTCCAGCCTTGATGAATTCTAAAACTTAATTCTACCATTCAACTATACGTGGATTACCATGAGGCCAGTGAAATCTAAGCATCAAGGCCCTTTGCTTGCACAGTCCTTTCCAAGTCCCTATACTAATGCTGCACTGATGATTTTGAATTCTTCTTTCTTAAAGAGGATACCAAAAATGTGTATAAGCCCCACAAAACTAGGATCTGCCTCTGCATTCACCATAATGATATGTTCCAGCTTCCTATTAGAACAAATTTGCTAAGTTTTCTAACCTAAGTCCTTCTTGATATAAAATTAACAGAAGTGGGTACTTGGGACTCACAAACCTCCTCCAGCTTTCCCACCAATGGGAGTCTTACCTTAGTAAGAGGAAGTGTCCCATGCAGAGTAAGCCCCTCCTTCTCCAACAGCCTCTTCTCCTCATCTGTCAGTATCAGCCTAGCAATTTCCTGGGGTTACCAGGAGGTGGGCAGCAGAGTTGTAAAGGGATGTCAGAAAGGAAAGGGAAATCCGCCCCCACCCGTCCAATGTGGGAATAATCCCGCCATAAATAAGTACCTGCTCTGCCGGCTCCTCCACACGCAGTGGAGTCGTCTGCGCCCCCTCTTTTCCATAGTTACCACCATCTGCAAAAGTAAAAGTATAAATAGCCAGGCTCACGAGTCCTCTCCTTCCCCCAAACTTCACTTATTTCAGACTCACCTAGATCTATGGAGACATGTTGTGAGAGAGAGTAGGTGTGATCATGGTGAACAAGACAGGAATCAGAGGAGCTAAGGACGTTCAACGATGTTGGGGGACTCAACAGGGAATCCAGTAAATCCTCTGTCTCCCATTCACTCAGCGCCTGCACAGGGTTCAAATTTTAACAAGCCTTGACATATTACTACCCACTGCCTCATGAACGCGGTCCGCCCAACCCCGCGCCTCCTGGTCTCACAGCCCCCACCCACCTCGGAAAGCGGCTGCTCAGCCCCCAAATCTCCGCTTTCCTCTAGCAGGAAGTCCAGCAGGTCCTGGTCACCCAAGTCCAACGCCAGTTCCATGCCGGAGATAAACGGGAAGCGTGGGCAGAAACAAAGAAGCTCACCCCACCACCTATCCGCAACCCTGAACCAGTCGTCCTCAAACCGCACCAGCCCCCTAGGCTGATTTCTCCGCAACTTCCAACACTACGGAAGTGACGCGCTACCCACGAGGCATTCCGGGACTTGGAGTTCCCTCTGACGCGGAAGTAGCCTAGCAGCTGCGCGCCACGTACCGGGAGCTATGCAAATAGAGGGGACGTCCCTGCTGCTTCCTCACACCCTGAGGGCGGGCATTCCGGGGAACGGGCTCCGCCTTAGCCCCCGGCTGTAAAAGGGAAGGGTTAGAGACTAAAAGGGAACTCGGGCACAGTTCGAGCGCTTTCTCCGGATTGTGCCGCACCCTTGCTTCCTGCCGGGGAGGGGCCGCCTGTCTAAGGCCGGCTCCCGAGCATCGAGAGCTGGGGCCAGAGCAGCTTCCTGCTGTCCCCGCAACCATAGAGCGCGGGCCCAGGGCGCCGCCCGCGGGTGGGGGACGTTCCGGGGACGGAAGTGGCCGAGAGAGTGTCGAAGGGAGGGCGAGGCCGGAGCCCGATTGCCACCGGGAGAACGAGCGGGTTAGCGGGCCGGCGGGCGGGGCACAAGCCGGGCAGCGCAGGTAGGCCGGACCGGGCCTAGCCGGAGCCTCAGGGTGGGGCGCAAGGCCAGGCCGGGGAAGCGGGCTGGCGGGCGGGCGGGTGGGGCCCCCGACTCTCGTGCGTCTCCTGTTTCGGGTACTGTTGGAGAGGTCAGCGTCCAGTGTATCTCGGCTTGGGATGGGAGTTAAGTAGGCCGTTTTAAGGGAGCCAGGCCCTTCCTGGGATCAGTCCTCTGTCCTGAATAAGTTTTGGGGAGGGTGAGGAGTGGGGTGGCAGTGAGGCGCAGGGCGGGGATCGGCTTTGAGGTTAGCTGATAGCGGGTATGTGGGTAGGAAAGCTTCGGGTGATCTGGGGATTAGGTGGAGTTGGGTTCAGGAATCAAGGTTAGTTTAAGGAGTTATAAAGCCGGAGTTGAAATTTAGAGTTACTAGTGTCAGTCAGGTCCGTTTTATGTAGGTAAAATTTGGTTTAGGTCATTATTTTGTTTTCTGGACAACGTAAGTCCAAGTTAGGATTCGGGACCGGGTTAAGGGTCAACACAGGAATTAAGTTAGAAGTGCAGTGGTGATGGGTATTAAGGAGGGCACGTATTGCATGGTGCACTAGGTGTTATAGGCAAGTAATGAATCATGGAACTTTACATCAAAAACTAGGGGTGTACTGTATGGTGACTAACATAATATAATAAAAATATTATTAAAAAATAAATAAAAAGAGAGACAGAGAGAAAAGAAAAAAGTGCAATTTTAGAGATGAGAGAACATTAGCATGGTACTAGGGATAAAGAGCAATGGGATGGGTCAGGCATCAAGTGACAAAGGAGTTCTGGGCTTAGAGATCAACATTTAGGGTTAAGGTTGGGGAATTTGGTGCTAGAGGTAAAAATTAGATCAATATTAGGGATCAAGGATTGGGTACGGGTGTCTGTTAGGAAAGGGATGAATGTCGAAGCCAGTATTGAGAAACAGGAAACAAATTCGGGTCAGGGTTAATGTTAGGAGTTAGGTTAGTTTTGGGGGGGTTATGGTTGAGGTTAGGGTAGTTGATCTCAGACAGATAAAATTTAAGAGATTGGCAGTAAGTAGGTGCACTCATTCTGCGGGGTCTGAACGTAGTTTCAGGCGTTCTGTAGCCCAGAGATATGATAAACTAATTTCAGGTTCGGGTTCTGGGCTTCAACTAGAATTGCAGGTATCTGGGATTCCAGCTTCTTTATTCTGCTCTCTAAATCCAGGGCTCTTGCTGTGGTCACCACAGTTGAGAGACAGGGGTTCCTGGGCTATGTTGTTTATACAAGATAGGAGGTGGGAATGGGACTGGGACCCAGGAGAGGTACAGGCCTAGTCATAAGTGAGGGACTACTTAGGGAGAGGGGACTATGATTAAGGGGAGGCTGACCACAGAGACACAGTTGCCATGGGAGAAAGAGATGACCGAATCCTCTGAAAGTTCAGCCCCACTGCCTCCCAGTTCTCTCATTCACTAGTTATTAAGTCCTCTCCAACTCTCTTCCCTGGCCCTGCAGTTCACACACCCCATCCCCCCCACCCCACCCCCGATACCCCCTTTCTGCAAGCACAGTCCTGCATACAGAATTCTCCCCTCACCTGTAACTCTCCCATGCTGTTCATTTTACTGAGGGTTCCCAGTTGCAGTTCTATTTCCCTGAATCTGCACCTCCTACCATATTTTGCCCTCTCCCAAATCTGAGCTTTCCCATCATCTTAAAGCACTCTCCCACACTTTACCCCACTCACCCACCTGCATACCTCCTGGTCGTCTGCTGAATACCCCACCCCCAGCCCAACATAAGTGCCAGGTACTCCCAGGCCCTGCTATGTACCAGCCTCTGGCTTTAAGCCTCCTGAATTTCTTGGTCCAGTTGTAGATCCCCTTCCCCCACTCCCCAAACAGAAAAGAGGAAATGAGACCCAAAGAGGAAACTGGGTCTTGCTGATCCCACGCCCAGCCAGGCCACTGACCACACCCCCATTTCACTCCCAGCCTGACCCTGCCACTGACCACAGCACTATCCCCTCTACCCAGTGTGACCCAGCCACTGGTTATACCCCATACCCACCCACCCCCACCAACTCCAGCTCTGCTTATACTCTGCCAGTGTCCCTTCACTCTCCTCCCCACCCCATCCCAGCCTTTAGCTACTGACCACAGCCCCATCTCTTCTCAGACTCCTGCAGCCTGATCTGACCTCTGACCTCACTCTGTCATTCCCTGACTTATAATTATTTTCCCCCTTCCGCTAGCCTGATCCAGTGATTGATCATATATTTATTTTTCCTACCACCATCTTCCCCAGCCTCTCTGCACCTCGTCTTCTCCATTTCTAGTCCGATACAGTCACTAACCTCATCCCTTCTGCCCCTACCTGGTGCTAACCACATCCCCATCTCCTGTGCCCCAGAGCCTCATCTTCATATACCCAGCTCGACCCAGTCCTTCCCTTCTCCCCTTCCCAATTCCTTGTGTAAACTCAAGCCACCCCAGCCACTGAGTGGCTACTGATGACAGAAGCTGTGGGACTCTAGTCTGACTTTGGGCCCTGGCCCCTGAAGGTTGACAGGACAGACTGTCCTCAGGTCCTGACAGTTCTACCTCTTAAAACTATAAATAAGCAACATCCTCCTCTCTACCATTCTAACTGCTGTCATCACTTCTCATTTGTGCTAATGCAGTGTCTTTCTGACCAATCTCCAAGGTAACTGCCAGAATTATTTTCCAAAATCTAGTTCTGGTTATGTCCCTTTTCCGCTCAAAGCCTCCCTTGGCCTCCTGGTGCCCTCCAGTAGGTAAAATACTCCTTCCTCTCTAGTCCTCCCCTGCCTTTTCAGCCTAACCCTGACTTCCCCATCGCTGCTCCCTTGCAGGTGCCCTGTGCTTCAGCCCGCCTGCCCGCTCACTTCCCTGAACGTGCTCCTCTGTGATTTCGTGCTCCTCCACCTTTGCTTACACTCTTCTCTCTGCCTGGAATGCTACCCTTGACTCACCTCCGGCTGGCATAGTGGAGACAGCTTGGGCTTTGGAGTCAGAGAGATGTGGGTTCGGATCCTGGCTTCACAACTTCACAAATTTACTAGTTATATGACTTTGGAGAAGTTCCTTGAATAAGTATTTAACGTCTTTGCACCTCAGTCTCCTAATCTGTAAAAATGGAAATAATGATACCTATCTTGCCAGGTTGTTGTAAAGATTAAATGAAATTATGTCTACAAAGAAATTAACATAATCATCAATAAAAGTTAGACCCTTATGATTTTTTATTATCTTTTTTTAAAGCCCTAACTTCAAGTGACACTTTTCACAGAGATTTTTTGGTCCCTCTTCTCTAATCTAAAGGGATCCGTCCCCTGAGCACACACCTCTTGACTCTGACCACATCCTGCCCTGTGTTATAATTCTGTATTTAGCCTTCCCACTCAGCTAACTGGGAGCCCCTTGCAAGCGAGTGGAGGGCTTGCTCTTCTTGCTTCCCAGTCACTGAGAGTTTGGCCCAGGGCCTTTTTCACAACAGACCCTCCGAAATGCTTGTTGGGTGAATGGAGGGAGAATGTCTTTGTAATGGGAAGAGAGATGTTGGGGCAAGTTGTTCTCTTGTGGATAGAGGTGTGTTTGTGGGGAAGCTGTGTGCTGGGATGGGGTTTTTACGGGAGGATAATGTGGTTGTGATGGGGTCTGCATAGGGACTGCATGTTTGAGATAACGTGTATGTGGAGACAGGGTAAGTAGCTTTGTGGTAAAGAGCTCTGTGTATAGACTGGGGTGCAGTTGGGGAGAATGAATATGCGTAGATAGGTGTAGGTGGTGAGGGGCTATGTCGAGGGAGATCAGGTCCAGCCCTTCAGCTGCCCAGTCCAGCCCAAAATGAGCCTCCAACAGCCTGAGGCCGGATATGTCAGTCTCACCCACAACCACCACCCCCCCTCCCGCGGTTGCGGACTCAGAGGCCAAATTTGGTAACAGACTGAGTGTTACTCCCCCAACCCTCATGCATTCTGACTTTGTCTTCAGCTTTCTCTCTCCTTTGTCCCTTACTGTAGCTCCCTGTCTTTCTGCAGCTCCCTTTGTGGGTACCTGTTCTGACTATATTCTCCATGTACCCCAAATTCTTTACCCCCCAGTATACTTACATTCCATTCCTTGCTGGGATTTGACCTCTTGTCCTCCCCCCCCCCATTGCCCAACTCCTCCGGAATGCATCTCAGGAATGTCTTGAGGGAGGAGGAGTTCCCTGGGAGGGGGATGGGGGGGGCATTGTTGCTGTTTCGTAAAACATGATGGAAAAGGGAGCAAAGTTCTCAGGGCAGAGCAGGAACTGGATAGCTTCTCCCCATACTTCCAAGGGCCTTGTTCTGTGCCCTCATCACCCTCAGTTCACTTCTCAGTTCCCTTTCCTGCCTCACCATCTTGTAGAGATGTGGGTGTCCACTCAGGACCAGCCTGGGAGGAAGGGTAGGCCTGACTCATCTCCCTTATCGGGGTCTCACCAGAGGTTTCCTTGCTTGAAGAAGAAGGGGGTGTCCATATGTCCGGAGGAAATGGGGGAGACATGCAGTTTCAGCTTAGGGTGGAGGGTCCTGTCAGTTCTGCCCTCAGCTCCTCTGACTCCTCTGCTTCGTTGACCCTCCAGCCCTCCAGCAACCCCACGGCCAGGTCTGTCAAGCTACTGGGAGAGGTGGCCGAGGAATAGGGAGGTGGGCAGAGAGCTGGGGAGACTGGAAGGGTCCTCACTTGTTTGGAAATAAAGATAGTGAGCTGTGGTTTCTTGTGAGACTCTGGACTACTTATAAGGTCAGAATGGTCTGTCAGATCCCCGATCCACACCTTTCTCACATATACCTGTCTCCTCTTTCTAGATTTTCAGTCTCCTTCACCTCATCCTTCCTAACCTCTTCACCCGCCAAAAACCTATCCCTTCCCAACTTCCCTGGTTCTCAGCTGGCTTCTGTATCCCAGCACCCCCACCTGCTTCCAGCCTTCCCCCAGTCCTGCATTTCCCCACTTGGGGCTAGCCATTTGCCAGGAGGGGAATGGGCAGCCCGGAGTTGCTCATTCTCTTAGTCGAGAGGAACCAATCCCTGTACCAAACTGGGTCACATCATCAGCTGCCAGGTAGACTTGTCCTCTTGTGCCCTGGATGCCACCTGCCACCTGCAAGGGTTCCTCCAGCCTGCTGAGAGGTGGTGCCAAGGAGGGCAGGGGAGGTCAGGGTGGGACTGATATCTCGAGCTGCACTGAAAGCACCATCAAGGGAGACAGTGAGACGGAGGGCAGAGCTTGAGAAGGACTTACTGAAGACAGGAGAGCGTAGGAGGAGTTGTCGTGAGGACTGGGATTCCCTTCGTGACTTGGAGCAAGGACCAAGTTAGAGGGACTGGGGTCTTCCTCTGACCTGCCTTGAAACTACCCTACTTGCCCCACCATGGTCTGATATCCATTCTGCAAAATTGAAGAGTTGACTAGGTTATTTCTGAGATCCCTTTGGATTAGAGAATCATCATTCTAGCTTGACTGCCAGGGAAGCCAAATATGGGGCCAGGCTCCCTGGGAAGGCCCCTCCCTCTCCAGTGAGACGACTCAAGCAGCCGGTGTTTGGTCTCCCTGCCGGGCTAGCTAGAGTCGGTGTTTGCAGGCTTCAGGATCTCTTGGGAATTACCTAATATAACGTCTTCATTTTGCAGAGAAGGAGGCTAAAGCTGTCAGAGCGAAGGTCACATGATGAGTCAGGGCAGAGCTCTGAAAATCCCAGACAGGAAAAAGCCAGCAAGACCTAGTGAGAGACAAAGAAAAAAAGACTGAACCAAGAAAAGATGAAAACAAGGCAGAGGCAGGGCTGGGAAAGGAGCAAGGTGGGGGCAAGAGAGAGACACTGGGCAGACAGAAGGGAGGCACAGATGCTAGTGGTAGGGACAGGACGGTGTCCTCGGGGAACACTGCATTGCAGACCAGACTCCTTCACATATCTCAGGTGGTTAGGATTGGTTCTTTTGGTATAAGTAATTTTTTACTCTTAAAAATTCTTAGAATAAAATAGTTATGTTACTACTTGCTCTGGTGGGTCCCTTTCAAAAACACCCCTCCCCGGGGCTCCATCTGGGTGACCTCCTCTCCACTAATGAGGATGTGTGCTGATGCCCTGATGCCACGGGCCAGGTAGAGCCAGGCTGGAGAGGAGAAGCTGCCACCATGGTTGCACTTTCGCTGAAGATCAGCATTGGGAATGTGGTGAAGACGATGCAGTTTGAGCCGTCCACCATGGTGTACGATGCCTGTCGCATCATTCGTGAGCGCATCCCAGAGGCCCTGGCTGGCCCTCGTGAGTCTGAGTACCCTGGTGGCAGGGGTGGGAGTCTTCGGTCCCTCCTTGTTCCCAGGCTCTTGGCTTTAAGGGATGACCCCATTGTCCCTCAAGGCTACTCAGGCCTCATGCTCCATGGTTCCCTCTCTCCCCTTTAGGCCCTCGGTCCCTGGGGAAATAGTAAAGGGCAGCCATGCAGCCATTCAGCCACCCTGGGGTCCTCATATGTCTGAGGTGATTCATCCTCTCTTTTAGCCAGCGACTTTGGGCTGTTTCTGTCAGATGATGACCCCAAAAAAGGTATATGGCTGGAGGCCGGGAAAGCTTTGGATTACTACATGCTCCGAAATGGGGTGAGTATCACTTCATCAAGGACCATCAACATCCCCTACTCCACCTCCTCTTTTCAGCACCCATATCTGTTGTCTCTGACCCTCTCCAGGCTTTCTATCCCAGGCAGTCAAAATAACTTGCTTTTTGAGGGAGCCACCGTAGTCTTGCTTTTAGTAATCTACTTTCCTCCCCTCTGGCCATGGAAAAAGGAAATAATACCTCTAGCTTCAAGGGGCCCCTCCTCCCATTCCTGCCCCAACAGGACACCATGGAGTACAGGAAGAAACAGAGGCCCCTAAAAATCCGCATGCTTGATGGAACTGTGAAGACTATCATGGTGGATGACTCTAAGACTGTCACCGACATGCTCATGACCATCTGTGCCCGCATTGGTAAGGGGTCTCGGTGGGGCTGAGGGCTCGGGAATGGAGGCTCCAGCTCTGCCAGAAAACACAGATGTGGTGCCCGGGATGCTACCGACCCTGACCCCTCCCCTTCCCCCAGGCATCACCAACCACGATGAATATTCACTGGTTCGAGAGCTGATGGAAGAGAAGAAGGAGGAGGTGACAGGGACCTTACGAAAGGACAAGACCCTGCTGCGAGATGAAAAGAAGATGGAGAAACTAAAGCAGAAATTGCACACAGATGATGAGTGTAAGCAGAAATAGGAAACAGAGGGCCCTGGAAATGGTCAGGGTTGGGGGGGCAGGGGGCAGCTGTTTATTCTGTAGTTATGGAAACTCTGCTTTTGCGAGACACTGCTTTCGATGCAGGACGCATCAGCAATAAAACAAAGTCTTATATTCACGGAACTTACCGGTGGGAGAAGGTAGGAAATGAAGAACAACAAAAAGCCAAAGAGCGCACAACACAGGCGCCCCAGGGGCTTGGCACTGAGGGGACTCTGTGTGTCCCAGTGAACTGGCTGGACCATGGCCGCACGCTGAGGGAACAGGGAGTGGAGGAGCACGAGACGCTTCTGCTGCGGCGGAAATTCTTCTACTCAGACCAGAACGTGGACTCCCGGGACCCCGTACAGCTGAACCTTCTTTATGTGCAGGTGTGGAGAGGATTTGCCTGGGGTGGGGGAGGTAGGGAGAGGGGGCGGAAGCAGTGGGGGGGGGGTCCCTGCACCCAACACAACACCCGCCGCCTTGTGTTCTCCAGGCGCGAGATGACATCCTCAATGGCTCCCACCCTGTCTCCTTCGACAAGGCCTGTGAGTTTGCTGGCTTCCAGTGCCAGATCCAGTTTGGGCCCCACAATGAGCAGAAGCACAAGGCTGGCTTCCTCGAGTGAGTGACCCACATCCCACACCCTGTCAGGGCCCAGGACTCATTGCCATTGTGACCCCAACAGCCCTGCCCCCCTCCCAGGCCTTCTGTCTCTGTTCCTCTTCCGATGCACCAGGGTTTGACCCACATGGGTACCTTTTTTGCTGCCGTCAGCTATTTGTCTCCTTACTGGCCCCATGTGGAACCTGAATGTAGCCCAGAATCTCTGCCTCTGCCCCATGCTTCTCAAGCAAGCATGTAACCTTTTTTGAGATTCTCTGAAGAATTTTACTGCAGTAGCCAGAGGCAAACAGTACATTTCTCCTCATAGGGAACATAGACTTAGAAAGCTTCACAGGTCTCATCCACGGATCCTCCTCAGAATGTGTAGAGTTCAGCGTGGCTTGCTTAGCTTCCTACGTGCATGGTCATCCTTCTACTGAGCTCCTCCCCTCAGTCCCCTGCGGTAGTGCTCTAGACCCTCTTTCCTCAGGGACTGAGCCTGCGACTCAGGCTCCCTTGGTTCCTTTCCCTGTAGGGAGAGACACAGGCTGCACTCAAGAGCTCATGCTAGGTCGTCTCGATTTCATGGATAATCCCAACTCTGGTCCCTCGAGCCTTCCATCTCCCCAAAGATAACACTGTCCTAGACATTTCCTCACACCCCCAGGCCCACAGTCCATGGCCCACATACCCCTGATGCTGTCCACTACATGCTGACCCTCCCTTTTCTGGTATAGCCTGAAGGACTTCCTGCCCAAGGAGTATGTGAAGCAGAAGGGAGAGCGTAAGATCTTCCAGGTGAATGGGGATAGGGGAAGTGTTGGGGATGCCCTGGGAGCTTTGCTGCTTAATCCTACTGACTGAATGGACCCCAGCCCCTTCCTTGTTTCCTCCCACCCTGCTTCCACCCACCAAGCTGCTCTCCCACCTCTCCTGTGACAAGAAAGCGGAAGACCTGGGCCTTTCATCTCAGTTCCATCACTGCATTTGATGTGGAATTCAATTCAATATTCTTGTTTTCTTTTCTTTGCCTCTAACGTGGGATGACAGTACCTGCCCTGGGTAGGATTGGTAGGAGAATCAAATGAGACAGTATGGCTGAAATTACTGTGACAAGTATATCTTTGTACAGATGTGTTATCCCCACTTCTTGAATACTCAGCCCAAAAAGCCTTCTATCTGACCTTCTACTTATCTGTTTATGTCTCTAGAACATCTGCAAGTTCTCTAACTGTATTCCCTGAATTGTCGCTTGTGCATATCCTTTGTCAGCCCCCAGCCCGTCACCCTCTCATTTCTCATATCCTGCACTCCCTAACCTTTCCTGTGTCCCGCACACTACGCTCCCATTGTAGTTAACGTCGCAACTCCTGATCAGTGACACTGTCTAGGTTCCCACATTTGCTAAACGTTTTGCCCCATTTCCTACTCTAAGGCACACAAGAATTGTGGGCAGATGAGTGAGATCGAGGCCAAGGTGCGCTACGTGAAGCTAGCCCGTTCCCTCAAGACATACGGCGTCTCCTTTTTTCTGGTTAAGGTGGGCTACAGACCCTTCTCACTGTCCTCCTTATTCCCGCTCTTATCCTTTCCTCTCAAACCCCGGCCCTGCCCTCGGTCACATTTTCCATCATCCCTACAAGGCCCATTCTCTGCCTTGCTCTGACCTTGTGAAAATTCGCCCTGTTGTCAGCCCTCTGCCACCACTTGGCTCCCGACCGTGTGTTTTCCCTCGAGGAGCTTGTCCTGGCTCCTTCCGGACACCCTGTTCAGCTCTCCTGCGCTCCTCAGCACCCCCTTGTGGTCTAGATCTGATCTGCTCATTCACTCCTCTGTGTGACCTCTGGCCACAGCACCAGTGACAACCTCTGCCTCACAGGAAAAGATGAAAGGAAAGAACAAGCTGGTGCCCAGGCTTCTGGGCATCACTAAGGAGTGTGTGATGCGAGTGGACGAGAAGACCAAAGAGGTGATCCAGGAGTGGAGCCTCACCAACATCAAACGCTGGGCTGCCTCTCCCAAGAGCTTCACCCTGGTGAGTCTGGGGGCCCAGCGGGGAAGGGGCTCTGGAATTTCCAGGTGGAGGCAGCTGCAGAGGTCTCTCCCCTCCCTTGGGATAGTGCACTGAGTGTGAATCCAGAAAAAGGGGAACTATAACGATTACAGGACCATGGGGGTCAGAGTAGAGGAGAAGCTTTCCTGGAGAGAATTGATGCTTAAATGAAACAGTCTTTAAAATCAACAGGACAGAACCATCACCAGCAAGCCGAGCTCGCAGGAAACTTGGGGAGAGGGAAGAAAAAGGTGATAGAAAGAAAAAATAAGCCTCTTGTCTTTCAGCAGCAACTATATGATAGTCCCCCCCCCCCAGCTTTATATTTTGGTGTGCCAGATTGGAAACTGACACCGCCTTGATGAAGTGCCCAAGCAAAGGGACAAGAACTTCGTAAAGGCTGTTTTTCCATTTTGGATACCAGTGCTCACCCTCAGCTGTCTTTCAATGATAAATGTGTCTTCCCAGCTGTATTATCAGGGGGAGAGAGAAGAGATTTCATGAATGGCATGCATGTGAAACTATGTAGCACAAAGACTGCTTTTCAGAAATAAAGCGGTGCCCTCCAGGGAGGAAAATAAAGAGGAAATTGAAGAAGGATGGGCTTCTCCCTAGAGGGCTTTTGGCAGGCAAAGCCCCCTCACCAGCTCATCCATGGGGCTCCCATCCTACCCTTTTCCATCCTGGGTAGATGCGGGCTCTCCCACCAAGCCCCCACCTTGTCACCCTAGGATTTTGGGGACTACCAAGATGGCTACTACTCAGTACAGACGACGGAAGGGGAGCAGATCGCACAGCTCATCGCCGGCTACATTGATATCATCCTTAAGAAGGTGCGCACCCCAGCCTTCTCCTTATCCTCCCTCACCTTCTATCCAAGGTGGTCCTTTCAAAGTGGGGACCCAGGTTCTGGAAAAAGGCTGACTAGGGGAAAGAAGAGCTGTCTTTTCCCTGTCTCTCTTTTCTTTAATTGTTGTTCCTTTTTCCTTCCTACAGAAAAAAAGCAAGGATCACTTTGGGCTGGAGGGAGACGAGGAGTCTACTATGCTGGAGGACTCAGTGTCCCCCAAAAAGTACGAAGGGAACTGGGCTGATCCCGTCCGTCAGGGGCAAGGACGGCAGGGCCTATCTCCAACGACTGCTGAGGGGTGGGGAATCCCTAGGACAGTTCTTTAACCAGTCACAGGCTCTCATGAGACCTCACGCGCCCCCCCGCCCCCCAGACCACAAGACCTGCAAAGGTAGTAGAGCTGGGTGGGAAGGGGGTGAGACCGCAAAGTCCTCTGAGTGCTGCCCAGGGTGTCCCCTCTCTAGGTCGACAGTCCTACAGCAGCAGTATAACCGGGTGGGGAAAGTGGAGCACGGCTCTGTGGCCCTGCCTGCTATCATGCGCTCCGGAGCCTCTGGTCCTGAGAATTTCCAGGTGGGCAGCATGCCACCGGCCCAGCAGCAGATTACCAGTGGCCAGATGCACCGAGGACACATGCCCCCTTTGGTAAGAGTGCCTCTGCTGCCACCACGGTACCAGGCCTTTCTCCCCCGTCAGCTGGGCCCAGCCAGGAGCTAGGCAGTCTTTTCCCATGTCCCTGTTTGTATTCCTATCCCTAGCCTCGAGTCCTCCTTTACCTTCTCTTGCCTCTAAGCATTCCCTATTTCTCCAACCCTTGTGTTGCAGACGTCAGCCCAGCAGGCACTCACTGGGACCATCAACTCCAGTATGCAGGCTGTGCAGGCTGCCCAGGCCACTCTGGATGACTTTGACACTCTGCCCCCTCTGGGCCAGGATGCTGTGAGTATGGGAGGGAGGAGAGGCCAGCAGTGCTGAGGCTGGGACTCCCCAGAGGGAATGGGGTTAACCAAACCAGGGCAGATCCTGAGCTTTGCTTCTCTCTCTCTCTCTCTCTCTCTCTCTCTCTCTCTCTTTCTCGCAGGCCTCGAAGGCCTGGCGTAAGAACAAGATGGATGAATCAAAGCATGAGATCCACTCCCAGGTAGATGCCATCACGGCCGGCACTGCCTCCGTGGTGAACCTGACAGCGGGTAAGCTGGACGCCGAGCTCTCTGTGCGGCAGGGAGGGGAAGGAAGAGCGCGTGCAAGCATGAGTGTGACTGGCTCTGGGTGGGACCGCCCCCTGACTCATGGAAGAGTCTGCGTGCGTGTATGTCTCTCTCAGGATGTGTGTGTGACTAACGCCTCTGACTGTGTGCCTCCCCCGCCCATCGTCTGGCCTGCCCACCTCTCACTCCTGCTCCTCTTCCTCCTCCCTCAGGGGACCCTGCGGAGACAGACTACACAGCAGTGGGCTGTGCGGTCACCACCATCTCCTCCAACCTCACGGAGATGTCCCGCGGCGTGAAGCTGTTGGCTGCCCTGCTGGAGGATGAAGGCGGCAGCGGCCGGCCCCTGCTGCAGGCCGCCAAGGGCCTCGCCGGGGCGGTGTCCGAGCTGCTGCGCAGTGCCCAGCCAGCCAGTGCTGAGGTCGGGGGCCACGGGCTGCCACTAGGGAGGAGAGCCCAAAGGAGAAGGGGGCAGTCCAGGCTGCGGGGTGGAGGCGTGGGACCTGGGGGCGTGTAGGACCGTGGGCATGCGGGCAGGGATTGGGCAGCTTCTGACCGGTGTCCACTCTCCACAGCCCCGTCAGAACCTGCTGCAAGCAGCTGGGAACGTGGGCCAGGCCAGTGGGGAGCTGTTGCAGCAAATTGGGGAAAGTGATACTGACCCCCACTTCCAGGTTAGTGATTTCCGCCACCCCTAGAACATAAGCTTCTTGGAGGTCATCTCTGACCCTGAATCTAGCTCCTACTCCTGGTACTACAAATTGACTTCTCAGAGCCGATCTGAACCTCTGTTTGCAGGGGATGACACTGGGAACCTCCAGTCCCTTTTGGGGGGGATGAGAATTCAGAACCCCTGAGTCCAAACTAAATCTACTAGTTCACCCTTGGCTGATTAATATTTTGTAGCCGCCTGTCATCTTTTCCTTGTCTTCCCCATGTATAGCCCTTGTCCCAAGTTAACATCTTGAAGCCCCCTCCTTGCCACCCTGAGGACACTGTTCCTCTAGCTACCCCTTCCCCACCCCATGTCAGTTTCCTCAGCTGACTTGTCATCCTGGATTTCCCACGCAGATATGTGCACCCAGAGGGGCTGGGGCTCGATCTCCCCCCGATTCCCCCACGGTAACGGCCTCTGGCCTGGGCCTTCCCAGCTTTGTCCTCTCTGAGCCGCATACACTCGCTCTGCACCTGTCCCCCAGCCTCCTGGGGGAGCAGAACATGCTGGCAGATGGGGAGGCATGTCACAGGCAGGGCTTGGGACTTGGGGTCAGGGAGGGTTGTACGGGGTCTCGCACTCCAGGGTGACTGCTTTCAACCAAGACTGAGAAGGAATGGAGGAAGGAAGCTGGGGGTGGGAGGGACCCCGAGAGGTATCTCTCTCCATCCCATTGTAACGGCACCGCCCCTCCCTCCCCATCGCCGTCCGAGTGTATCCGCCTCATGCATTTCTCCCTTTGGTGTAGGCTCTGTTTCTTTTGGTGTAGGTTTGTTCCTCGGTGAGGGTTCTGTCCTACTGGGCGCTCGAGGCAGGGGCTTGGGGTAGCTTCTGGTTGCTTCTGCATACACTGTCCTATGATCGGAGTCAGTGGGAATAATGAAACAGCTTATGCCTCTGAGAAGGGTCCATGGATCCCAAGCCCAATCTCAGGCCCTGCTGACAGCTGTTTCCTCACAGGACGTACTAATGCAGCTAGCCAAGGCCGTGGCAAGTGCTGCAGCTGCCTTGGTCCTCAAGGCCAAGAGTGTGGCCCAGCGGACAGAGGACTCGGGGCTTCAGACCCAGGTCATTGCTGCAGCAACACAGTGTGCCTTGTCCACCTCCCAGCTGGTGGCCTGTACCAAGGTGAGCCCCAGAGGTTGCGCTAGCCTGTGCTGAGGGGCGATGGTGCCACACACGAGAGCCTCTCGTTTCACCTCTTCGGCTCCTCCTTACCTATCCCAGTGACTGTCGCAAACACCACAAACACCCCACCTCACGACTCCTTTCCGTGGCCTTCGTCTCTCACGCGCAGTTTGCCCGCAGGTGGTGGCGCCTACAATCAGCTCACCTGTCTGCCAAGAGCAGCTGGTGGAGGCTGGACGCCTGGTGGCCAAAGCCGTGGAGGGCTGTGTGTCCGCCTCCCAGGCAGCCACAGAGGACGGGCAGCTGCTGCGGGGGGTAGGAGCAGCGGCCACAGCCGTCACCCAGGCCCTGAATGAGCTGCTGCAGCATGTGAAGGCCCACGCCACGGGGGCTGGGCCTGCTGGCCGTTATGACCAGGCCACTGACACCATCCTCACCGTCACCGAGAACATCTTCAGTTCCATGGGTGACGCTGGTAAGGACACCACTCCTGGGAAGACAGCGAACCCCAGTGAGGCTCCCTGAGCCCAATGGACATTCCCTTGCAGACCCGCCACCTCCCCCTAAGGACTCAGCACAGTAGGCTAGGTGTTCAGTCTCTCTGAAACCTCCAGTTTGTCCTCTGTAAAGCAGGAACGTGGTCTGCCTCTGGTGTGTTTAGAGAATGTACAGAAGTCTGCACAAACGCAGCTGGAAGCTGGAAGGTGGCATTATTAAGAGTTAGCCTTCCCCACTGCACCCTACCCGCTCACCTCTGAAAGCCTTCACAATGGGTATCTGATCCTCTCAAGACTGTTTGCTGAAAATACCCATTAGAGACTGTCTTCCTCCCCATGTGAGCCCACCGGGGAATCTCCCTCTCCAAGATCCTAAACTCAAAAAACAACTCCAGGGAATCACTTTGAGAACCTTTGTCTCTCTTTAGCTGGCCTCAAGAGCAATGTCCACCTTGTCTGCACCCTTTTCCCCCACCCCTGTCCCCCTCACAGTGTCTCTGGCTTCCTTACTTGATTGTGTCCTGTCCTCAGGTGAGATGGTACGACAGGCCCGCATCCTAGCCCAAGCCACCTCTGACCTGGTCAATGCCATCAAGGCTGATGCCGAGGGGGAGAGCGATCTGGAGAATTCTCGCAAGCTATTAAGTGCCGCTAAGATCCTGGCTGATGCCACAGCCAAGATGGTGGAGGCTGCCAAGGTACAAGGCCTTTTGTGCAAACACCCAGACTGAGATCTGAAGGAAAGATCCAAATGGTCACCCTTTTCCTGGGTCTCGGGAGAGACCCAGGAAAAGCAGGAAATACATGAGAACAGATAGAAGTGCTCAGGAAATAAATGCACCCCAGGCTCCAGGCGGATGGCGGCCCAGATTTTGAGCCAGAGTGGCTGCCAGAGTGCTTGCTAACTGAAAAGGTGACCGTGCCCTTTTTCTTCCCCCAAGTCCAAGGTCTGCTGTCCTTATTTTCCTCTACTTTGCTGCCTGCTTTCTGGTCTCTCCTGGGAATGCACAGAAGCATTCAGTCCTTGGGGTTCCCCTGCCAACAGTGCAGAGAAAGACAAGGCAGGGGGACTCAAGGTGCAGAAGACTGTCAGGAAGAAGCCAAGAGGCTCTCATACTCCCTGGGCTCTGGGGCTCTTCAGTTTGCAGGAGTAGCCAGGTCCCCTGATGTGGTTTTTGAGATCCCTGCTCTAAACTGTGTCCTCCTTGTCCCAGAGAGCCCTCCTCACCCCCATTTGCTAGTGGCATTTTGTGAGGAACAGGGAAAGACACATGGCTCCTCCCCCCAAGAGGGAAAGAAGAAATAATTCCACCTGAAAAGGGTCCAGAGGGAATCCAGGGCCCCCCTACACTTCCGTTTTGCCTGCCCGAGGCAGCTCATGTCAGCTGTGGTGACCTTTAGTGTGGATGGTTAGAAATGACTTCAGGAGAAGGTTTGAGTCTGGAGGGATCAGAGCAGAGCTTCTTTGGGGCCCACAGGGATGCTGAGTGATGACTGTCTTTCCACTTCTCTCAGGGAGCAGCCGCCCACCCCGACAGTGAGGAGCAGCAGCAGCGGCTGCGGGAGGCAGCCGAGGGTCTGCGCATGGCGACCAATGCAGCTGCGCAGAATGCCATCAAGAAGAAGCTGGTGCAGCGCCTGGAGGTGAGGCTGGGACATGAGCCAGGAGCAAGAGCGTGGGCACCGTGGGAGGAACAACACCGGGAGGGGCCAGAGACTGAGTGGGGGACCGCCTGGGGCTTGTCCTAACTACTCTGTCCTCACAGCACGCAGCCAAACAGGCTGCGGCCTCAGCTACACAGACCATCGCTGCGGCCCAGCACGCAGCCTCCGCCGCCAAGGCCTCTGCCGGCCCCCAGCCCTTGCTGGTGCAGAGCTGCAAGGTGAGACTCAGTGGGAGGAGGTGTGGGAGGAGGGAGACTCCCCCTGCCTCCGGTCTGTGGCGAGGTGGCTCTCATGATGTTTTCACCCACAGGCTGTGGCAGAACAAATTCCGCTGCTGGTGCAGGGCGTCCGAGGGAGCCAGGCTCAGCCTGACAGTCCCAGTGCTCAGCTGGCCCTCATTGCCGCAAGCCAGAGCTTCCTGCAGGCAAGGCACCCTCTCCCACCTCTCAGACAGGACCCTTCCCACCCTCTGAGTCTCTGAGCTCGCCCACAGTTTAAAGCTCCGCCAATAGCCTCCTTCCCAGACGAAGCCACAGCACTCGCCGTGTCCTAAGCATCATCAGTCCCTGTACCCAAGCAGATGGTACATTCATCTGCCCACCTGTTCCCCAACAGCCAGGTGGGAAGATGGTGGCCGCTGCGAAGGCATCAGTGCCAACAGTTCAGGACCAGGCTTCGGCCATGCAGCTGAGTCAGTGTGCTAAAAACCTTGGCACCGCACTGGCCGAACTTCGTACCGCTGCCCAGAAGGTATGGGAGCTGGCTGGCTTCGGGGTGTGAGGGTAGGGGTGCGTGGGGGCGCGGTCGGTTAAGCATCTGACTCTTGATTTTGGCTCAGGTCATGATCTAAGGCTCATGAGATCAGGCCCCGTGTCGGGCCCCACGCTCAGCGCAGAGTCTGCTAAAGTTTCTCTCTCCCTCCCTGCTGTGCGTGCAAGCGCATCACACGCTCTCTTTCTCTCTCAAATAAATAAATCTTTTAAAAAAAAAGAGAAAATGAGGGTGGAGTTCTGGGATGATGGGGGTCTGCAGAATAACCTAACACAGGGGTGACTGTATAACCTGGGGCATCAGTGGCACACAGCAGTACCTCCTGTACCCAAACCCCCTTATCGTTGTAGGCTCAGGAAGCGTGTGGGCCTTTGGAGATGGATTCTGCACTGAGTGTGGTCCAGAATCTAGAGAGAGACCTGCAGGAAGTGAAGGCAGCAGCTCGAGATGGCAAGCTTAAACCCTTACCTGGGGAGACCGTAAGTATTCTTAATACCTCATTCTTGGGCGCCTGGGTGGCTCAGTTGGTTAAGCGTCTGCCTTTGGCTCAGGTCATCCCAGGGTCCTGGGATCGAGCCCCACATCAGGCTCCCTGCTCAGCGGGAAGCTGCTTCTCCCTCTGCCTGCTGCTCCCTGTGCTTGTGCGTGCTCTCGACCTCGCTCTTTCTCTGTCAGATAAATAAAATCTTATTTAAAAAAAAAAAAACTCATTCTTAATCAAACCCTGAAGTTTTCTTTCCCACTTGTACTCCAGAGCTGCCCAAAACCTTCATTTAAACTGCCAGCTGATCCCAGCTAGCTTCTCAAGTTCTCATTTCCCGGTTCTTTCTGCCCCTGAGTCTCCCACTTCATCCCTAGATGGAGAAATGTGCCCAGGACTTGGGTAACAGCACCAAAGCAGTGAGCTCCGCCATTGCCCAGCTGCTGGGGGAGGTTGCCCAGGGCAATGAGAATTACGCAGGTATGTGGACAGGGCCAGGAAGGGGCTGGGGAGCAGGAGCTGAAGGAGGGATGGAGCTGACAGAGGAAGCCACAGGGATTGGGCCTGGCAGTAAAGGCACCTTTTCCCTTCATCTCCCAGGGATCGCAGCTCGGGATGTGGCAGGTGGGCTACGGTCACTGGCCCAGGCCGCTCGGGGTGTAGCTGCCCTGACGTCAGATCCTGCAGTGCAGGCCATTGTGCTTGACACAGCCAGCGATGTTCTGGACAAAGCCAGCAGCCTCATCGAGGAGGCAAAAAAGGCAGCCGGCCATCCAGGGGACCCTGAAAGCCAGCAGCGGCTTGCCCAGGTTAGCTCTGGGGAAGAGGCCACTTCCACCTACAGCTCAACCTGACTAGAGCAAAGTCTCATCCACACTGCTAGGCCTCTTCTCAGGCCTGCTCTTGCCAGCTCCTGTCTGGATTCCACCCTTTCCCTCAGTCTTGGTAGGAGTGTCTCAGCCTGAGGCAGGGCCTAGCTGAACACCAGGTTCGAGACAGTTTGATCACTGTCACTTGATACCCTAACTTCAGCTACACACCCCCTTTCCTCTTCACTTTGGAGGCAGTAGAATGGTTTTTTCCCATGTCCCCATGAGTGGAGGAGGAACTCTCCCAAATTGTTTCCATTTTGGCAACACCTTTCCCCTTTTCCACCTCAGGTGGCTAAAGCGGTGACCCAGGCCCTGAACCGTTGTGTCAGCTGCCTGCCTGGCCAGCGAGATGTGGACAATGCCCTGCGAGCAGTGGGAGACGCCAGCAAGCGACTCCTGAGTGACTCGGTAGGAAGACCAGGAGTGTGGGGGGCACATAGGAGCTGAAGAATTCGAAATTTCTCCTTCCACCTCTAGACCTCTCCTTGACCTTGACTTCCCAGATTTACCCCCTTTTATTACTCCCAGGCTCTGTGCCCACCTCCCAGCACTTGACTAAACTCTCCCTCTCGTCGCTCCCTATGCTCGCTTCTGACTTTCTCTCCGACCCTGCAGCTTCCCCCCAGCACCGGGACATTTCAAGAAGCTCAGAGCCGGTTGAATGAGGCTGCTGCTGGGCTGAATCAGGCAGCCACAGAACTGGTACAGGCTTCTCGGGGAACCCCCCAGGACCTGGCTCGAGCCTCAGGTCGATTTGGACAGGACTTCAGCACCTTCCTGGAAGCTGGTGTGGAGATGGCAGGACAAGCCCCGGTATGAAAAGGCACAGGGTCCAACTCAGCAGTTAGGTGAGAGGTGCCCGTGTGACTGCTCAGTCCTCACCTCTGCCTGCCTCCCTTCCTCCCCTCCCTCCCCTCTCCAGTCTCTAGCAACATTTGAGTATCTGGGACAGAAGAGCCCTTTTAGAGACAGATAAGAAAGGACTGACTGGACAATGTGTTGACCTTTTCGCCTTCAACAGAGCCAGGAGGACCGGGCCCAGGTCGTGTCCAACTTGAAAGGCATCTCTATGTCTTCGAGCAAACTCCTTCTGGCTGCCAAGGCTCTGTCCACGGACCCTGCTGCCCCCAACCTCAAGAGTCAGCTGGCTGCAGCTGCACGGTAAATAGGAGCTGGGAAGCCCAGCCCCGCAATGTTGAAGAGACTGGGGAGGGGACATTTCCTGAGAAGTCCCACCTTAGGAGTGGTTACACACAAAAGAGAAATAGACACTTCCCGTCCAAGAGTGATGACCTCTGCGTGCATCCACTCAACCTTCTGTTCCTCCCAGGGCGGTGACCGACAGCATCAACCAGCTCATCACCATGTGCACCCAGCAGGCTCCAGGCCAGAAGGAGTGTGACAATGCCCTGCGGGAATTGGAGGTGGGCACTGGGCAGGCTGAGTGGTGTGGAGGCTGAGGAAGGTATTCTGGGTTTGGGGGTGAAGGCGGTGTCTTGAGTCCTGCTTTGTCCTCCCCCTGTACAGACAGTCCGGGAACTCCTAGAGAACCCGGTCCAGCCCATCAATGACATGTCCTACTTCGGCTGCCTAGACAGTGTGATGGAGAACTCAAAGGTGAGTGAGGGCAAGGGGGGCGGGGGGCAGGAAGATGGGATGAACCAGGGGCTCCTTTGCCCCTCTGAGGACAGGGACGGATTCTCCTACTACCCTCTGTTTCTCAGGTACTGGGTGAGGCCATGACTGGCATCTCCCAAAACGCCAAGAATGGGAACCTGCCAGAGTTCGGGGAGGCCATCGCCACAGCCTCCAAGGCCCTCTGTGGCTTCACCGAGGCAGCCGCACAGGTTACTCCCCCGCGACGGTCCCTGGACGGTCCCCTGCTTTCCCTCCCCTGCCACCCTAACAGCCTGACGCTCCCATAGATAACCAAGAAGTGATGTTTGCAAAACCAACTCTGTGGAAACTGGATTTCTTCCTCCTCCTTCGTGGAGATGTTTGTCAGCAACCATAGAATACCAACAGTTCTGGTCGCTGTCACCCCTGAACCCCTGGTACCTTGGGTTCTGATGACATTGTCCAGTCATGGGCCCTTTTCCAGCCCTGGCTTTCTTGGTCTATGCTAATTAGCATATGCAAGCCCTTTTTCACATTAACTATCACTTTATTAAAATAGTACCAGTGACTGTATTTCCAGCTAATTGAGTCACCACTTAGCTTTGCCTTTTTATGCATTTATGAAGATGGAACAACCTGTTAGCTGTGAGGGTACTTTGCTTTAGTACTTAAACCCTTAAGGCCGACTGGCTTGTTCATCTCGGACTGTTCCCTGAAAGCCTACCAGCCTGCTCCCTCAGTCTCTCCTACCTTCCTTTGCCCTGTTCTATATGGCCTATTGGGTGGCCTAGTCTATGTGGTGTGACTTATTTCTGGAAAAGCATAAAGAGCAAGAAGCAGAGTGACCATGTTTGAAGTATAAATCAAACCTTCTGATGGTCTTCTAATCATAAAAAATCGTTGGCAACCGTTATACCCATCCCTTTCCTCTCCAAATCTCTGAAGCTTGGAGGTGGTGTGAATATCAGTGGTCCTAATATCCTGCACAGTTTTCAGACTCTTTCAAAGGGGCTTTGCCTGCGTGCACGTGTGTGTGCGTGCACGTGTGTGTGTGTGCGTGCCAGGGTGGCTTTCAAACTTTTTGACTTCTACTTATGTTAAGCAGTACTTCTTACCTTACAGTCCCCCAGATACACATCTACATAGAAGTTTGATGAAACCCTTACCATGTGGTTTTCCTTTTTTTTTTTTTTTTCCTTTTTAACCTGAAATGTTCAAACACATTCAACAAAACAGGAGAGGTTTTTTCTTTTTTATAGTCTGATTGTCATTTGTTAATACGCCCCCGCTCACATAGTACCCTGGCTACTAACTTACCCCTGCTCCCCTTTGTGCCCACTGTCACTGGTCGGTCCCACCGAGAGATAGCCTTTCTTTCTCAGCCCCCTACCCCTCTCTCTCCCCAGGCTGCATATCTGGTGGGGGTCTCTGATCCCAACAGCCAAGCTGGGCAGCAAGGACTGGTGGAGCCCACACAGTTCGCCCGTGCAAACCAGGCAATTCAGATGGCCTGTCAGAGTTTGGGGGAGCCTGGCTGTACGCAGGCGCAGGTAACTTAAGGGAACAGGTACTATGGGCAAGTCTGGGAAAGGGTGCCGGGCCAGGATGGACCGGCCCAAGAGGGAGGTGTGGGGGCGCATCTCTGACCTTCCATACACAGCTTCTCTGGGGGTAATTGTCTTCTCCTGCCATGTTTCTTGTCACTCTAGTTACTGCTAAGTTCAGAACTTCTCTGTAGATGTTTGAGTTCACTCTCCTACTTACCCTACTACAGCTTCTCCATCAGTGTGTCTGTCTTCCATCTCCCCCTTCCCACACCCTGTTCATCTTTGGGTATCTCTGTCTCCCAAATCTTCACTTCTCAGGTGACTCCATCTTTCCTAGTTAGACTTCCAGAGATCTTGCTCTCCCTCCAACCTGCGGGCTCCTGTCTGGGTCATACCCTTCCCTCCTGCCCTCATCGTGGCTCTTCCGCGTGTCTGTCTCCACAGGTGCTCTCTGCAGCCACCATTGTGGCCAAGCACACCTCTGCACTGTGTAACAGCTGCCGCCTGGCTTCTGCTCGTACCGCCAATCCTACCGCCAAGCGCCAGTTCGTACAGTCGGCCAAGGAGGTGGCCAACAGCACAGCCAATCTTGTCAAGACTATCAAGGTTGTCAGTGTTTGAAATTCCCAGCCTCCCTCTGACCCGTCCAGTCTTCCTCTCCCCGAGTCCCTGCCTCAGTCCCTGAGGCCTTCTATCACAGCCCATCTGCCTGAGCCCAAGCCCTTCCGTGTTCATGCTGGTCATCACCAGCCTCTCCCCGCCCCTTTAGCCCAGGAAAGGAGACCTGGGCTTCACCTCCTTTGCCTACAGTCAGTCCTGAGGGCCTGTCACTCCCACTTCCAGGCGCTTGACGGAGCTTTCACAGAAGAGAACCGTGCCCAGTGCCGAGCAGCAACGGCCCCTCTGCTGGAGGCCGTGGACAATCTGAGTGCCTTTGCATCCAACCCTGAGTTCTCCAGCATTCCTGCCCAGATCAGCCCTGAGGTGAGGCGATGTGAAGGGAGAACCAATGGGCCGGCTGCCCCCTCATCTTTGCAGGAGTTTTGAGACTCACCTCCCTGCCTCCTCTCTCCCCAGGGCCGGGCTGCCATGGAGCCCATTGTGATCTCTGCCAAGACGATGTTGGAGAGTGCCGGGGGACTGATCCAGACAGCCCGGGCCCTAGCAGTCAATCCCCGGGACCCCCCGCGCTGGTCAGTGCTGGCTGGCCACTCCCGGACTGTCTCAGACTCCATCAAGAAGCTCATCACGAGCATGAGGTATTGCGGGGGTAGAGAACCGGTGTGACTAGAGACCATACACTGTGGCAGAACGGGGGCAGGGCGGGTAGTGCAATTAGATGGGATCGTGTTGGAGACCTGTTTTCCAAAATTTGGGGGATATGGGGAAAGATAGACTAGCCTTGTTTTAAAGGGATGTTCTTGGTGTTGGAGCCTATGATGTGTCTACAGGGACAAGGCTCCAGGGCAGCTGGAGTGCGAGGCGGCCATCACAGCTCTGAACAGCTGTCTGCGGGACCTAGACCAGGCTTCCCTCGCTGCAGTCAGCCAACAGCTTGCTCCCCGGGAGGGAATCTCTCAAGAGGTAAGGGAGAAACGGGTTATATGAAAGGTTGCATCTGGGAAGAGAGGCCCTGTTCCAGGTCACAGTCAGGGCTCAAGCCGGCTTCCTTCCCAGGCCTTGCACACTCAGATGCTCACTGCAGTGCAGGAGATCTCCCACCTTATCGAGCCGCTGGCCAGTGCTGCGCGGGCTGAAGCCTCCCAGCTGGGACACAAGGTACCCGGCGAGACAAGTGGGGAGTCCCAGGGCAGGGCAGGCGAGGGTTCCTGGCCCAGCTGACCTCCACTCGAACCCCTCCGCCTCAGGTGTCCCAGATGGCACAATACTTTGAGCCGCTCACCCTGGCTGCAGTGGGTGCTGCCTCCAAGACCCTGAGCCACCCGCAGCAGATGGCGCTCCTAGACCAGACGAAAACCTTGGCAGAGTCCGCCTTGCAGTTGCTGTACACAGCCAAGGAGGCCGGCGGGAACCCCAAGGTACTGAGAGCGGGAGGGAGGGGCTGCTACTAGGACGAGCTCAGAGAAGCGGGAACACCAGAGCCCCCCTCCACTCACTCGCTCTGCCCCCCAGCAAGCAGCTCACACCCAGGAGGCCCTGGAGGAGGCTGTGCAGATGATGACAGAGGCCGTAGAGGACCTGACGACAACCCTCAACGAGGCAGCCAGTGCTGCTGGGGTTGTTGGCGGCATGGTGGACTCCATCACCCAGGCCATCAACCAGGTGAGAGTCCTGGGGTGCCTGCGGTCAGAGGCTCCCCAGGGCCAGGGTCCCTGAGTTCGGTGTCAGAGACCTGACAATCAATCTCCTCCCTCCATCCGCCCCCCTCAGCTAGATGAAGGACCAATGGGTGAACCAGAAGGTTCTTTTGTGGATTACCAGACAACTATGGTGCGGACAGCCAAGGCCATTGCTGTAACCGTTCAAGAGATGGTGAGTTTGGGAGAGTGTAAGAAGGCTACCCCCGGGGAGCTTGGTGTGGGCATAACTTTACTTCTTCTGTTGTCACCAGGTAACCAAGTCAAACACCAGCCCTGAGGAGCTAGGCCCTCTTGCTAACCAGCTGACCAGTGACTACGGCCGTCTGGCCTCCCAGGCCAAGCCTGCAGCTGTGGCTGCTGAGAACGAAGAGGTAAACATGGGGGCAGCTGCCATGAAGGCCTCCCCCTCCCCGCCCCTCACAGAAAATAGTGGCATGCCCTTTGTCTCCATCATGTCAGCCTCCGGGGCCATCCCACCCTTACTCTGTCTAGCCTTCTTGAGAAAGGGGAACACCCCCTCAGGGCCACTCCACTAAAGAGTGGTCAGGGCTTGTATAGGGACAGGATCAAAGTCACAGGGATAGAGGAGACAGCTGACAATCTAGAGATTTCCTGGTCTGCTGACACCCCTCTGCGACTGTGGCTGCTTCTCTGCTATCCTGCGGGTCTGTAATCTCTTCTTAGTTCTTCCTCGTTGCAGACCCATGAAGTTCTTCCTTCCCTAAGCTCCTGGCTTTCCAAGAAAGCAAGTAATTGGATCTTACTACCACACACCTAATCCCCAGCCCCAAACCCCTCCTTAACCACATCCAGGCCAAATTGTAATCCGTGGCCCTCTGATTCAAATACCCCAGCATAAAGTGCTTCTTCCCCACCTCCTCCCTGTGCTTAACATAATCCTCACCAGTGGGTGCTTGCGTGCTATTATTTTCCATGTGTAGGAGGTGACCTCCTGCCTGAAGGATATGAAACAGGAAACCTGTGTGCTGGGCACTTTTTCTCACCACCCCTTTAGTCTACGGTGCATGTTCTGTTAGGTCCTTCGTGACTCCTCCAAGCACAGTGGAGGTCCAAGTGCCTTTTGTAAAGCCCATCTCCCTTTCCCATCCGCTCGCAGATAGGTGCCCACATCAAGCACCGCGTGCAGGAGCTGGGGCACGGCTGTGCCGCTCTGGTCACCAAGGCAGGTGCCCTGCAGTGCAGCCCTAGCGACGCCTACACCAAGAAGGAGCTCATAGAGTGTGCCCGGAGAGTCTCCGAGAAGGTGACGGCACTCACCGCCGTGGACTGGGCACTGGCTCCCCAGCCCTGCTGCCCTTCCCATCCTCTTCCCGCCTTCCCAGCCCTCTCCTCCATCCCTTCTCCTGGGCACTGGTGACCTTCCCCTTCCACGAGGCACTGACCAGAGTCACCATGTGCCTTTCCTCCCCCAGGTCTCCCATGTGCTGGCCGCGCTGCAGGCCGGGAATCGTGGCACCCAGGCCTGCATCACGGCCGCCAGTGCAGTGTCGGGCATCATTGCCGACCTCGACACCACCATCATGTTCGCTACCGCCGGCACCCTCAATCGCGAGGGAGCCGAGACTTTCGCTGATCACCGGTGAGGAAGGAACTGGGCTTCCTGGAGGCAGGGTGGCGGGTGGGGCCAGAAGAGGCTGGAGGGACTGGCGGAGGCCTGCAAAGGGCTGACTAAGCCGGGCCCTCCCTCAGGGAGGGCATTCTGAAGACCGCCAAGGTGCTGGTGGAAGACACCAAGGTCCTGGTGCAGAACGCAGCCGGGAGCCAGGAGAAGTTAGCACAGGCTGCCCAATCCTCTGTGGCCACCATCACCCGCCTCGCCGACGTTGTCAAGCTGGGTGCAGCCAGCCTGGGAGCCGAGGACCCTGAGACACAGGTATCCAGCTGATTCCCCTAATTCTGGCCAGAACCACTCACTGCCTGTTCCCCCTTTCCCTCCCACGGACCGAGCCTCTGCTCTCTCATACAGGTAGTGCTGATCAACGCAGTGAAGGATGTGGCCAAAGCCCTGGGAGACCTCATCAGCGCAACAAAGGCTGCAGCTGGCAAAGTCGGGGACGACCCTGCTGTATGGCAGCTCAAGAACTCCGCCAAGGTCGGAGGGGAACGAGAGCAACATCAGGAGAGGGGCGGATCACTGTGCTTCCTCCTGTTTCTTAACGTGACGCCCTCTGCAACTCCTCTGATGCCCCCAGGTGATGGTGACCAACGTGACATCGTTGCTCAAGACCGTGAAAGCCGTGGAAGATGAGGCCACCAAAGGCACACGGGCCCTGGAGGCAACCACAGAACACATACGGCAGGAGCTGGCGGTGAGCGAGAATCTGGGGCACTGGGGTCTTGGGTCCGACAGGGATCGTGACAGACTGTGAATCTGCATTTCAGGTATTCACAGAAATGTAAACAGTCACACTCCTTCTCCTCGCTCACAGCCAGACTTCCTAAGTAGGCTGCGCTGGTGTCTTTCCCCTCCTCGCCTACTCCTTAGTGAGCATTTGACGCCTGCCTTCCCCCACCCTCCCGCTTTCGCCCGCCACCAGTGGCCTCCGAGCTGCCACATTCTGTGGCCTCTTCTTGGCTTTCATCTTCTTCAGACATTTTGAAATCATTTGACTTTGTGAACAAGCCTCTCTGGAACTCTTTCTTCCTTGGCCCTCCGGACACCGGCTTTTGTCTTGCTTCTCCAGTGCCTCTTCCACAGCGCCAGCGAGCCACCTCCGGCCTAGTGAACGCCGAGGCCGGCCCGAACTGCTGCAAATCGCCTTTCTCTGTCGTCTTCTTTGGCATGTTTAACCACTTCCATGGTCGTTCTCTAGCAAGTTGACTTCAGTTCTGAGTTTAGTTATTCTTAGCTGCCTGCTTGACAAACCACCGAGATGCCAGGCCTCCCAGCTTCTGGCCAACAAGCCCCTTCCTCTTAGGATGGTAGCCGCCTCAGTCACCTGTGACCCTCCGGTCTCATTCCCCGATCTGGGCCATGGCTCGTCCTCCCAGCCCTCCTCTCCCATCCCCCTGCAGGCACCCTGCTTGGGGTCCTCATCTGCTCTCCCTCCACTTTGCTGCGCGGGCTTTCTGCCTGGGACTCTCCTCTCCTTCAGTTGCTGCCATTCTCACCTCCTTCTCGTCTTACTCATTTCTGAATTCACCTTTCTGATACGGTCCTTGGCGATGCCCAAACTGAAACTCTTAGCTTTCTGCCTCCCAAACCTGATCATTCCCTCGTCTTTCCCATCTTGGTCAGCGGCACCTTTTAATAACTCTGATCCTAAAGGCAGGAATCCAGCTGTAATGTTCATTTTCCTCTCGTTCCTCACATCTAAGCACATCGCTGAGATGTGTCAGCGCTCCCTCCCGGTGGATCTCATTTTCTCTTTTCCCTGCCCCCACCACCTCCACCTTGTCCAAACCATCACCAGTCCTTTGGTGCGTTGATGCCATAGCCTCCATCTGCTCTGCCCCCTCATTCACCCCTCCCATGCGCTCTCTGTACACAGGAGCCAGAGAATATAAACGAGGTTATGTCACTTCACTGCTTAAAACCCTTTAGTGAGTGCCCTGGCGTCTGTGGTAAAATCCACACTCCTTACCGTCACCTTCCAAGCCCCATGGCCCCTGCCAACCTCCCCCGTCTCCTCTCGTCCTGCTCTTCCCCCTTCCACAGCCCCGGTCCCTGCACTCTGTCCCTTCCTTCCTGTTGCAGGCCCTCACACTTGCTTTACTCCAGCTTTCTGAATATCTGGCTTCTCCCAGTCCTTCAGGCTGCAGCTTAAGTGTCCTCTCCTCAGGGGCACCTAGCTGGCTCGCTCAGTGAAGCATGCTACGCTTGATCTCAGGGCCGTGAGTTCCAGCCCCACTTTGGGTGTAGAGATTACTTTGAAAAGTAAACTAAAATCTTTAAAAAAAAAAAAAAAAAAAAAAAGCCCTCCCCTTAGAGAGGCTTCCGCAGCTGCCTACCTGAGAAAGGACCTCATTTTTATTTCTCAGCACAGCACCCTCTTTATTTCCCTCACAGCTCAGGTCAGTCTTTCTGCTCATTTGCCTATTCGTTGTCTGTGTCGAAAACAGTAGTGTAAACGCCATGAGAACAAGGGCCTTTTCTCCTTTATTCCCCATTGCACTCCTCTAACACCTCACACAGAACCTACCACCTGCTGATTTTTAATAATTTGCTGGATAAACACATATATCAAAATATTTTTATTGACTTATTATGTAAAATTCTAAGTTTCTTGATCTGATATTCAGGGCCCCAACAACCTTTTCTCCACCATCCCTATAATTCTGGAACATTTCTTGATACTCTCTCACTTGACATCCTGGTTATTCATGGCCCTCTGTGTACCTAAAATGCCCTTCTGTTATCTAGGTCTCTTAATACCCAGCCCTTGCCCTACCTGGGCCACTCACTCCTCCAAGGCTTCTCTATCACTTAGGAATGAAAACCTAGCTCAGAGGTACTTCTTAAATTTCAAACAAATAAACTCTTCCCAATCACTTCAGTCAGAAATGAGCAGCAGCCTTATGTCAGCTGTGATGTGTGAACTCCTCCAAGGACCCGATCTACAATAAGTACTCGGTGAATGCCGGTTATCAAGCCGGTGGATGAATGGACAGATGGTACAAGGAGAGTGCTACATTGTCTTAAGTCCCACTCACCGTACAATTTTTCTTGTTCGACCCTCAACAGGTCTTCTGTTCCCCAGAGCCACCTGCCAAGACCTCCACCCCAGAAGATTTTATTCGCATGACCAAGGGTATTACCATGGCAACAGCCAAGGCTGTTGCCGCTGGCAACTCCTGTCGCCAGGAGGACGTCATTGCCACAGCTAATCTGAGTCGTCGTGCTATCGCAGATATGCTTCGGGCTTGCAAGGTAGAAACCCTGATAGGGAGGCGGAAGTCCGAGGCAGTGCGGCAGCTCTCGGGCAGAACGTGGGAGGGGAGAAAGTGCAGGGGCTCCGGGGGCCTGGGGCTCTTCGGGATCCTCACGCTAAGTCTGTGGGCTAGGAAGCAGCTTACCACCCAGAAGTGGCCCCTGATGTGCGGCTTCGGGCCCTGCACTACGGCCGGGAGTGTGCCAACGGCTACCTGGAGCTGCTGGACCACGTGCTGCTGGTAAGGAAGGCGGGCGGTCTGCTCCTCGTGCCAGCCTCCCGGACGACCGGCCTCTCCCCACGTGCTTCACACCCCGCTCTCGATTTGTTCCTTCAGATCGCCCCACCCCCCTTCTACTTCCCAAATCTGTTCTCATTCCCAAGTCTCCCTTCCACTGGGGCCCCATCGTTCTTAGAATCTTTGGTTTTCCCGCTCACCTCTTCCTCCTCATTTCTCTTATCTCCTCTCTTCCCACCTGACCGCCCCCTTCTCTACCTTCGTCTCTTCTTCTCATCATTCTCCTTGCTCCTTGTCAGCCGGTGAGTGGCGCACCTCCCGCTGTGTTCACCATGTGTGCGGCGTGGTGCCAGGAGTGCACCTGCGAGGCGGTGTGGGGTTTGAGGGCTGCGGTGTTAAGCGGTCTCGGCAGGGGCAGGGGTCACAGTCGGCCCGTGTCTTAGCTCTGGTAGAAGCTGAGATCTGATGCTTCCTGCTCCCTGGCCTCTCTTCCCCAGACCCTGCAGAAGCCAAGCCCGGAACTGAAGCAGCAGCTGACGGGACACTCAAAGCGTGTGGCTGGTTCGGTCACTGAGCTCATCCAGGCTGCTGAGGCCATGAAGGGTGAGGGGTGACCAGGGCAGGGAGGGAAGAGAGCCTCTGTCACGGGGAGATCTCTGCCTCCTGGCTGCGCTGCTCTGAGCCGGCCTCTGCCCACATTCCCCACAGGTGCCGGGGGCTGGTGCTACTAACCCTGCTGCCCGGTGCTCCTGACCTCCCTGCTCTGCCTTAGCCCTTTTCTTCCTCCCTTCGCCCCACCAGGAACAGAATGGGTGGACCCAGAGGACCCCACAGTCATTGCTGAGAACGAGCTCCTGGGAGCTGCGGCCGCCATTGAGGCTGCAGCCAAAAAGCTGGAGCAGCTGAAGCCTCGGGCCAAACCCAAGGTCCGTCCTCCCCCGTCCGTCTTTCCGCCCCTCCTGGCAGAACGTGCCCACCTTGACTTTGCGTCTCTCTCTGCAACCTTTGTTCGTTGTAGGAGGCAGATGAGTCCCTCAACTTTGAGGAGCAGATACTGGAAGCTGCCAAGTCCATCGCGGCGGCCACCAGCGCCCTGGTAAAGGCGGCGTCAGCCGCCCAGAGGGAACTCGTGGCCCAAGGGAAGGTACGCACTCGGATGCCCGGAAGAATGGGCACAGCAGCAGTGTCGCTGTCCATCCTGAAATTGCTGGCGGGCTTTTACACACCTACGGAGAGCACAGGTCTGAATAGGCCTCCTCTGTCCTCCACAGGTGGGCGCCATTCCAGCCAATGCACTGGATGATGGGCAGTGGTCCCAAGGCCTCATTTCTGCTGTGAGTACACCGTACCCACTAGGCCCCTCAGCTAGGGAGGCTTGAGAAGCCCGGAGAGGGGAAGGACCAGGGCAGGAGGCATATTCTGACCGAGTCCTCCTCACTGCAGGCCCGGATGGTGGCCGCAGCCACCAACAATCTGTGTGAAGCTGCCAATGCAGCTGTGCAAGGCCACGCCAGCCAGGAGAAGCTCATCTCATCAGCCAAGCAGGTGGCTGCGTCCACAGCCCAGCTCCTGGTGGCCTGCAAGGTCAAGGCTGACCAGGACTCTGAGGCAATGAAACGACTTCAGGTGAGGAACCCTGACCATCCGGCGGTACCTTGGGCTGTGCTGCTTTAAACCGTGACCCCCAAGACGTGCTTCTCTGTGAGGGAGGAGAGCGACTCTCAGCTGAGTTCCCAGCCTCCCACTGCCTTCCCTCTGCCCAGGCTGCTGGCAACGCGGTGAAGCGCGCCTCGGACAACCTGGTGAAGGCGGCCCAGAAGGCCGCAGCCTTTGAAGACCAAGAGAACGAGACAGTGGTGGTGAAGGAGAAGATGGTGGGGGGCATCGCCCAGGTGAGCTTTGCCCCAGACACCCTGAAGGACCCTGCCAGCAAGGCAGTCACGCTGCCGGCGCTGGCCCCAGCGCCCCTGCACCCTAAGGCACACGCTCGCTGAACCGAGCCCCTGATCTCCATCCCTCAGATCATTGCCGCACAGGAAGAGATGCTTCGGAAGGAACGGGAGCTGGAAGAGGCGCGGAAGAAGCTGGCACAGATCCGGCAACAGCAGTACAAGTTCCTGCCTTCAGAGCTTCGGGATGAGCATTAGGGCGGCCGCTTCTATTTAATGCAGACCCAGCCCAGAGACTGTGCCCGCCGCTACCAAAGCCTTCTGGGCGGTCGGCCCGGCCCGCCCAGCCCCAGCACTCCCCAGAGTGCCTGCCAGACCCCGGGCCTGGGCCTCCCCAGTCCCGCTGCACATCCCCTGCCCCCTCCCTGACTCCAAGTGCCTTCATGCCCTAGGGCCCCCTAAGTGCCTGCCCCTCCCTAGAGTATTAACGCTCCGAGAGTATTATTAACGCTGCTGTATGTCAGTCTGAACCTGCCAGGGCTCCAGCCCGCTGCACCCTGCCAGCAGCTTCCAGCCAGTCCCCACAGCCTTGGCTCTACTACTTTTTTGATACTGTCTACCCCCACCCCCAGCTATCTGTGGGGGCCACGGGGTTGTAAGCCCCAAACAGGTCATGCTCCAATAAAGGTGATTCTGCCTGCAACCCCTGCTTGGCTTTGTGAGGAGACGGGAGAGTCCCCTCAGGGAAAGAGAAGGTGGAGGAAAGAATGTGACTCTGTTCTATCAACAACTTCATCTGGCTCACAAATGGGGTGGGGTACATTGTGGCATGCTGCCCCCTGCAGCCCCTTCCTCCTCCTCACACCCAGTCACCATAGTTGGGAAGCTGAGAAGTCCTATTCCTGTTGTCCCCTTAGCTCACTGGCCAGCGCCTACGCCTCACCAAGTGTCGTTCTGCTGGGACAGCAGCTGCCACTGCCCTTTGTGGCTACCAGGGACACTCTGTTTTTTCGTAACTGCTCAGAGTATTTGAACAAATGCAGTTCCTGGCCAAATTCAAGGTTTTCAAAAGCAGTTTTGCTGAAAAGAATAAGCCTGTAAGTTATAAGTGTCTGAGCCTCAGAGAACTATGACCACAGATAAGGTCCAGGCTGTTAACAAGCAAAGAATCCACCCTGAGGCCGCATCTCGTAGTTTCTACTGCGGGGGCACTCGTGAGCCCTCCAAGGCCTTGTTACTTGTGCCTAGAATACTACTAGAAGAAAAAGAACTGAAAAAGCTTGATCCCCATATAAGACTTCATCAGGGGGCACAACTCTCCTTGTGGCCAGGCAGGTACTGGTAGCCCTGTTCCAGTTGCCCTGCTAATCTGGAGGTTACGTGGCAGGAGGCAGTCAGGGAGGAGAGTGTTGTTTCCACTTCCTTCCGCATTCACCCCCTCTGGCCACACGGCACGGATCAGGTGGCGTCCTCTCAGGTCTGCCATGATTCTCATGCGTGATTCTTTAACCAGCCCTGTTGCCCAGTATATTTCCTTGTCCCTCCCTCCAAGTAAAATAAACATCACCCACTACTATTCTTGGGCACATTTCACCTCCTTGAAGCCACAGCATCTTCTACTCCTACCCCATCAGAGTAAGTTTAAAGTAGCTGGAGGGGCGCCTGGGTAGCGCAGTTGTTGGGCGGCTGCCTTCGGCTCAGGGCGTGATCCTGGCGTTCCAGGATCGAGTCCCACATCAGGCTCCTCTGGTGGGAGCCTGCTTCTTCCTCTCCCACTCCCCCTGCTTGTGTTCCCTCTCTCGCTGGCTGTCTCTCTCTGTCAAAATAAATAAATAAAATCTTAAAAAAATAAATAAATAAATAAAAAAATAAAGTAGCTGGAATTACTTTGTCCTCCCCAGAGCAGCCCTTTAGGGAAGGTGCCAGCCTCCTACCATCACTCCTGACACCTGTGATTAATTCATTCAATATTTGCTAAGCCAGGCCCATGCTAAGCACTGGAAAATACAGATGCATTATCACCTCTCTGACGCAGAGGCCTGGCAACTCCAGTGCATACCACTGTGGCCCCCTCACCCCAGATTCAATGTCCTAGCATCGTGAGTTGGGAACCGTAGAGTTCAAATCCCTTCTACAACCTCCCCAACGAGTGGTAGTCCAGACTGAACTCCTCCAGCTATCAGCCCAGGACAGCTGCTTACTCCTGCCACCACTTCCCTGCCATGTCCTCAGGAACTGGGACCAATCGCACACCTCTCACTAGTGATGCCCCGGGGAGCCTTCCAGGGAGAGGCTCAAATACCCATCAGACCAGCCGTTCTTACAATGTGGTCCTCAGGGACCTCCTGGTACCCAAAACCCTTTCAGGAGCCCATAAGCTCAAGATTATTTTCATAATACGAAGCCATTATTTTCCTTCTTCACAGTGCTCACCATTTGTACTGACAAAAATGGCAGGTAAAACCGTCTTAGCACGGAACAAGGCACTGTCACAAACCGTACTGATACTCACTGTCATTCTTCCCCGCCACGCACTAGCAATTTAACAAATAAATGCCAGGTTCATCTAAGAATCTCCTTGATGAAGCAGCTTTTAAAAATTAATTTTATTAAATCTAAATCCTTGAGTAGCAAGTCTTTTCAGTATTTAAGTAGGCTCCATAGCGAACGCGGGGCTCCCCCTCACGACCCTGAAATCAAGAGTCACATGCTCCTCTGACTGAGCCAGCCAGGTGCCCCATCTTTTCAATATTCTATGCGATGAATTGGGAAGTATGCACGGAGCACGTCCGCTGCCCACGGAAGTATGACGGTGTCTCAAGGAAAGCCTTACTCGTCGGCCTTGTGAGCTGAACTAGCTGCTTTTTTCATGGAATACGCTTGAAAACGACTGACGAACCATGGTTATCAGACTTTGGTATCTGGTAGAACTCTTCTCAAAAAGGAACAAGTGGACTCTATAACATCAGGGGGAAATCCGACAGTTTTTTTTTTTTAAGGTTTATTTATTTGAGAGAGAGAGCGAGAGCCTGTGCACGAGGGTGGGGGAAGGGGCAAAGGGAGAGGGAGAGAGATCTCCAGCAGGCTCCCCACTGGGAAGCCGGTCTCGGCTAGATCCCATGACCCTGAGATCCTGACCTGAGCCGACATCAAGAGGCAGACGCCTAACTGACTGAGCCACACAGGCTCCCCAAACCCCGGCAGTATTTGTTGCCATTTTGAGCTTTCAAGTAAGGATTAGAATTCTGGAAAACTTGTGTCTGCTACCATGAGCTGCACAGCCTCCCAAAACAGACTTTTCCGCTGAAACCAATCATGATATTAAGGAATTTGATTTCTTTTAATAATGTATAATGAAATGTATCAACATTTGGAACATTTGCATAGCTCAGTGAATCAATATTTTCCAAATGACCGATGCATGATGTTACATAATTACCCCCTGGGTAAAAGATCCAACCAAAGTGCAACACAGACCAGGGGATTTTAATGTAATGTAGCACCAAAGAGTTACTGATGTGGTTTCAGATCCACATTGCAAATAACCCTTAAGAAACTACCATTCTGAGGTAGCTTTGAGGTAGTATCAAAGAAGAATATACACAATTACCCTGAAAAGACTATACATATACTACTCTCTTTTCCAGCTATACATCTGTGCGAGACCAGATTTTCTTCTTCATATACAGTACTTTAAACAAACCACCCTATAACAACAGAAAGCACAAGATTTTGAGAATCCATATGTCCTCTATTAAGCCAGATATTAAAGAGACTTGTAAAAATGTAAAATAACCAGAGAGCCATCCTCTCACTAATTTAGGGAGGTGAATATAGTTTTCATTAAAAAAAACATTTATAATCAAAATAGAAAGGTTTTGGGGTGCCTGGGTGGCTCAGTCGGTTAAGCATCTGCCTTCTGCTCTGGTCATGATCTCAGGATCCTGGGATCAAGCCTCGCATCAGACTCTGGGCTCAGCGAGGAGTCTGCTTCTCCCTCTCCCTCTGCCCCCTTCTCCCCCTGCTTGTGCTCTCTCTCTCAGGTAAATAAATAAAATCTTTAAAAAAAAAAAAAAAAGCTTTCCTTAAAAAAACAAACAAAAATAGAAAGGTTTTGCACAGCCAAGGAAACCCATCAACAAAACAAAAAGTGAATGGGAGAAGATATTTGCAAACGATGTATCTGATAGAGGTTAATATCCAATATATCTAAAGAACTTACACAACCCAACACCAAAAAAAAAAAAAAAAAAAAAAAAACCTGATTAAAAAATGGGCAGAGGACCTCAATAGACATTTTTTCCAAAGATGACATACAGATGGCCACAGAACATGAAAAGATGCTCAACATTATCAATCATTAGGTAAATGCAAATCAAAATCACAATGAGGTATCACTTTACACCAGTCAGAACGGCTAGTACCAAAAAGACAAGAAATAACAAGTGTTGGCGAGGATGTGGAGAAAAGAGAACCCTTGTACACTGTCAGTGGGAATGGAAATTGGTGCAAATATTGTGGAAAACAGTATGCAGTTTCCTCAAAAAATTAAAAATAGAAATACCATACGATCCAGTATTTCCACTACTGGGTATCTACCCAAAGAAAATGAAGACTCTAATTCAAAAAGATATGTGCACCCCTATGTTTATTGCAACATTATTTACAATAGCCAAGATATGGAAGCAGCCCAAGTGTCCACTGACAGATGAATAAAGATGCAGTGTATTGATATACACAATGGAATATTACTCAGCCATAAAAAAGAATGAGATCTGGCCATTTGCAATAAGATGGATGGACCCTAGAGGGTATTATGCTAAGTGAAATAAGTCAGAGAAAGACAAATACCATTTGATTTCATGTATATGTGGAATCTAAAAGACAAATGAACAAACAACAACAAGGGGCACCTGGGTGGCTCAGTCAGTTGAGCATCTGCCTTTGGCTCAGGTTGTGATCTCCCGGTCCTTGGACTGAGCCCCATGTCCGGCTCCCTGCTCAGCAGGAGTCTGCTTCTGTTTCTCCCTCTCCTTCTGCCCCTACTCCCCCCCACACCCATCACTTGTGTGCTCTCGCTCTCTCTCAAATTTATTTAAATAAAATCTTAAACAACAACAAAAACAAACTCTTAAATACAGAGAACTGGTGGTTACCAGAGGGGAGGTGGGGGGATGAACAAAATACGAAATAGATACAGGGCATTAAGAGGTACAAACTTCCAGTTATAAAATATAGGTCATGGAGATGAAAAGTACAGCATAGGGAATATAGTCAATAATACGGTAATAACATATGTGACTACAGTTATCGTGGTGAGCACTGAGTAATGCACAGAATTGTTGAATCAAGATGTTGTACACCTAAACTAATATAACATCGTATGTTAATTATACAACAATAAAAAAAGTTGTTAACAGGGTTAATGTATAATGGGTTTCTGTTATTTTTAATGAATTTATAAATATTTTAAATTTTACTCCGTTTCCATTTTAATATGGTAAGTATTGGTAGATATAATCCACTTCAACAAAAGGTTTTTGGATCTTCAAACTCCATTCTTAATTTTTAAGATGTAAGAGGTTCTAAAACCAAAGTTTGGGGAAAAAAAAAAGTTTGAGAACTACTGCACTAGACCATGAGCTCCTTTAGATCCAGACAGTATTAATATTTTTGTGTGCATAAAAAAATTTACCAAAAAAAAAATTTTTTTGCCTAGCAGAAGTTTATCAAGTGTCAACTCTTACGCCTGATGCTATGCTAGGCATTGGGGATTCAGATTTGAAAAAGATAGTCCCTGTTCTGGAGGATTCATGGGCCAAGAAGACATACAGGTAGGTACAAGAACTATAATTATAGCAGGAACTATGGGGAGAATTATAGGAGCCTACACCAAGAACACGCATCTCTTAGGTGAAGGGAATGAGAGGGGCAGTGGCCAGGGAAGGCTTCTCAGAAAAGCTATCATTTGATCTGAGTTTTTAAGGCCACCAGAATCAGCCAATGGAAGAACATTTTAGACGGAGGGAACAGAATACATAAAGGTGGAAGCTTTAAGAAAAGTGCGGTTATTTCCAGGTCCTGCGTGTAGTTTTTATGAATGCAGCATGACGTACACGTCTGTGTATTGGGGGTGAGGATAGGAATGAAAGGAAATGAGGCAGGGAGGTAGGCAGGGGCCAAAACGGACTTCATATACCATATTAAGAAATGTAGATTTTTATCCTCAAAGGAGGGAGGGAGGAGGGAGGGGTTTTGGAGGATTCTAGGATCTTATTGGCATCAACTTTCTAAAAGATTTTTGGTAACAATGTCAAGGTTCCGTTGAAAGAACATACGAATTGGGGACCCAGGAGAAAGACCACAGCGGACACAGGCAGGAGGTAGTGTAAGGAGCTCCCCAAGACAACCCCAGAGACTTTGCGGAGGAACCTCATGTTGTAGGAAGTCAGATCCCCAGGATCAAGTGGCTGTGAAAAGTGAGGGACCGGGGAGCGCTTGTGTAACCCCCAGGGGTTTAGCACTGGCTACTGGGAGGGTGGAAGTGTCTTCCATGAGTTTGGAGAAAACAGGCAGAAGGTTGGAATGCACGTTGCGAGGTCAGGTTCGTTCCACATGTAGCAAGCCGGCAGCTAAGCAGATCTAAATACATTCCCGCACCCCCTCCCCCGCGGCCCGGGCCCAGGGCCCACGGTTCCCACGGCTCCCACCCCCACCAGCAAAAGCCAGGCCTCCCACCGCTCGGCCTCAGGGGAGCGAGGCGAACCGCTCCCGCCTAGCTTCCTCCGCCTGGTCTCCCCTTCCCCCTCCTCCGAACCTGCTCTCCACTTCCTCTCCCCCCACCCATCCGAGGAAAAACGAAAACAAACAGCCCCGCGCCTCACACTTCCCGACCCCGGGACCGGCTCCAGGAGCTGCTTCTGCGGCCTCAAGGAGTGGAGGCATCTCGCCCCCGACTCCCGACGCCGGGAGCTCAGTAATTCTTCCCCTCGCCCCCCGCCTTCCCCGCCGCAGCCCGCCCCGCCTCCCCACGGGGAAACAGCCCAAAAAAGGGCAGAAAAGAAATTTTGGCGTAAAGTTGGCCAGCAAGAGGAGCCGGGAGAGTCCACAGGGAGAAGGGGAGGGGAGGCAGGGCGCGCGGGGCCTCCGCGGCGAGGGGAAAGCCGGGCGGGGGGAGGGGAGGGGAAGGGGGCGGGAGGGACGCGTCCCGGGGGTGGGGGGCTGGGAGCCCGCCGGGTACGGTCGGGCCGAGCTACGGGGAAAATATGCGGGGCACGTGGGGGGCAGGGCAGGCGGGGCGCGGAGCTGGGTACCTAGCCGCCCCGCCGCCGTAGAGGAGGGGCCCTGGCTCCAGGGGCAGGGGCTGGAAGGGGAAGCCAGGGAAGGAGAGGTCAGGCCCGCCCTCGGGGGCAGCAGGCCGGGCCTCGCTCCTCACTGGGCCGGGGCTCTAGGCTCCCCTCCTGCCTCAGTTTCCCAAGTCCCTGGTGAGACTCACCGCTGTCACTACCACGTCGGTAACGCAGACCCAGAGTCTGGGACTCAGGGTAAACTGAGGTACTCGAACCACGGAGGAGCCCCGCCTCCCAAGAGACATTTAATCCAAGGGGATTTACAGGAAACTTCTAAATTAAGGGCAGCGGCTGCTGCAGCTGAGGGGGGCACGCGGCTCCCTGCGCCCGCGCAGCTGCCGTGAGCTCACGCCCCGAAATAGCCCCAGGGGCCCCAGCCGCAGCTGCCACTGGGCCGGGCTGTCACTCAGAGGAAGCGCAAAGCCCCAAGCCCGAGGGTCCCCTCCCCACCCCTTCCCTCCGCAAGGCTAGAGTTTTTCCAGCGGACTGTACCAGCTACTTTACCTTCCGACGGCTGGGGGGGTGGGGGAGGGGAGGAGCCTCGAGGGGGTGGGCACAGGGGGCGGCCGTGCCCCCCCCTACACCGGGCTGTGCTTCTGCCCCTACAAGGTTTGGGCCGCGGTGGGGGAGGGTCCCGGCCCCCGGCTCCGCCCGGCCCCTCCCAGCCTTTTAGGCGCCCGCGCGGCTGGGACATCCCAGTCCGGCTTGGCCCTCCTCGCCCGCCACCCGTGCGCCCGGTCAGCTCAGCCAGCCCCGTTGGTCCTGCCCGCACTGCCCGCCGGCCGGCCCGCCCCCCACCGCAGCCATGGACGCGATCAAGAAGAAGATGCAGATGCTAAAGCTGGACAAGGAGAATGCCATCGACCGTGCGGAGCAGGCCGAGGCCGACAAGAAGCAGGCTGAGGACCGCTGCAAACAGGTGGGGGCCCCGGACCCCGTGCGGCGCCCTCCTCCCCAGCGACGGAGGGGTAGGCCCCGCCCTGTGCCCCCTAGCCTGCGGCCTGCAGTCCCAGGCTCTCCCGTCCAGTGTGGGGGCTGGACCTTCACCTTACCGTCAGGGACCTAGTCAAAGCCACACTTAATCTCACCCATCATAGCCTGGGGAGCTGCAGTCCCCCAATTTCCACACCTGCCCCTGCAGAGCAATGATGGGCCCTGCCTCTTGGGGCTGGAAGCTTTCTCTCTACCCCCACCAGGTCCCTTTCCACACCCCTGGCTGCACTGTCCTTCCTCTGCTACCCTGCTTCCTCCCGGACAGCCTCTGAATACCTTTGAGTACCCCCCTCACACTCAACCCTGCCTCCTTCCTGAGCCCCGGGCCTGACTAACCAAGGCCTCTCTCTCCCAGCTGGAGGAGGAGCAGCAGGCCCTCCAGAAGAAGCTGAAGGGGACAGAGGATGAGGTGGAAAAGTATTCCGAGTCAGTGAAGGACGCCCAGGAGAAACTGGAGCAGGCTGAGAAGAAGGCCACCGACGTGAGTGTGGACCTGGGGGTGGGAGAGTGCACTGGGAGGGGTCCCAGACATGGAGATGAAGGGAGAAGGGGACCTAGACATCCCCAGCACCAGGACAGAAATGGTTTCCTCTCAGAAACCCAGGCTAGGGCAAGGTTGCACAATTAACCTAAGCCAGTGGGTAAATCAAAACCACCCACCACTTCCTCCAGAAGACGCAGCCTTGTAACTCTATTTGGTTCCAAGCTCTTAGAATGTACAGTGATCAAGCAGTGAGTCATCGTGGGTGGGGGTCAAGAATTTACCATCTACCTCAGCTAATCCTCTAGCGGGAAGTGGAGAAGAGGCTGCAGCTCCATTCGTGGGGTGTGGGTGTAGGTACTATTGGGCAGGAGGAGGGAGAGGAATCCAGAGATGGGGCCTGACTTGAGTTACACCCCTGGGGGGCCATTAGAAATTCCCTGGCCTTGACCTCTGGCTCCAGCAGCCCTGCTGTGCACCGGGGCCCAGCTCAGGTTCTAATGGCCCCTCATTTACCCTCATTAAGGTGTCAGCCTTGAGACCATGCCAGGCCACAGGGTGGAGGGACAGGGCCACAAATGCCAAGGCAGCCACCTCAGCAGGTCCTGTTCACTCTGAGATTTCTGCCCACCCCACATCCCCTAACCAGACTTCTCTGTCTTCTGCCATTCCCAGCCCCCACCTTGAGGTTGGAGAATAGCCATATGACTTTGGATGCGATACTTGTATCATTCTCTGCCTCAGTTTCCCCACTTGCCTTCCATCCAGAATTAAAATGAGCCTATGATTGGAGGTATGGGAGGATTGGCAAAAGTGGGTCTGAACATCGAGCTCCAAGATGACATTACTGTTTATTTTGACCATTATCCATGTTCCCCAACACCTCCCCCCCCAAGGTTGGTTTCTCTGACCTCCAGGCTTGGGTTTGGTTCTCCACCAGCCCGGGCACTTGGGAGGGAACTGACCTGCAGCTGCTAGCAAAGACAGCCCTGGGCATCTGACGCTCTATAAATAACTAAGGCCCAGTGCAGCTGGAGGCAAGACTGGAAACCCAAGGAGCTGGGTGGGGGCTGGAGGGGAGGAGGGGTGGACAGGGACAGAGCTGGGGACGCAGGGCAGCAGTGCCAGGAGTCAATAGCAAACACTGCCTGGACTTACTGTATGACCTTGAACACAGCAGTTCACTTATACCGTGCCTCGGTTTCTCCCTTCTCTCTTCACATTTATCCAGTGGGGACAGTAGTACCTGTCCTGTGGTTGGAGAGCAGCATCCGTAACTGGGAAGAGCTTGAGAAGCAGAAAATGGCAAATATCAGTCCTGTGATGAGGACCCCAGGACTTCCCAGACTCTTCAGAGTCATTTGTCACCCCACTATCACAAAGAGAGTTTTCCTTTTATAAAGTCTCATCTTTCTCTAGAACAGACCTCGAAGGTTCCACAGGGTCATTCTTCCTAACCCCAAGTGCTGTCCCCAGAATCCTTCCACACTGAGTCATCTGGCCCTCTGCCCATGATGGCCTTTGTCACTCTAGGTGGCCTCAAGCACCTGGAGGACAATCTTCGACTTTCTATATATGGTGCTGTTTCCCGCGCTGTGTGGTACTCCTCAGGACCCGCTATCTACCCCCTCTGCCCCCAGGGCTGCCACCCATCCCTTCCCTCTTTCACTTCTTCCCCTACGCTGGCCCTTCTCCTTTCCAGTCTCAAATCTCGAGGTCTTTGTCTCTGAGGGAGAGACAGGGGTAACCTAACATTTATGGAGTGCAGACGCTGCAAGCAATGGGCTCAAATGCTTTCTGCATTTTAGTTTACTGTTTCCCAAACTGGGCTTATCAGCAGAATCCCTTGGAAGCTAAAAAAAAAAAAAAAATTAAAAGATTTCCAAGCTCCCGCCCTGGAGATCTCGTTTCAGTGGACCTGGCACAGAGCTAGAGAGCCTGTTTGGTTTTACAGGCCTCCCCCGTGGCCCTGTTGATTATTAGAAGCACTGCATTGCCTTAGAACAGCCTCCAGAGGAACTGCTTGTGTCAACTCAGATTTAAAATTTTAGGAGGAATCGGAGGCCTAGAGAGACTAGATAAGTTGCCCACGGTCACACAAGTGTTGAGTGGGTGAGCTGGAGCTCACAGACCACGGTCTGACTCAGAGCCAATGCTCTTAACACCAAACTGCACTGCTCTGATTTTCCTTTATTGGAGGCCCTTCTTGCCGTGCCCTCTCTTTTTGGTAAGGTATCATCATTTTCCACGGACTGTCCCCAAAACCTCCATGATTTTGCCTCTACCGCAGATCAGGGGCTGAATATGTGTCACTCACACTGCCCTGCCACCACCTCGCCGCCTCCAGTGGCCCTCCTGGCCGAGGCCAGAAGCCCCTTGCTACAGCCACGGATGTCTCCCATGGGCCTGGCTAGCCTCCTGAGCCCCTGGCTGGGAGTCTGACTGGCAGCCAGTGACATCACCGAGCTTGGCTCTGTGATTGGCTATTTTTAGCGGTGGTGCGGTCAGGTTGGCCTGGGTTTCCCCACCCCCTTACCTGGGCCAAGCTTTGCTGTGGAGGAGTCAGGGCTCCTCGGACCTGGTCTGAGCGTGGAGCGCTTGCGGTGGGTACAGAAAGACCTGCAGATAACCATCGGAAACTGCACGGTGCTAGAAGAGTCCCTGAGGCAGAGGAGTGGAGCTTGTTAAGGAATGCATGTTTGGGGCTGGAGTACAGAGTGTGGATAGAAGATGGTTGATTGAAGGAGGAAAAGTCTGGAAGCCAGAAAACAGATTCTTTCTGACAAGAATCTTACCATCCTCTGGAATCTCTCTGATCCTCACCCAAGGCAGACCACCCCCCTCTGACCTCTGGCCTTTGACCCACAGGCCGAGGCAGATGTGGCCTCCCTGAACCGCCGCATTCAGCTGGTAGAGGAGGAGCTGGACCGGGCGCAGGAGCGCCTGGCTACAGCCCTACAAAAGCTGGAGGAGGCTGAGAAGGCAGCAGACGAGAGTGAGAGGTGGGCAGGGGGCCTGCCAGGGGGCGGGCCGGGGAGGGGCTGGGAGCCTGTCTCTGCTGGGCCTGACCCCACTTCCACCGCGCTCCCTGCCCCCCAGAGGGATGAAGGTCATCGAAAACCGAGCCATGAAGGATGAGGAGAAGATGGAGCTGCAGGAGATGCAGCTGAAGGAGGCCAAGCACATCGCCGAGGATTCAGACCGCAAATATGAGGAGGTGACAGCCCTGCCCCGCTTCCTGCTCCCTCCTAAACCCCAGATGCCCCCAGCCACTCACCAGGGCTCTGCTTGTTCTGTCCCTTTCCCCCCAGGTGGCCAGGAAGCTGGTGATCCTGGAAGGAGAGCTGGAGCGCTCAGAAGAGAGAGCAGAGGTGGCTGAGAGGTAAGGGGACCCTGGGGCGGCAAGTGAAACTCGGCCTGTTCCAATGGCTCTGGGGCACTCTGGACCGAGGGAGGCTGTTTCCCAGGCTTGGGGCCATAGGGACAGGTCCTGTTCTCTGACCCCTAACTGCTGCCCCCAGCCGAGCCAGGCAGCTGGAGGAGGAACTCCGAACCATGGACCAGGCCCTCAAGTCCCTGATGGCCTCAGAGGAGGAGGTAGTGACCTCTCTGGACCTTTCTGGGCAATGGTGCCTTCTCTCAGCTCACCTTCCCCCCAGTCTCAGGCTGTTTTCTCACCTGCTGGGGGTCGGGAAGGGCCTGGGGCTTCCAAACTCTGCCTGCTGTCACTCTCACAACTTTGCTCTTCTCTTCTCTCCTCCACCCCTTCCTCACTGTGCCATCTCCACTGTCTCCCACACTGTGCCCTCACACCCCACCCCAACCCCTGCTACACACCCCCTGCAGTAAATGTGGGGACCTAGAGGAGGAGCTGAAAATTGTTACCAACAACTTGAAATCCCTGGAAGCCCAAGCGGACAAGGTAGAGGGGGGTAGAGGGGCAGTGAGGATGGGGTCCTGCAGGGGAGGGAGGCAATGGGCCCAGGCAGGGAGGGGCTGGGTGTTCCCTGGAGACAAGACCAGGAGTAGCCTGTGGGCTCAGTGGAGTGAAGGATTGGTGGAGGCGATCTCCTGATGGCATGTGTATGTCCCTAAAAGTATTCCACCAAAGAAGATAAATATGAAGAGGAGATCAAACTGCTGGAGGAGAAGCTAAAAGAGGTGAGAGTCCCTGTCCCCACTCTCCCCTGAGCCCCCCATCCCCGACAGAGATTGCCTGTGGCAGGGACTTTGGGATTAGGGATGGAAGAGGAGGTTGACTTAAGTGAGAGTATCTGGGAAGGCCTAATTTTTGTCATTCCCCCATCTTACCTTTACTCCCAGGCTGAGACCCGAGCAGAATTTGCCGAGAGGTCTGTGGCAAAGTTGGAGAAGACCATTGATGACCTGGAAGGTAAAGGGATACTCCCCTAACCCCCAGACCTTTTTAAGTGGGTCCCCGCTCCCCGTGACTGTTGGTCTGTCCCTATTTTCCCGTCACATCTGTCCCAGATAAATTACTGTCGGACCATCTAGGATTCCACCAGCTCCCGGGTCTGTGCCCACCATTCAAGTAGTTGCGCCTGGTGCAGTGTGCCCACTCCAGCGCTTCTCACACTTGAGTGTGCATGAGAACACCACCGAGAATTTTTAGATCACAGATTCCTGGGTCCTACTCCAAAGTGATTGCTGACTCAGGGCTGGAGAATCTGTATGTCTAACAAGCTCCCTGGTAGGGGCAACGCTGCTTGTCCTCAGACCACACTTTGAGTAGCACTGACCTAGACAATTCGTCTCCAAGTGCAACACAATAGTGCGTATATCACAAAGATCTTTTTATTAAATATAGAGAGATTGGGTCTAATATCTGTTTTCATGACATTAATGGAAAATACAATTTTAAGCTAGATTTGATGAAAACGAACATCCAGGTATTTGCTAATCTGTGGCTATTTCTCATTAGTAGCAAGAATGTCGTACCTAACCTGTATTTTCTTTTTATTCTACAATAACCCGTTCACTTTCCTAATCCCCACTTCTCGTGCTTCCAGCCTTCTCAGGCAAGCTTCAATTTTATCTCCAACTTTAGGACCTTAGTCCTTTCTGGCCCCAGCACCCTCCCCTTGAAGCAAGCACTCCTGTTCATTCAAAGCACTGTGCCCTGTGTCCCTGGGGGAGGTAGGAGGTCCAAGAGGAAGAACTAACTTGGGCTCCAAAGGAAAAAGAGACGAGTACAGAGAGGGTAGGAGGGAGCCCTCATGGCTGTCCAGCCTGTTCTCTGGCCTATTTCTGTCACTCCATCTTTGTCCACCTCTCTCTGATTCTTGTTCTCTCTTTCCATTACCCTCTCTCCCTCCTTTCCTCTTTCCCTCCGTTCCCTCTCCGCACTCTCCCACCTGGCCCCTCCCCTGGACCCCCCAGACGAAGTCTATGCACAGAAGATGAAGTACAAGGCCATCAGCGAGGAACTGGACAACGCACTCAACGACATCACCTCCCTCTGAGCCCCACGCCAGTGTGGCGCCCTCAGCCCCTTCTCTCCTCTGTCCATTCTCTTCGGGGAGGGGGCAGGCAGGAGGAGCAAAATGGTCAGCATCGCAGAGCCAGGCCGGGCGCAGCCTTGGAGAGCCCCCCCACACCTGCTGCCCACCTTGGCACTTGCTTCATCCTTCTATCCACCCACTCCACCCTCCAGCCTCTACCTCTTTCTGCTGCTTAATAAACTCAACTTGGTCTCCATGCTGTTTTCCTGCCCTCCCGAGAGCACGTCCATCACCCCCACAGAGATCCTGGCTCTTACGGACACACCCAATCTTGTGACCCACTCCCCCGCACTGAGCTCACCCACAGAACACTGTGGCCCGTGCACCCCCTCCACATGGCACTGTCATTCTGTCACTGTCTCACTGCTGCATGTGGGCACGTATCACGCCATCAGTCACCGCGAGCCCTCCGCTGCCTCTGAGAGATGTGCTCTTGTGCCGACCCAGCCCAGTCACTGACCTCAGAGCACTACGCTGCGGTTCCAGGATAAAGGAGACTGGAAGGGAGACGGGTGGGGAGGTGCTGAGGAAGGGCAAGGGGTGAAAGGTCTGGGGTGACATTTGGGAAAACACTGGATGCCAACAACATGGGGCTTTCACTGCAGGTCTGTTTTCTGTCTCCAGTCTGTCTGTCTGTCTGGCCCTCCCTTTTCTGGCTCAGTCTTTGTCTCTCCTTCTGTTTCCAACTCTCTTAAGCCCTCTAAAGGAGGAGGTAAAGTAGTTTATGACTTAGGCCTTCCCATCCCACCCCCGTGGCCCCGAAGTCTTGAGTGAGGCCTCCGTGTCTGTCTTGGTCAGTCCGTCCATCTGCCCCTGGCACGGGATCCTCCGATTCCTTCATGATTATGTCTTCCTGTGCCTCCATCCCCCATCACCCCTCGTGTCTCCCCGCCCCTCCTCACGTGCTGCTTCCCCTCACAGAGACCTTGGCCAGTGCCAAGGAGGAGAACGTGGAGATCCACCAGACTCTCGACCAGACCCTGCTGGAACTCAACAACCTGTGAGGCCGGCTCTGGCTCAGCCGGGCCGCCGCCGCCACCCCAACGCAATAAAATGGATGTTACCGCCTCACAGGGCCCTTTAAATCTTTCTTTGGTGTTGGCAATGGTGGTGGTAGCTTTCCAAAGTAGAAAGGCTGAGAGGATGCCCCAGGGGAGTTGGGAGGGCCCCTGAGTGACCAATCTGCACAGTAGGACTTCCTTTTCGAAGGGAGCCAAGGGTTGGGGCACTGGGTTCACTGCAGAGGGTTGTGAACAGGCTGCGTGAAGCAGAGAGGCCCCGCTGGGCCGGGGGAACATCCGGGCCCTTACCACCCGCAGGGCAAAGGAGCTGCTGTCAGCGGCACTGTGCCACTCTAGCAGGCGGCCAGTCTGAAGGCAAAACTGCAAAGCTCCACAGATTTTACGTGAGCAGGGCGAAAGCCCAAAGCTTCACTACGATTTTAAGCCTAGAGGCTAAGCCTGCCCTCCCCCCAGACACATACACTGCTGTGTGTGCGCCCACAGCCATTCTATCTCAGTCACTTCTGCCCCCTTCCTGATAACATCTGTGCCAGGCAGTGATGCCCCCCACCAAAGATGTCCACACCCTAGTCCTGTGAAATGTTACCTTACGTGGGAAAAGGAACTTCGCAATTAAGCTAGGGATTTTGCAATGGGGAGATTATCCTAAGTGATCCAGGTAGGCTCAATGTAATCACAAAGGTTCTTATAAGAGGGAGGCAAGGTCAAAGGCAGTTTTAAGAGATACAACAACGGAAGCAAGAGGCTGGAGTGCTATGAGGAAGGGGCCACAAGCCAAGGAATGCTTGGCTTCTAGAACCTGAAAAAGGAAACCCCCTCCCCTCAAAGTGTCCAGAAGGAACCGTCCTTACTGACACCTTGACTTAAGCCCAGAAAATTCATTTTGGACTTTTGACCTCCAGAACTCAAAGAGGATAGATCTGCATTACCATTAAGTCTGTGGTGATTTGTTCAAGACAGCAATAGGAAATAAATACACCATCCTCCTGATTTGGGGAACAAAGCTGTCTTCCATATGTTTTATCAGAAACATTTATTTAAAAAAATACTTGGACCTTAAAAAGGAAGTGGTATAAAGGGTAGGACAGGACAGTCTCCAGCTCCCCCGATTCTTCGGGCTGGCTTCTCTGCACATTCTCCAAGTTCCGAGGCCTCTAGGCAACAGTCTCTGTGACCTCTGCTGGGTGGTAGCTAACATTCCCTTTGGTCCCACTTCCACTTCGGAGTCTACACAACACAAAAGCACATGAGAAAACTCCCCCTCCAGATGAGCCCATTGGCACGCACTGCATGAAACTGTTCTGGACTCCATCCAGGGAGGTGGGGCTGCGTCTGAGGGAGGGGGTGGCGGGAGGCGAGCAGGTATTACCTTTGCTGCCTTCTCATTTGCACAAGGAAGGCGACGCTGGTGACAGCAAAGAGGAGGCCAAAAACCAGCGCCAGGATGTCACCTGGAGGGAGAGGAGAGGCTGCCTCAGAGTGAAGAGGAGTCCGTAGGATTCCCTCAGCCCGCTTCAGTATATCCCACACCCTGCCCCCTGGCTCTCCAGCTGCCCTCTGTCAGAATCCAGAAGAGGCTAGCAAAGGGATGGGGGTGGATACACAAGAAGGAGTAAGATAAGCACCTCTTTTTCTACCTAAAAGCAAAGTAAAAGGTTGTTTGAGAAGGAGGATGTTAGGAGATTTCTGGAGCTCCATTCTAACCAACTTTTGCCCTGGGGACAACAGGGGAACCCCCTCCCCCTCGATCTGACACTCTATCTTATTGGGGTTGAACGTCTGTTCTGCAGAAAAGGAGAGGGGGTAGAGGTGGTCCTAGACCCTGAGGTTGAACAATGCCAAGGGGTCAGGAGCCAGAGAAGGGGCAGACTCACCAGCAGCAAGGCAGGAATGCAGGTGGACTGAAGAGAAAAAGGACACATTAGAACCAGGGGCTGTGACTACCAGTAACAGACACAGGCACAATGAAGACACATGCCAGGGTAAAGGACCTGGCGATGGCGGGGGGGGGGGGGGGGGGGGTGTGGACTCGGCAATCTGGGCCATCACAAAGCTGCACCTGGCTCAACAGTCCTGGGACTGCTCTCCACTTCAGCGGGGAAGGAGGCCTCGATCATTCGCCCATTCAAAGGCTGTGTCCCTCGGAAGTTCAGCTGTAGCCGCGAGTCATCAGGTCCCCACAGGGAGCCAAAGAGGGTGTGGAGCTAGGGAGGTCAGGAGACAGTGGGAGTGGGCTCAGGACAAGAAAATGAAAGGGTCACAGGCCTACTCACAGCCAGCACCTCAGGGCTTCACCCACTACGTCCCCCTCTTCCCCCATATGGCCGCTTCATCTCTTTATCCACTTTTACACCCCTTTCCCCCACATCCCCTACGTCACCACCATGCCCCAGCCCCACCTGCTTAGCACTCAGCCTCACTGTCTGGTTGAACACAGTCCAGATGACCCCCTGGGCACAGGGGGGTGTGGTTAGAGACCCCTCATAGCGGAAGTAGCGGCTGAGGTCAGAGGGCAGCAGTGCAGATACATCCAGTCCTGGGACCCAAGTCTCTGAGTCTGTGGAGAGGACCTGTGCTGGAATCCCACCTGGATCGACTCCCTCCAAAGCTCTGGGGTATAGGGATACAGGTTCACCTCCCAAATGCCAAGCTGGAGCAACTTCCTGAGACCACTTCTTCACTAAGCGTGTCCCTTCCCCTAACTCAGCACAAGACTAACTCAGAAGAAGGTAAAGGGCTGTGGGTCCTCACAGAGTGACGGAACTGCTCCCAAGGTCCTCCCTCTGAGTCTTCACCCTTACTTCTCGTACTGTGATACCGTGCTGGACTACAGATTTAAACCCGAAATGAATCAAAAGGGAAAATGAGCTGAATAACTTGTAAATAAATATAAACATTTGAAACCATAAAAAACAGATGCAAAAACTCAAAAAGCACAGTTCCCTCTAGTTGAGTAAAATGTAAGGTCCAGTAGTGAGGTTTAAAATGACTCAGAGTGGCTGAGAAGAGAAAGATTTCCAACAAAAGTACAAATTTAAAATGTTTGATGCTTATGACGGAGAAATAGACAGTTTTCAGAAAAATTTTAGCTCCCGGGACTCAACCTCTGAAGTTCCAAACACTATCATCTATCTATCTATCTATCTATCTGTCATCTATCTATATATTTTATTGGTCTTGTTTTGTGTCTTCTTTTGGTTTTTGTTTGATTTGGGGTTTTGTAGGGTTTGGGGTTTTTGGGGGGGGCTGGGGGGGGTGTCTGTTTTGGTTTTTAGCCATAAAGCCTGTGGTCCTCTGCTCAGCTTTAAAATTATTGTCAAGATCATAGTCAGTCAGCTCACACGTTGGTTCTCTGCCTGTGGGAGGGAGCCCATCTCCATCCTCACACCTGAGGCTCCCCAAGGACAGTTTTCAACTAGGGTATTGAGGGTAGTGGCCAAACCAACAAACTGACCTTCCTCAGTGATTTCTTCCAAATGCGACAGCAACTGCTCATAGGCACTGTTTTCTTCCGGGCCCTCCTGGGAAATGACAGTACAAGACAGGTTTTTACAGGTGTCTAAGGCCATGGCTGGAGGCCTGAAGGTGAGGTGGGCTTCCCATACTCTTCCCCCATTTCTCAGCTCTGAGAATGCTGGGAGAACACAAAATCTTCTGTGTTACTACTCCATCGATCTACTTTTATTTTGCAAACAAACCTAACCTGCTCGGTGGGCTAGTTTTCAACGGTAAATTGGAGGAGGAGGAGGGTGGGCCACTTTACTAGGATAGGAGGCCCTCAGTGACCTGGGTCCTACTATCTTTTCCAGTCTCACTGATCCTATGTCCACATACGCACTCATGGGCTCCCCACAGAGAACCGTACCACCTTTGTATTCCCGTTTCCTCTACATTCGCCTTAATAATTCATGTGTTTGACTTTCGGAGCAAGGACATGCTGTCTCAGAGGCACCTCCCTGAACTTTGTGCTGTGAGGCTGGCGTTAAGGAGTCAGTTAGGCAGTGACTGAGCCTAGAAGGTATCTCACCATCCCTCCATTTTACTAGCCTCTTCGAATCACTGTGTATGTAGCCCTGATCGTTACAGGTCCAAAGAGGTCACTAAATATTTCTCTAGACTTTACTGCATTTCACAAAATGGAAATTCAAGGTTATAGGAGTATTCAAGAAATTACTCTTCCCGGTGACCCCTCCGTTGCACCTGCCATTCCCTGAGTGGGTCATATTTTTAGTCCACATACATTGTTGGCTCTGCATGGAATATCTTTCCCACTACTGAAGGCTTCGATTTTGACCTCCTCTGTGAAGTTTTCTCTGACCACCTGTTTTGCTATGTCTGTGTCTTTTGTATGTCTTTCATGTCAGCCCCCCCCCGCCCCGCCCACGTGCTGTGGGCGGAGCCACGGTTTCAGAATTCTTTGTGTGGCTCAATGCCTGACCTACAGGGGGTGTTGAATGAATTAATAAGTGAATGAGGACTGCCAGGTGCCAGGGTGAGTGTGCTAGGATGGGGGTCTCTGGGGACAAGCTACACTGAGCCCCGGGGCGTGGGGAAGCAGGGAATAAGGGCTCCCAGGGCTGGTACCTGCAGAAAGGCGGCCAGCACGGCCAGCCCCCCTGGGCGCCCCAAGGCCTCCTCAACTTTGGCAAATGCAGTGCTGAGGTGAACCACATGGATCTGGAGAGAAACAAAGGGTAGAAGTGGGCAAGACCCCCGGCCCAGCGCCCCCCTTCGCCTCTCTCGCTGCGCGCTCACCTCGGCTGGGAAACGGTGGCCGTCAACTGTGTGCTCTGAGCCCAGGCGACCCGCCGCCCCCCAGTGCAGATGCAACTGCAGGGCGCGGTACTCCCGCCCGGGGCCCAGGGCCATCTCCAGCCCCGGAGGCAGAGTCAGCTGCACTGCGAGGGAAGAGGCAGGTGAACGGGCAGGGCCAACCTACCTGGGAGGGCCAGCCTAACTCCCAGGCACTGACCCTGCCGGCCCTCTTCTCTAGGCCGGGGCCCATCCCCAGATAGCCTCCGCCCGCTCCCCGAGGCTCTGCAGCCAGGCATTCCCCACCCCCCCGCCCCGCCTCACCCGTATGGCCATTGTTGCGCAGGCGCAGTTCTGGGAGTGGCGGGAGCTCAAAGCCCAGGAGTTCCAGGGGTTGCAGGGCGGGGCAAAATACGGCGCGCTCTGGGCGGATATCTACCGGCGATTGGAAGCGGCCTGCGCAGGCTGGGGACACCTGGGGCCAGGGCAGGTCGCCTGGAGTGAGAGAGTGTGGACAGGAAGTCTGGTGACAAGATCAGGAACAGTTAGGAAAGCGGGTAGAAAAAGTGAGGGGTGGAGTGAGAAGGCATGGGGCGGGAAATAGAAATCAGGGATGTGGACGGAGAGACAGAAAGCGGGCTGTGTTGGGGACTGGCAGACATGGATACAGTGGGTGGGACGCCCAGGACCAGAGTTCGGGATGGCTGAGGGGTCAGATCAGCAGAGCAGGGTGCCCAGGTTGGGTGTGCAGGGGGTGGGTGTCTCACCTCCATAGCGCCAATGACCGTGGTCATCCCCTGCATCAATGAGAAGGATGAAAAGTCGATCTTTAAGCCCAGTCCCTCCCCAGCGGCCAGAAAGAGGCGGGTCCTCCTCAACTAGTAGGGGTTCTCCAACTCTGATGCCTTACAGGGGCATAGCAGGGAACGGAAATACCTAACGTGGCCAGGTATAGAGCACAACAGATTGCAACCAAACATAACACCATAGCTTGGCAGATGAAAGATCCTGCCGGCCCCAGACATACCAGTCTGCAACCGCTGTCTTAGTCTGTAGAGTGGGTGAGAACCTCAGTCCCCAGGCCCAAATCAAGAGACCTTCCTTTTCTCCCTGTCTCCAACAACCTTCCCAAGGATCCTGGTTTCTGAGTCAAAATACCAGGTTCTCCTACTTGCTATTCCTTCTTCCTAGGTCTCAGTTTCTTCACCTGTAGAGTGAAGATGAGGTGATCTCTACAAGCCCTCTGGCTCTTCCTCTGCTATCCACCCCCCTGCCATCTTTCCTCTTCTCTTCCCTCATATTCTTATTTCTCTCCACCTATGCCTTCTCTCTTTTCACATTCCTCATCTCTTTCTCCTCCCCAACTCCCCCCCCCGCCCCCGCTTTTCTTTCTCATCTCTTCCTGCTCACCTCTCTCCATCTGTGCTTTTTTGTCTCCCCCTGAAAGGGGGAAGGGCCTAGTGGCATGAGATCCCGTGGGGATGGGAAAGGCTACTGTCCCAGGACAGGCTCCTTTCCTTCTCTGAATAATCCCTGCCTGGGCTGGGCTTTAATGTGGGGAGGACAAACCTCCTGGAGTCTAAATTTGGAGGGCTGATGACCACTTACCTTTGTTGTGCCTGTGGGCATTATTCTGGGAGCCCTGGGTGTCCCTGGGTGCCTCAACAGTAGGTAGATCCTCCAACTTCAGAGAGTCCTCTTTTCCTGGTTCAGTCTTCGTTCCAGGTGGGTCCTCCTGTCCGGGTGGGTCCTCCTGTCCGGGTGGGTCCTCTTCACTGGGTAGGTTTTCCTCGTCCAGTTGATCATCTTCCCCAGATGAATCTCCTCCCAACCCGGGCGTCCCCTGCATCCGGGACAGGCTCTGGGGACGGGCAGGCACCAGGAGCAGCAGTACTAGCAGCAGTTGCAGGGCAGGGCCCGGAGAAGGGGCTGGGATCGACAGAGGGAGCCAGGGACTGGGGCACAGGGGAGCCATGCGGCTAGCTGTGGGGTGTCCCAGACACGGTGTGTACGGGCTGTACGTGCATCGGAAACAGGAGCTGGGTGGGGGAGGAGCAAGCCTGGAGGGGAGCAGGCTGACTCACAGAGGGCCCTTTTGTAGAGATGGAGCCAAAGTCCCGTGGGTCTGCCTGGCCCTGTGCCCCTTCCCCGATAACAAAGCCTGGATGGGGGTGGTGTGAGGGGCAGGTATGTGCACAGGCAGGAGGTTATCGGGGTCATAGGCTCGGCCTGGAACCCAAGGCACCACCTGGCACTAGACAGGCTCTCTCTGGCACCGCCCAGCTGCTCACCAGCCAGCCTCAGCTAACACTGGCCTGCTTCCCAGGTCCAGGCAGAGAAGGGGAAAGACAGGGAGTTGGGGCCCCCACAGCCTCTGGCTGAGGGGGGAAGCAGCCCATGTATATATCCCTGGCCTAGCCAGGGAGCAGATAAAGGGGTAGGATAAGCTGCTGGGGAAGCCTGGGAGTGGGTAGACAGACAGGTGGGTGGGAGGCGAATCTCAGTATAAATGGAAAACTGAGTATATATAGGAGAGGGACTGTGATGGCTTTAAGCTAAATTTATTTTTCATCATATTACACCTCTGCTCAAAAACCTTCATTGGCTGCCCATCTTCTTCCTCTAGTTGACTTCTACGCCCTTCAAAATCTTACCCAAGAAACCTTTCCATTCGTTTTATCTCCTACTATTCTCCCTCATACTCCAGCCAAATTAAACTATTCATTTTTTCCCCAGACCTTCGACCATCTTTGTTCATCTAGTTCTCACTGCTGGGAATACCATTCACTCTTATTAACAAATATTTAGTTAGCATCTACTATGTCCAGCACTGGGCTACGGACTAAAGGTACAGAAATGAGTAAGACACAGTCCCTGTCCTAGGGGGCTGCTCACTGTCTAGTGAGTGAGGGCAAACACTATCACAATATTCAGTGGAGAGAGATTAATTCTGCCTCAGAAAGTAACACAGAAGTAAACAAAATCTGATCAGGACTTTGAAGAAGTAGCAATTCAGTTGCTAAAAACAATGGGGAGGATAGTATTTTGTGGAAAGGAAAGGCATCACATATCTTGTGCAGGAGATTGACAGAATCTGACAGAATATGACAATTCTCATATTAGGTTGTGTTGAGGGCTGGTGTGGAGCATGGATTTGAGGGGGAGAGCAGGTGCAAGGAGATGAAGAGTGGAAGGACCCAAGAATGGACTTGGGGTTCCCAGTATGCCTATTCATTTGAGAAATATTTATTAAGCCTCCTCCAGTCCTCCAGGTACCATTCTAAGCCCTAGGGATGCAGCATTGAACTAGAGAACTGCCTCTACTGTTCTGTAGCTCACATTCTAGTAAGGTCCCTACGGCTCCGACAAACCAAAAGAGAGTAAGGCCATCTCAGGAAGTTCCTATCCGTGGCTAACATTCAGTAGATATGTACCATTATGGTTGTATGGATTAGAGAAATATATTGAAATATCTCTAATCCTGTCGAGAACTAGTCCCTAACTTCAGGGCTCTCCTGCTACCTCACTCCTCCCTGGGGACTCTACTGATCTCTTCTCTAAAGAGGTAATGTCTGGCAAAGCAGAGGCCCAAGGACCCCACTTGAATGCCCCAGCCAGCTTCCACTGTCATGAATCAGTACTTGTGCACTCACTACCCTGTTAAATAGTTTTACTCTCTCTCCTGTCTCAATCCCTTCTATGGTTCCTGAATTGGATGGACCTGGACAAGACAGAACGTGGTAATGGCGAATCTAGTTGAGGTGGAAGAGGTCAAGGGAAGCACAGAAGACAGAAGCACCATGCTAACTGGAGCCTGGAGTCTGTGCATGTGGAGATCTTTCTCTAAGACCCATCCCAGCTTTCCTCCATTTTCCCTCTTTCCAAATGTTCTTCATATTTCCATCGTTTTCCTTTTTGGGTCTCTGTCAGGATTCCCTGGTACACTTCTCTGTAGCACTCTGTATGTCCACACGTCTCCCTGCCATCTCAGCTGCTTTTAGTCAGTATTTCAGAGTCTAGATCAATGTCGATGTGCAGGTCTCTCTCTGTTTCAGCCTTTTAATTTTTCCAACACCATTTTCCATGGTGCTATCTCTTTCTTAAGCACTTTGTTTCTGTGTGTGACTGTGTCTCTGGTCTGGGTCGGGAGTGTAGACTCTGACCCTGGATCATGCCTTTGCAGCTGGGAGACTGCCAAACTCTAAAACAGGTTTGAGCTCCCACAGTCTTATTCCGGGAGCTTTCCCAGGTTGGGACAAAATGTACTCGGGACCAACTGACTGGGGCGCCCCCTGCCTGATGATGCATGACCTCTCTGTGGTGCTTATGGCCAAGTCTTTGGTTGTTCGGGTCTGTGTCTTCAGACACTTAGGGCCATGTTTCTGCTCATCCCAGGGCTGCAGAAGAAACTCACAGTGATACTGATTACGGTGGGATTATCTGTCCCCTTCCACCCATGAACTCGTAGTGTGGACTGCCCCACATTCACTTGAGACAGTGTAACCAGTCCTCCACCTATATGGTATCACCCGTTTTCTTGCAACTCGAGTCCAAGGTACAGTCTGACTCAAACTTTCTCTTTCCGCCATCCAGCCCTTCAAGTTGTTTTTCCCTGATCTAAGTCCAGAATTTCTCCTTAGAATTCTTCGTGTCAGTGAGCTAGAGGGGACCTCAGAACCCTAACAGTACCGTGGTTCTTGTCTTGGGGTCCAAATTCCTAGGAGTCCGTAGTGGTAGGAATGCAGGGTCTGAAGGTTTCTTAACATTTTGGTCTTTAGTAGTTTTTTTTTTTTTTTTTTTTTTCCTAGTTAAAAAGTAATGCATGTGGGGCACCTGGGTGGCTCAGTCAGTTAAGCATCTGCTTTTGGCTCAGGTCATGATCCTAGGGTCCTGGGATCAAGCCCTGCATCGAGCTCCCCTGCTTCTCCCTCTTTCTCTGCCTGCTGCTCCCCCTACTTGTGCTCTCTCTCTGTGTCAAATAAATAAAATGTTTCAAAAAAATAAATAAAAATAAAAAGTAATGCATGCATGCTCAAGCAGAAAACTTGGGAAAAGGAGAAAAACATAAGGGAATTTAAAAAATCACCCTGTTTGTCCCATTCACCCCTTTAACCTCAGCGATCCAGTGCCTGGCACAGATTAGGTGCTTAAGAAAATATTTGTGGAGTGCATTAACTTCAATCCCATCACCCAGAGATAACAACCACAACTACCTCTTGATTGTTTATCCTTCCAGTCCTATATGCTATACATAAATGGGAGCATATTGTACAAACAGCTTTGTTAGCCTGCCGTTTTTGGTTGGGCAATATACTCTGTGTTTTTCCATATTGATAGGGTTTTTTTTTGACATTTTTAATGCTTTCATATTATTCCTTCAAATAGCTGTACCGCAATTCTCCTAGTCAATTCTCTACCACTGTCCAATGGTAGAGGTGGCTTCCAGTTTTCTATTGTTACAAACAACATTGTACCACCCATTCTGATATATACATTTTTGTCCACATATCTGTTTCTTTAGGATGCATTCCTAAAAATGGAATTGCTAGGTCATAAGAGTAAGCACATTTTAAGACTTCTCATACATACTGGCAAAATGGCACTGCCAATTTACCCTCCAGGGCCATTGCCAATTTTTCGAAAGACCTAACAAAGTAAGGAAAATCTGGTCCATTTTATCTTTGACAAGGTAGCACAGACCAATGAACTCCAAGCTTTAGCCTTTGGCCAGAATCACAGCAATTCTGACTACCATGTTAGTTACCGACGGTTGCTGACCAGGAGCTAATGGGCTGTCAGGTTTTGGACCAGTATGAAAGGAGAAAACGAGTTAGTAACTTAAAACCTATAAACTTTTGTCCAAGGGCCCAAATATTTCAAACCTTGTGACCGGGAGGTTTCCTAGTAGTGAAAGCACTGGGGACGCCTGGGCCCCAGAATCTGGCACAGGCCCAGGACAGAATATGAGCCGTAATTCTTGCCCCTTCCTAATTTTACAGAGAGGACACTGAGGCCCCGCTGGTGTCTGCACTCCCCAATCTCCTGACTCAAGGTCCAGACTGCTGCCTCAGCTTAGCGCCACTTCAGAGGAGGGTCATCCACTGGCCCCACTCGACGCTGCCTGAGCGGGCTTCGCGCACTTACAGCGCCGCCCTGGCGGTAGGGCGAGGCCTTACCGGCACAGACTCGATGCGGCTCGGCGGGCCGCCGCGCATGCTCCGTCCTGCGTGCAGCCTCCCAGCGCCAGGGGGCGCACTCCTCTCCCGGCCCCGCCCCCGGAGCGGTTGGGATTTGAATCTCCGGCGGGCTGCGGCCGGAAGCATCGACTTCTCCGCGGGGAATGGAGAGGTCGGGCGCCATCGGAAGGTGCCCAGTGCAAGAACAGCGTGCCCGTTGGGAGCGGAAGCGCGCCCGCACTGCCCGAGAGCTGCTGGAGACTGAGCGGCGCTACCAGGAACAGCTGGGGCTGGTGGCCACGGTGCGGCCGCGCACGCCCTCCCGTATGGGGCGGGGACCCCAGGGTATGGGAGGGTCTCTGCGAGGTCGGTGACCCCGAGTATGGTCTTGGACTGTCCGCCTGCATGTAGGGAGCTCAAGCATTCTACAGTTTCTAGCAGCGGCTTGGCATTAGCCTCCTCTTCCTGCAGACTATATACCGCTAATCTTCTTCCGCAGTATTTCGTGGGGATTCTGAGAGCCAAGGGCACCCTGCGACCAGCAGAGCGCCAGACCCTGTTTGGGCCCTGGGAGCTCATTTACGGCGCCAGCCAGTGAGTAGAAGGGGCGTGGAGAAAGAGAAGAGGAGGGCCCTGGCCTCTGGCAGGCACGAAGCTTGGAGGGGAGGGGGGGGGAAACCCAAGTTCATGTACGGAGTCAGCCAATTACCTCACCTGTGGTCTTGGCCCAGTGCCTTACCCTACCCCAGTTTCCATCTGTAAAATGGGGTAATACCACTACCTCCAGGGCAAGGTTATGAGAATTCAGTGAGGTGGTGCTTGAGTAGTTGTTGGACTGCTCTTTTACTGTCCTCACCCACGCAGAGAGCTGCTTCCCTACCTGGAAGGAGGGCACTGGGGTCAGGGGCTGGAAAGCTTCTGCCCCCACCTGGAGCTCTACACCCAATTTGCTGCCAACGCAGAGAGGTCCCGGACCACCCTGCAGGTAACCTGAAGATAATCCCAAGTCATTCCCCTCTTGCCCCATACATTGCCTCTTCCTCTGGAGCTCCAAACTTCATTCCTACATTTATAGAGCCCTGTGGGGGGTCCCCATCCTAAGTTCACTGTAGGGGTTCTCTCAGGAGGACACAGCTTACAGAGGGCTGGGGATGTGTACACAGATGAATACAATATAAGGAGTGGCTTCTCTCCCTGCTGCCAACCCTTTCCCCATCACCCAGGAGCAACTAAAGAAAAACAAACGTTTCCGGAGGTTTGTGCGACTTCAGGAAGGCCGCCCTGAGTTTGGGAGCCTTCATCTTCAGGACCTGCTCCCTCTGCCTCTGCAGAGGCTCCAGCAGTGAGTAAACTCACCTGGACTCAGCCAACTTCTCTTTTCTGAGTCTCTACGATTGCTGCTCTCAGCTTTGTGGGGTTTATGGCTTCTGTCCCATTGCCTCTCTCCTGGAACAAACTGCTCCTAAAAACCTCTTGCAAAAGTTAAGTGTGAACCCACTGGAGCAGCTGGGGTCCGCAGCCTCAGGCCCTTAGCTAGGAATGTGGAACTCTGCGCTGAAGTGTGGGGGCCTCTAATAGAGCTAGTGACGTGCAAGATATCTGGAAGAGTTGTTGAGATGAGAGGTTTGCCTAGCTTAGATTTCTGTTCCTGGGGAGGTTAAGAGCATATAGTCAGGCTGTCTCTTGCATCCTCCTTGGATGGATTAAGTTTCATCTTGGGATCTAGACTCCCAAATTATGATCAGTCTGCTCCTGACTTTTCAGGGTGGGATGGAAAAGGGCCATGTGGTGTGGGCCCAGGTTCTGAGTCCCAGATGAAAGAGGGGGATGCAGTCATCAGAAGCAGATCTTTCCTGGCCTTGCAACTGAAGTGTGTGTTGGGGGTGACCTGTATGTCAGGCAGAAGGAATTCTGCCCAGCTCTACTTCCCCCCCATGGACTTTCAGCTGTCTAATTCCAGGTATGAGAATCTTGTCATGGCTTTGGCTGAAAACACAGGTCCCCACAGCCCTGACCACCAGCAGCTCACACGTATGTTCTCGCTCCTCTGAAACACAGGCAGGAGACTGCCTCTCCTGTATCCCTTTCTGGTTCTGACCTCCAACAATGTCTGGTATGTCCCTGTCTTCCGTTGACATGTACACAACGTGCCTGTTGCCCTGCCTACTCTCCAAGAGGTCAGACCCTCACCCTAGTCCCCTCCAGAACAGCCTTTCCCCACCATCGGTCACCCAAAGCTGTACTGGGAGTGGGCGGGGGATGTTGTTGCAGGGGCTGCCCGGCTGATAAGTGAGACTGTCCAGAGAGTCCACAGCATTGGTCAGAAACAGAAGAATGACCAGCACCTCCAGCGAATTCAGGCTTTGCTCAGTGGCCGCCAGGCAAAGGGGCTTACCTCAGGTAGCCTGCACATTCTGCTTCTCCCTCCCCCTCCACCATCCCCAATCCTCAAACTGCCCTTTTTTGACCTTCCTTTTTCTGTATTGCCAGCACATACGCCCTATTTCCTTAGCCTCCCCTTCTTTCTCCTCCCATGGATCATGGTCCTGGAGCTGCACCGAATAACAGCCCCCGCCTCTGCCGCCCCCACCACCAGGTCGCTGGTTCCTGCGTCAGGGCTGGCTATTAGTAGTGCCTCCCCGTGGGGAGCCTCGGCCCCGAATGTTCTTCCTCTTCTCCGATGTGCTCCTCATGGCCAAACCGCGACCACCACTGCATCTGCTGCAGAGTGGCACCTTTGCCTGCCGTGCCCTCTACCCCATGGCCCAGTGTCAACTCCAGAGGGTCTTTGGCCACTCAGGAGGCCCTTGTGGTGGACTGCTCAGCGTAAGTTATGGGCGGGAGCCCTAGTTAGGTAGGAGAGGCTCAAAACAGACCTCAAGTGCCTATGGACTATTTACCTCCTTGGCCTGAGCCCCTTTCAGAGGAACTAAGCCACCTGCACTGAGATAGTGGGGGCTTGGGGTTCATCCCTAGTTCTCACCTCAGCCCTGAATTACCTCCATGGAAACAGCAAGGCCTTCAGCTTTAGCCTGGACCTTTCTGAGCCATGCACTGAGAGGTGATTTCTCCCCAGCTGTCCTTTCCCCACGAGACGCTACTACTTATGTGCACAGACCAGGAGGAGCTGTTGCGCTGGCACCACAGTTTGACTTTGGCCATCAGGTAAGCTGTGCCTTCCCTCAGGGAGCGTGTGTGATGAGGCCCATGGGCTAGGAATGAGCAGTTCTAATCCTATCTCACGTCTTCTATCTGCTGGGCCACCCCACCCCCAACGCCATGGGTGATTTTGTCTGCATAGAGTGCTCATGCCAGTGCCTGAACTGTCTTCTCTCCATAGCAGCCAGCAGAACTAGAAGAATCTTAAAATTCCAGAACCCAGGATACTTGAGGGATAGGTCAAAGTCAGGAGTACAAAGAAACCTTCAGTACTAACTAAACAGAACAAAACACAGAGCGCTTCATGGTTTGAGGAGGGTTGTTTCGGGTTTGCATGGGACCAAGGCGTGCCCGCTCATCCGACCAGCCCTTAAGAATCAGGAAATCAAGTCCGACCCAACCGAAGCTCTGCTGAACCAGCCCCTCCAGCACAGAGGAGGGGATTCAGGACTGATAAGCTCCGGGCTGGCCATTTATCAGGACTGCAGCTTTGTAAACATGGATGTTTTTATGTTGTACGCAGTTTCTGTAATTTATTTTCCCACTGGATTTTAGTAAAGTGTCCCCCCCCCCCTTTTTGGAAAAGCCCTTCTGTCTCAGCTCTGCAATATGAGAAGGAGAGGTTTTTAAGCCCTGAAGGCAGGCAGGATGGTGGCCTCAGGAATATAAGGAAAAGAGCTGGAGCTCCCTCTATCTCTCAGCTCTCACACTGGAAGGTGGCCTCTTTTTATCCTAATAAGGGAAGGTTTTCAAGAAGGCCCAGTTGTTCTTGGGCACCTAGTAAGGGTGTGTGTAGGACCAGCTGGAATGGAAAAAGCACACAGGAGTATCCAGTCACAAGAACAGACTGTTTTACTAAACCTTCAGCTGCCATTTCTCCTTGCCGGTGGGGGCCGTGACTGCGGCCCTTCCCACAGCCTTGCTGCATCTTCTCCTTAGCCCCTGCTCCACTTCCCAGGGAGTGGCTAGGTTTCTTGTCTCTGTGCTCCAGTTTAAGGGCTCCTCCCAGGCCTGACTGTCACCAGCCTCCTCCTCCTCTATACATAAGTCCTCAGGAAAGGGTACGCTGGCCTCTGTGAGGGGAAAGATCAGGCATATTCCTATCTCAGAGACTGTCTCTACCTCCACCAGACTCTCACCACCCAACCCTTTACCTGGTTCTGGAACGTCCACACCCTTGTTTGGCTTGCTGTCTTGTAACAGCTGGTGGATGGTCTGAAGCTTCATATTCAGAAGCTCCTGCTGGGCTCCAGCCAGGGTAGTCACACTGTAGAAATATCCACTCAGAGGCCAGCCGATCTCTGTCCCCACCTCTTCCACCTATCACAAAGCTCCCCCGGCCACAGGGCCATTGCTCTTACCGCTCAAAAAGGGGGTCCAGTTGGGCCATCAGATTGTTCAGGTGTTGCTCTGTCTGGGCCAGCTGTTGTGTCAACTGGGCCAGCTGTTGCTCTGGGGGTAAGGGAGAAAAGGAGAGCAATGGTTATTTATACCTTCTGCTGTCCCCTAAACCCCTGCCGAACACAGACTTGTGCAAAACCCACCTGACTGCAGTGATTCCTTCTTGCCTGCCTCCTCTTGGAGAACTGTAGCCTCATCTTTCCCCTGCTATAGAAGAAAGACAGGGCTAGCCTGCAGCAACAAGCTTCTCCATACCTCCGTCTTAAAAGCCCGTGAGAGGAGGAGGAGAAGGATAATTTGAAGTCGAGAAAGCTATGCGGTTTTTACTTCAGAGAATCACAATCACATCTTGTCTAGCTCCTCACCCAGGACTGAAGCAACATGTCAGTATGCCCCTACACGTGGTGATTCAGTCTAATGACACACTCCCAGGAATGAACAGCTCTCTCCAGTTTGGTAAAGCTCTGGTTGTTAGTTTATATACAAAACCAAAAATTTTCCTTCATGTATCTTCTTTCCATGTTGCCTTCCAAAATCATGTCTTTTCAACATGATAGCCGCTCAGGAATTTGAAGACAATGGTCCTTGCCCATTTCCCTTCCCCATGTCTTTTTTTTTTTTTTTTTAAAGATTTTATTTATTTATTTGACAGAGATAGAGACAGCCAGCAAGAGGGAACACAAGCAAGGGGAGTGGGAGAGGAAGAAGCAGGCTCCTAGCAGAGGAGCCTGATGTGGGACTCGATCCTGTAATGCCGGGATCACGCCCTGAGCCGAAGGCAGACGCTTAACCGCTGTGCCACCCAGGCGCCCCTCCCCATGTCTTTTCTGGTTTAATATTGCCAATTTTATTCATTTGGTGCTCATTTCACATGGTTTTCTCTGGTTGCTCTACTGGGCATGTAGTGTTCTTAAAAGTAGTCCCCTGAAGACAATAAAATTCTCCAGGAGTGTTCTGATTAGAAGATGAGGTGCAATACCTTGTTCCTAGCATTGACTGGGGAAGTGGGTTGTCACATGACACAACTGAACTTTATTGTTCAACTAAAAAACTGCTGCTAAGTACTGTTTCTTCCAGATAGTATTTGGGTCCACAAATAGAATTTATTACTGATTCTCTTTAGATTTCATTATTAAATTCAGTCCCTCATCCTCACCTGTCAAATCTATTTGGAATCATGATTAGCCACCCTTTTAATTTCATATCATCTCCACATTGGTTCAGCCCTCTACTTCCCAATGCAAATAAGTAATCAGGCCAGGTTTGAAGATAGAGCCGTGGGAGATATTACTTTCCATTTCAACCATTTCCATAAAATGTACTGTCAGTTCACATTTCAGGGTCTCCTTTCTAAGAACAGGAGACTGGTACCTTGAATGTTGTGGCTACAGCAATCAACACTTTGTGCCACGACTGGAATTTTACCAGGAGCCACACTTTTGTAGGATGGACACTTACTGGCTCGGTTCAAATCCCAGCACTACCAGTTACTACCTGCTCTGCGTGGCTTTGACCAAATGACCTCATCTCTTCATTGGACTGCTGGGAGAATTAAATGTGGTGGTCACTATTTATTCACAATTTACCAAGCGCCCTTCACACCTGCTACCTCACCGGCTGCTCAAAATAATCCCCTAGTGTTGGAAAGTCAAGGAACTACAGTCCGGTTTACAGAATGACGGAAAGAAGTGTCTTGTTCATGGTACCATAGCGCCCCCATGGGAGATTCAGGCCCGGGGCATGCCCACCCCTGGTCGTCCCGCACCTGCAAACACTTGTACAGCACAAAAGCCACGACAGCCGCGGTGTACAGCGCCCCCAAAGGCAGAGCTCCCGCCCGGGCCCGCTCGCGCTGGTCCTTGGGCGGCGGCCGTCGCCGGGGTTCCGTGGCCTCAGGGCCGACCTGGGCGGGGTCCCCTGCGGAGGACGGCAGAGGCGGGTCAGTAGAGCTGGGACCCGTAGGCAGTCCTAGCCTCCCGCCAGCAGCCCTCGCTGATACCTGGGTGTACCCGGAGGTCGGGGCTGCGGCGGTCTCCGAGGACCCCGGGCAGTGCAGACACAAGTAGCAACCCCAGCAAACCCGCAAGACAGACCGAGCCCGCCATTTGCAGACCACAGAATGAACCGCCCGGCGGCGCCAGGGTTGGCCGGGAGCCCCAGGGCGCCTGCGCATGCGGGGAAGTGCGTCGGTCCCGCTCCCGGACGCGCTAGGAGGTCACGCCCACCTAGTGTGTGGGCGGAACAGGCTTATTAGCATAGGACTTTGGACCAGCTTTCCTAAATGAATTCATATCTCATCTATTTAGGAATTCTATTGGCCAGAATGCTTCTAGAAGCCTACACTCTTATAAGATTATGCTGGAAAATTGATTTTATTTCTTATGCTAACAACCTATTCACCCTAATTAAAAAATGACTGCCCTGGCGAACCATAAAAGAATAGAGTGTATCTGTTCTTCATGCAGTTCGTGCTGAAGGCCTGTTTCCTAGGCTACAGACGAGGGACTTGTTCCTTATTCGTGCCTAGGGGAAAGTCCCCGGACCTTTGGCAGAAAGTGCCACGTGCGCTTGCACGTTGACTTCCCCTGCTTTGCACAATAATGTCCGCCGAGAAGCCATCCCGTGTGCGCGGGGGAGCTGAGCGGTGTGTTGCAGGGGCGTCGTCCGTCAGCACTTCTAGTTACACAGGCAGTGCGTCTCTGCGCACCAACCACACGGGGCTCATTCTCAGCGCGGCTGCCTTTTACAGATGGGACAGGCCCTCCCCTTAGTCATTCAAGCACGGAACTGCTTTGGACCCTCGTAGAAATAGACTAATTCACCCGAACCATTCCCTTCTATGACCTAACAAACGTTACGAATCACGACGGTTTGTTTTTTGGTTTTCTTCGTGGGTTTTTTTGCAGTTCCTTTTTCCTACAATGGCCTCCTCTTCCCCACCCCCTCCAATCGGCAAATTCTTCTAATAGCCACCATTCATTGTGTAGCATGGCACACAGTAGACTGTGGACTGATTGCCTGGCCTAGAATCCTGCCTCCACTACTCGAAAGCTGACTTTGGGCAAGTTACTTAATTTCTATTTCCTCAGTTTCCACTCTGAGGAATGGAGATAATGATAACACATATATGTAACTCACAGAGTTGTTATAATGATTAAGTGGGATAATCCAAGTAAAGTGCTTAGAACCGTGCCTACCTACTAGTGATTTTAACCGGAGCAGCTGCTACGAGCCAGGCACTTGAAATTATAACTCTCCTTTGCACCTTCCCCTGCTATTTCCCTTCTGTACAGTTAACGTCTGCACACCCTTCAGACCTCAGGTGTGTTTCCTTCAAAAACCCCTAAACTTCTAATTTATTCATTAGTGCTGCTATTGTACTTTCTTTAAACCATCACCATATGTTAGTTGTATCTCAATAAAACTGGAAAAAGTCCATTTTGGTTCTCTAAAATCAGTTATTTAAAAATCAGTTAATCCATTAAAATTAATTATAAAAAGAAAATACTGCTAAACAGTAAATTGCAGGACAGCAGGGGCCATATTTCTTTATCATTTTATTCCTACAGCTTAGCACAGCACCTGGTGCTAGCAGGCAATGAATCCTTGTTGAATGAAATACAACCCAACAGGTAAATATAATTAAGCTTTTTTTTTTTAAGATTTTATTTACTTATTTGAGAGAAAGAGAGAGCACAAGCGGTGGGGAGGGCAGAGAGAAGCAGACTCCCCACTCAGCGAGGAGCCTGACCTGGGGCTGGATCCCAGGACCCAGACGTCATGAGTTGAGCTGAAGGAGGCAGACATTTAACTGAGTGAGCCACGCAGGCACCCCTAATTAAGCTCATTCAAAGAATGAGGAAACAAAGGTTCAGGAAGGTTAAGTAAGTTCACGGGAAAGGCAAGTAGAGATTCTAACACGTTTCTGTGTCCCTATCACTTACCTCATATCAAACCCCACCCCCGAGCCCTTCCTTTCACCGCCAGGACCTCAGGCAGACCTGGAGACTTTCCCTGTGTTTCATGCTGCCTTTTAATTGTCTGGGATACATAGGGTCATCTTCCTAATTAGATCAGGAGCACTTTGAGGAAAGAAGCCATTTCCCACTCGCATCTTTATCTCCAGAGCTTGGCACATAAGCGCTCAATTGGCACAGGTGACTCGAATGAGGTATATGTGTGCTACATAAATGAATGAACTACGGTGTATCTTCTTGTTCTTCCAGAAGTGGAGGGGGCAGGGCAGGCAGGAGAGAGCCACACTCACGGGAGTTACCGTAGTCTAGCTGACTATCTAGAGGCAGCCTGATTGCAGAGCAGTGTAGCCCAAACCTTGACCCTAAGCCAATTGGCACAGTGAACGTAAACAAGTGGTTCAGGCCAGGTATAATATGATAAATGGTCCTCAACTGATTGTTGCCTTTAGGGAATTTGGGCCTACTATTGCCAGACATATCACTGACCTCTGGTCTAAGAAACTTGAAATCCTTCTTCCACATCAAGAGCAGCCCCTGTGGTTTGGCTGTGTCTGGGCAGGGCAGGTACTCCACTCCCTGAAGTGAGCAAGTGCAAAGACATGGCTCAGTTTCCCAGGATATACTGGGGTAGAGGTTTCTTTAATTCAACTAACTTTTTTTTTTAAAGATTTTATTTATTTATTTGACAGAGAGAGAGAGAGCCAGCGAGAGAGGGACCACAAGCAGGGGGAGTAGGAGAGGAAGAAGCAGGCTTCCAGTGGAGGAGCCTGACGTGGGGCTCGAATCCAGAACGCCGGGATCACGCCCTGAGCCAAAGGCAGACGCTTAACAACTGCGCCACCCAGGCGCCCCTAAATTCAACTAACTTTTGAGATTGACAGTCCTTAGGGACAGTTTGGATGAAGTGGGTCGGGGCGGGGGGTAGTGGGGAAACCTAAGTTTCCACTATCCCCTAAACTATTATACCAGGAATAATAAGAATGACAATGGTCATCTTATCCCCTACAGTCAGCCTCAGGGTGTAGTGGGATCGTAGGTACCAAGAAGCCTCCCTGTCTCATTCCTCTTTGTAGCATGCTCAGTGAGGAATACATTCTTTCTCGCGGGTCTCCGAGTTGGAGAGAAAAGGCGACACCCTGTGGCAGAAGGAGATCTCTGTCCTATGGCCTGGCTTCCTTGTCTTGTTGGTCCTGCCTCATGCTACTTTGTCTCTGGGAGTCTTCCCAGGCTCACCTGCACAGTGGCACAGTAATCTCAGGCCTGCTTCTCTCTTCTCTGGCCAAAGAAGGTATAGGGCCACGAGGGGTGGGGGCGGAAGCTTGGGAGATGCTGGGTGGCGCAGGTGCAGGCACAGGGCGGTGTCTTTGTTCTTTCACTCATCCCTCCCCTCCCCCTTCCTCCCCGGAAACCAGTGACTCTGCCACCAGCAGTATTGGGGATGCTGAGCTGTGGGGGCCAGGCCCAGGGAGGGGTGAGAGTAGAGGGGCCTGCAGCAGCTATCAGGCCATAAACCAGGCTGACCCCTCAGCGCAGGGCTTGCAGACTCAGCTCCCAGGTCAGCAGTCATGAGCAGAGGTGACAACTGCACAGAACCGCTAGCGCCCGGTGAGCTGGGCGGGGCAGGGGCAGGGGGAGGGGTCACATGGCCCTGTGTCCCACCTGCTAGGACCTGGGGGGTTGGGCTGGGTAGTAACACCCTCCATCCCCCGGCATCCACAGGAATCCCCACCGTGACCCAGGCCTGGGGGTTGTGGGCCCTCTTAGGGGCTGCGATGCTGCTGCTTCTCATCTCACTGGCTGCGCACTTGTTCCGATGGACTAGTGGCCGGAGCGGGAGCCATCTGGGACAGGGACGGTGAGTAGGGGACAACGGAGATAAGTGATCAAGAGTTCCCCCTTAGGAAGAAGTCCCCTCATCCCCTAATCTCTGTCTTGCAGCTCTGGAGGATCTGTGGAAGAGGTCCCCCTATATGGGAACCTGCCTTATCTTCAGACTGGTAGGAAGCTGGCAGAGGGGAGGGGCAATGAGGCCACGCACGTCCTGGTTGGGTGGGATGAGGGATTGCGGGAGGAAGAACAAGAAGTGACCAGATTACTACTGTTCCCTATCTCAGGTCGGCTATCTCAAGAACCAGGGCCAGACCAGCAAGACCCAACTCCTAGAGGCCCCGGCACGGTGAGTCAGTTGTGGCTGAGGAAGAGGGGAGGGAAGGAAGTGGGGGTTTTTCCAAGGGTCCAGTGAACTTCTAACAGCCTTGAATCTCCAGGCTGCAGAGAAAGTGATGTGCTATACCAGCCTGCAGTTGCGGCCTTCTCAGGGCCATATCCCCAGCCCCGGAACCCCCATCAAGTACTCAGAGGTGGTGCTGGATTCTGAGCCAAAGCCCCAGGCCTCAGGCCCCGAGCCGGAGCTCTACGCCTCAGTGTGTGCCCAGACCCGCAGAGCGCGGGCTTCCTTCCCAGACCAGGCCTATGCCAACAGCCAGCCTGCACCCAGCTGAGAGGGAGGGGCTGGCAGAGTGGGACATGCATGCCCCAGCCTCCTCTGCTGCAGGGATGACTGTTACCCTGCCCCGTCATGACTGTTTCCCAACCACCCCCCACAGACAGGTAGCCATTGTCCAGTCACAGGAGGTAATGTTTCCCAGACTTCCCATCTAAACTGTGAGGGAGACACCTCAGGGGAACAAGTAGGTCCCCAGTTTCTTGGGGATGGAGGAAACAGAGGCAGTGGCCCCCTCTCCATCACTCTCTTTCTCTCTTTTTCCTATCTATTCCTCGAAGGCCCCAAGCTCCCAAGTTTCTCACTTCCCCCTCCTTGTGGATTTTAACCAGATCCTCTCTGCTCTGGCTCCCTTAAAGTCTACTACTTCAGTGTCCCCTCAGATACAGGAAGTGGGCAGTGGTGGAGGGGGTAACAGCCTGAGGGGAGAAGGGTGGGTATACTCCTTGGGAGCCCGCAGTCTGGAGGGATCTTGGAACCTAGTGACCTGAGGAACCCAAACCTGACTTCTTATCTGAGAACCTTGGCTGGAGAATATCAGTCCACATCCTGCTGCCTCTGTTGTGTCCCCAAGTTTTCAAATAAAACTTCTCAGAAAGTGTTTAGCTTTTTATCTAGAGGGCTACAGACCTGCAACAGGCCCTACGTGGTAGGGGTGTGAGCTTTGCTCTCTGCACAGAGCACTTCTGGGGGTGTCGTGATGGAGAATAGTGACAAAGAGCATCTGTGGCATCAACACTGCCAGGGTGGGTGCTAGGGGTGGAGGCTGGAGCCCAGCTCAAGCTGTACTTGCTGCTGATAGAACATCGTCAGAATTTGCACTCAGAGCCACCCCACTCCCACCACCTGGAGCCTGCAAGCTTACCAGCCCCTGACCTACTCTTCCCATGGCCTCTACAAGTGCGCTGCCGCCATCCACAACCTCAAGGCTACCCACCTCCCCATAGGGTTTCTGTAGAGGCAAGTCTGGCTTAACAGACCTTTCTGAGGTTTCAGGGCCAGAAGACAGTGGCAGCCAGGCTTTTACTTCCAAATATCTCTCCTTCCCACTCACAGACCCAGAGAAAACCAGAGTAGGGAACCGTGCTCCTGAGCCCTACCTGGTGGTCCCAATAAGGCAGACCCCTCGGCACACACACAGAATAACCTAAATGCTAGATCTGCCTCCGTGGACCCCAACCTGGGCCTCCCCCAGCAGAGGCGCCGGTCGCGGTAAAGAACAGGCAGCTGAGGCTGTGTGGGAGGGAGGGTGGCTTTGGGGGCCGGCACCGGATGCGGGGAACCACTGGCAGCGGGATGTGGGGTTCTGAGGATTGCTAGTCTGAAGACCGCTCGATGTGCTCGCGGCCTGGGGGACGTGAGAGCCGGACTCTGTAAGAGAAGGGGTTTGGGGTCCCGCCAACCCACTGGGACGAGCCGGAAATTGCCGCCAAGACCTCAAACACCACCATCTCAGGCCTTAACACTCTGTCTTCTCAACCGCTCTCCGGATCTCCGGAGGTCTCCGGCTCAGGACCAAACCCGGAGCGCCCCCGCCTGGCGCGACGCGGTCTTGCCACGATCTCTGCTCATGCGTAGAGCTGCCCGGTCCATGGCATGCTGGGAAATGTAGTCCCGACAGTTCGTTTCCCCCCCCCCCCCCCCCCCCCCCACTCCCTTACCTCCGCAATCTTCCCCGCCCCACGACTTTAGCCCTACGCTTCGCGGAGCTTGGACCCTCCGGTTCCCTCAACAGCGCCTCCCGGTTCCCAGAACGTAGCGAGCGACTCGCTCGGTCTGGAGCTGGCTACGATCTGAACGTTATTTTCCCTCTGGTCCCTGACGCCTGGATCTTTTACCTTCTCTCTGCCTTACAGCCTTTTAATTTTTCTGTCTTACTTGTCTGTCTCCGAGGTGGCAACTTCCTAGTTGATCCCTACGTCTTGGAAAAAAAATAAATCGGGGCAGCCAGATCTACCTCAGACACCTCCAGAGGACTCCCTTGCCTCATTTCTCTAGTTGGTCCACTCGTTTCCCAAACACCTTGCAGCTGTCTTCCCTTCTGAAGCTTCAGGGGTGCTTTCCCTAGTGACCTCCCTTCCCTGACTCGTGTAAGATTCCAGCCATAAGGAGTGCCCTGTTCCTGGCAAATTCCCAGGGGGCAGATCAGTGGGGGAAGCCAAGAGAGCCTTCTGGAGCCCCAGCTTTCCCCCTCTTCCTGAGAACTCAGCTGGGAGGATTGGGGATAAGCCCAAGACTGTAAGAGGAAGGGTCTTTGCGACGGTCAAATGTTCAATGATAGAAAGTTCTTAAGGAATTACTTGTAGGTGGGGAGGGGCCTAGTAAGCCATCCAGCCAAGACCCCTCCATCTTTGGCCTTGCTCTGTACTCTGTCAAGATGAGTCTAAACTTCCAAGCTGGTTTTGGCTGTAAGGAGGGAAATAGAGCTGGGACCTGGAGAGAGACCAAGTCTTAATGACTTCAGTTGAAACTTGGATCCAGACATGCCCAGGGCTAGATCTGCCTCCTGAACTTTTCGGTTATGTAAGCTAATGCATTCTCTTTTTTGCTTAAGTCATTCTAAGTTAGATTTTTCTATCTCTTGCAACCACCAGTTCTGACCAATTCTGTGGGGGGAAAGACCAGCACATCAGGTCCAGCAGAAGATGCTGAACCTCTGAGATCTTCCCTTATTGCTCAACTCCACCAGTCACCCTCTTCTGACTTACTTCAATGCACTATAATGCCATTTGACTCTAACATATTTATGCTTAGTGTGCGCCTCTTGCCAGGCTTTTAAAATTCTAGAATTCTACAGCTGGGAGGAGGCAGATCTGGCCCAAACTTATACCCACTGCAGGAGCCACCCTACCAGCCTCTTCTTAAACATTTCCAGGAATAGGGAACGCACTACCTTACCACGTGCTGGTTTCCAATCGTTTTTTTTTGTTGTTTTTGTTTTTGTTTTTTTTTTTGAGAGAACTGTGGGGTTTTTTTGGAGCCAAAATCTGCCTCCCTGTTACTTTTGTCATCAGTTATGCCTCCTGAGCTACAATCATATAATCACCCTTCTCCCTCCTGTACATGACAGCCCTGATGGATGGCCTAAGTCTTTTTTTTCCCCTCCTTCCCGGCAAAAGCTTTTTTGAGTTCCTTTTACAGACCTTATTCGCAGCCTACTCATCATTCTCACTGTTTTGCTTGAGCAGAGTCTCTCTGAAAGTGTGATGCTAAGAAGTGAAGATAGTACTAACAGAAAACTGTGGAGAGCCTGTCTCTTCGTTGGGCACCAAGTCTACGGGGCTTTGTTTGTAAGGAATACACTCGTTTAGCCTTCCTTAAGTGAGGGGGTGTTTATTGTTAGGACACTTGGGGCAGGGAGGAAGCCAAATGGAATGGGGACCGCAGAACAGTGGCTCTGATATGACTGGGCCTCTGCAGACTGTTGCTGGGTTTCGGGTCTCAAGTCACAGCCCTGCTGGGGACCTTGGTGACAGGAGTACGTGGGTCTTCCCACTCCTGCTCCTCCTGTCCCATGACTCTGACAGAGTTTCTGCTTCTTTTGTTTATTCCCATTTTCCCCTACTTTGTTAACTTGCTTCCTCATCGTTTACTGCACATTCTCTACTTCTGGTTTCTGCTTCCTCACAGCTGCTTGATATTTTCTCTGTCTCATGACCTCCAATGTTTAATTTTAGGAATAATGTGTGCACATGTTTAAAAAAATTAAATAGAACTGAAAGGTAGACACCAGTGGTTCTCCACCAGAAATGACTTTGCCCCCAGGAAACATTTGGCAATGTGCAGAGATGTGTGTGGTCGTCACAGCTGGGGAGCGCCCTGAGCGATTGATCTCTCGGGGGCAGAGGCCAGGGAGGCTGCTGACCGTCCTACAACACACAGGTCAGCCACTCACCATACAGAATTTCGGTCCCCAAAAGTTAAAAGTGCTGAGGTTGAGAAATACTAGTATGGGGGGAAAAAAGTAAAAGGCCATTCCCAGACCTCATTCCTACTTTCAGCTGTAGTTCCCGGAGGCACCTGCTATTAATGGCTTCTGTGTTTAAGTCTTCTGGCAAGGGGCGCCTGGGTGGCTCAGTCGTTAAGCGTCTGCCTTCGGCTCAGGGCCTGATCCCGCTATTCTGGGATTGAGCCCCACATCAGGCTCCTCTGCTGGGAGCCTGCTTCTTCCTCTCCCACTCCCCCTGCCTGTGTTCCCTCTCTCGCTGGCTGTCTCTATCTCTGTCAAATAAATAAATAAAATCTTAAAAAAAAAAGTCTTCTGGTGAGTATCACTGTATCTGTCAATAATATTTAGACTACTTAGAGCAAGGGGAGTCTGGGTATATGGAAACCCTGGTGAAGCTCTCCCTTCCACAGCCCCTTTGACAACTCCCAGCTATAGAGGACGAAATTTAAATGGGCTCTGCTTAGTTCTGGCAGGGAGAATTTCCTGCAGACAAGTTTCTGGAGAACAGCCTGAGAGCCAAGAAAAAGGACCTTCAGGAAGGCAGCAAGTCCCAGAAAGAGGTGGCTTCCTAGGAACAATCAATGGCTTTGCCGAGTCTCTCCAGCTCTCTAAAAACTAACAGTGGATTGAATTTCTCAGCCTTTAAGGCCAGGAGAATGCGGACAAACCAGAGGGCGGAGAGACCTGGTGGAGGAAACAAATGGTCTCTAACTGAATGAGAGCCTGGGGGAGATACGCGTGAAGGTCAAACACAGAAGATTTCCCTGAACTAGAAAATGTGATATCAGAACTAAAAATTTCCATACATAAAGCAAAGGAGAGGATGGTTACTGCCAAATCCCCAAAAGAGGTCCAGAAAATTAAACAGATGAAATATCTCAAAACATGCAACAAAAATATGGAGATGCAAATTATGTGGTGAAGGATGGGAGACTGAAACAGACCCAGGGGATTTAGCCTGCAAAGTCTTTGAGTTCTGGGAGAAGAGGAACAGCAGAGGAGAGGTCATAATTAAATAATACATGGAATGTCCCTGAGCTGAAGAAAGATTTAGCCCTATACAGCTTAATATTCCTCTAAGGATAAGAACAATGTTACACACATTTCCAAGCAGAAAGAAAGTTCGTTCTTCTTATTTGCAGTTAAGTTAAACGACAGTAAAACTGAACGTGAGGTAATAGAAAAGGCCTGCGACCAGGACCTCGCGAAGGGGGAAAAAAGATGGTTGAAGATTTACAAAAATCATTCAGTATTTTATGTGAGAAATACTTTTAAGAAAAGGCTCTAATGAAGCAACAAATGAATCAGAACAGACTTCAAGATGGGGGAAGGTCAAGGGCGGAGGAAAGAAATCAGTGGGGGGCAACGAACCATGATCTATATATTTATATCTATATTCCTGTATATGTATAACATGTCACACATACGCTAAATACTCTTGAAACAGAAGGAACACGTCGTAAGGGAAATTCTAATAAGGACTAAATTATCTCAATAAAACTCTGGAATCAGGTAGTGAGGATAAGGGGAAGGTGAGTGTTCCAGGATCTGCGGGGGAAGGAGGAGGAGGAAAGGTAGTAAAAGTAATCTAAAGACCATATCTTATTGAGGTGGAGAGGAAGTAGAAGATAAGTAGAGTATGATGGAAATAGCTGTTCTGTTTTCACACACTAGGTCACGTGCATCTATTTTAGGGAACAGAGCAAGGGATGGTAACTATGAATAGAATGACAAACTCCAAATTAACAAGGAGAAAGTGGGATCAATAACCATTCATTCAGTCCAGCAAAGGTAAAGAAAAGGAGAGTTCACAACAGCGTTCGCACATTTAAAAACAAGATGGAAATAAATCAAATGTATCACTCGGTATAGTAAGTATGAGTGGACTGAATTCTTCCATTAAAAGACCCTAAGACTTTGTTAGAAATCAAATCCTGGTCAACGCTACTTAGAAGAAATATACTTAAAGCAAAGCGATCAAGAAAGATTCAAAATAAAGACGTGGGAAAGGGATACCACACAGATAAACAGAAAGCAGTGGTAATGCTGGTATCCAGTAAGGGGAATTAAAGTTACCGACTGGAAGCGGTGTGAGGATTGCCTGTGAGGGGGTAGGAGGGAACTTTTTGGGTGATGGGAATCTTCTGTACCTTGACTATGGTGGAGGTTGTGTGACTGAATACATTTGTCAAAACTCATAGGATTGTATGCTTAAAATTGATAAAACTTTTTGCATACAAATTACAATACAGTAAAACTGGTTTCAAAAAAGAACAAAATTATAGTAGTTACAAAATTTAAACACTGAATGAAAAAATAGTGATACTGGATACCCTCTCAATTACCCTGTATTATATGTCCCCAAAATGCTATGAAGATAGCAAGCTTTAAAAAAGAGAAAAAATAAAGGGGGTACTTATTTCAATAAATTATAAAAAGAGCAAGAAACCAAAATTAATCAGGAAATATCAAAAGCTGACATGAATGAAATGCAGAACAAACAAAAAGCATGAATTTTAAAAAGTTCTTTAAAAGGGCTAACAAAGAAAGCCTCTTATAAGCGCAAAGAAAGAGAAAAAAGCGCAAAAAATAGACAGGATTAGTTCTGAGAAAGAAAACATGACAGACAGAAGAAAAAATTGAAGAATCAATAAAAGGTGGGATGCCTGGGTGGCTCAGTTGGTTAGGCTTCTGCCTTCGGTTCAGGTCCTGATCTGGGATGAGTCCCGCATCCGGCTCCTTGCTTGGTGAGGGGACTGCTTCTCCCTCTACCTGCAGCTCCGCCTGCTTGTGCTCTTGCACTCTCGCTCGGACAAATAAATAAACAAAATCTTAAAAAAAAAAAAAAGAATTATAAAAAGGTGTAACCTAAAATTCCTCATCGACTAACTTGAAAATTTAGAGGACATGGATACATTTCAGGAAAAATGTGAATGACCAAAACTGGCCCAAGAGAAAGAAGAAAGCTTGACTAGCTCAACCTACCTTAGAAAAAACTAGAAAAAGAAGGTGATTATAGACCTACTTTTGGAAAAGATTGCATTCAAAGGGCACCAGAGCTGAGTTTTATGTAGTCTTTTTTTTTTTTTTTTAATTCATTGAGAGAGGGGAGAGAAAGGGAGAGGAAGAGGGGGAGAGAGAGAGAGAGAGAGGGAAAAAAAGCGGGGGCGGGGCAGAAGGAGAAGGAGAAGCAGATTCCCCACTGAGCGTGGAGCCCAGAATGGGGGTCTGGGGCTCAATCCCAGGACCCTGAGATCATGACCTGAGCCAAAGTCAGATGCTTAATGGACTGGGCCACCCAGGCACCCAAGTTTTATTTATTCTTTTTTTTTTTTTTTAAGATTTTATTTATTCATTTGAAAGAGAGAGCGTGAATTGGGCGAGGGGCAGGGGGAGAAGCAGGCTCTCTGCTGAGGAGGAAGCCCGATGCGGGCCGATCCCAGGACTCCGGGATCATGACCTGAGCCAAAGGCTGATGCTTAACTGCCTGAGCCACCCAGGCACCCCTATGTATTCTTAAATAATGATAATTTCCATGACATTTAGTCTAGTTAAAACTATAGGAAAAGAAGAAAAGCTCCCATATTTAATATTTAGAGCTAGCATAATTTAATACAATTCCTAATAAAAATTCCAAGTAAAAATGAAAAAGAGGAAAATGCTGAACTATAACGAAGACTTTTTACTAAAACCTAACAGCAAATATTGTTCTCAATGGTGAAATACTAAAACTACTTCCAATAAAATAAACATTTAGACGGAGATGCCTGCTATTCCTCTCATTTAACATATCTTGGATGTTTTACCAAATGCAATAAGTCCTTAACCATATTTACATTTTTGTCAAGTAAAGGAACATACGCACAGGTTCTGGGGATTCAGGTGTGAACATTTTGCAGAGGCCCTTAATCTGCCTACCATGCTCTGTCTATATGGATTAGCGCCTCCTGGAGCCGGTGGATTAAAGTAATGAAGATGGTTATAACCTGACTTTCAGGGAGGAGACTTCCTTGACTTCTTGATGTGGCCTGGACTTCACCAAAGTTTACATAGATGAGCCCCTTTCCACACAGCAAACTCTCCCAATGCCCTCGTAGCTGGGCTCCCTCCTCTTGTTCACCTTTACAACCCAGAGCCCTGGAACACACAAAGCAGAGGCCAGGACTGAGCAAGGAGAGGGCTCCACTGTCTGTCCTGCAGGTGCTCCTGTGATATGATACCCGTGGAAAAGCTGAAATGCATAGCGCTGGCCGCTCAGCTCTGGAAAGCCCGCAGCCTCTCCTGACATGAGTTACAGGTGTCCTCCGTGATGTCCAGTCTTGGAAGGTAATGTGAAGGTCAATATTGTAAACATCACGTGGGACACACATGCGGCAGAAGGATCCTGCTCTCACAGCCCAGTCCGAAAAGAAGGCATTGGAAGGGAAAGCAGAGCATCATAAGGGGATGCGGAACCATCACCAAAGGAGCTAAGGAGGACAGAGATGCAGGCCAGGCCTTCGTCACGTACCCGCGCCATTGCGGAAATGCAGTCTAGCTCACTCCAGTTGCCTCTGGGTGCCCTTCTTCTGAAGCCTCTCCAAAGGCCCCTTCAGGCAGCATAGCCATTGATCCTTTTTTTGAGCACATACTAGAAACGTGGTTTGGCATTTTACCGGGCACCTGGGCCATGTTCACTTGTGTACTGGTTCTGAAAACTGGGCGTTATCTACAGTTTACTGAATTCCTGCAAATGTTCCTGCAACTGGTCTACATACGCACTGCCCCCCGACTCGAAGTACCCTGACTGCCCCCACCCACCCCTGCCCCCAGCTGCTCGATATACTCCCACTCAGTCTCACAGGTCCCAGAGGCCCCCAGGGAGTCACCAACTCCCACCATGGTCTGTTATCTGGAGGAAGCCCTGATGGGGGGCTGGGGGAGGGGACCGGGTTGTTGGAAACTTTAATTAAGCAAGGACGGTTAACAGCTGCTGGGTTACCTTAGGAAACAGTGACCCTGAAAAAAGAAATATTTCTATCACCTCTCCCCATGACCTTTTAAGACTTTTCTGCAAATGGCTCCTCCTTCCCTGCCATGGAAAAAAAGAACAGCCATCACAGGCACCCTTCAGCCCACAGAATCCTCTGAGCTCAATCCTTCCAGCAGGCCTTGACATAGAGCTCACCTCACACAGACACCCCAACAGACCACGAAGACCTGAGGATGCATGTTCACACGTGCACACTCACACACATGCATACACCTGCCTCTTCTCCGATGACAAATGTGCTTTCCTACCTCAGTGGGCACTTTCTCTGGGAGGGCTGGGTGGTGCTGTGGGGCCGAGCTCTCAGCAGACCCAAGGGCCCGTTCCAGCGCCCCTCCACACACCATTAGTCATACACTACAGCTGTTAGCATGCGGTGAGGACCTCTTTCCCCTTCCTTTTTCCTCCCCACAGGTGCAGCGTGTGAAGAGGTTCCGCGGGGGCAGATGCCACCCACTGCAAGGGGGTTTTTCCCACCCACATAGCCGGTCTTGTTTCAGCCTCTTTGCACCCGCAGAAGTAAGCCCTTTTGGGGTCATAGGTCGGTAAAAGAATGTTAGGGAGCACATCTGAACCACTGCTCAACAACCCTCCTTCCCCTGCCGGTTTCCCTCCCTTCCATCAGCCAGGCTTTCGCCACCCATGAGGGCCTCCCAGCCCCTGGTCTTCTCCCACAAACACCCCCTTTTTCCTCAGGGCTGGGTATAAAGGGACAATGTTGAGGGTTTTTAAGGTAAGAATTTTAGGAAAGTAAGAAAACAAAACAAAACAAAGCCAAGAAAATATCAAAACCTCAGGTCCAGAGTCTGTGCGCTCAGCACCTAGTCCTGCTCTGTTTCCTTGTCTTCCTTCTAAGAAGCCGCTGCCCTTCTTCATCGCCACCCAACTCCTTGGTTCATCTGCTCTCTGACCCCCCACAAGGGTGCATATAGGGTCATTGCTGCAGGCTTTTCCAAAGGTGCATAAGATTGGGGTTGTCCCTCATCCTCACCCCCAGCCCAGGCCTGTCCCCTAGCCTGTGCCTTCGGGACTCAGCTTGCTGGATCAGCTCAGATGTCGGGACACAGGTCGCCATGAGTCCAGCAGGGGGCGGGATGGGATGAGGAAGGGGCTGATTGGCCAAAGGTGTGATCGGGAGGGAACAAGGGTGGACGAGGCCAGGGCAAGGCTGGGAAGAGGGAATCTAGGGCAGTTCATAGAAGAGAAACAGTGTGGTCCCAGATCCTCTGCATCCTCCAAAGGGCCGCCACATACTCCGGAAGGGCTTTGGAGTGAGAACCTCCCTGCCCGTGAGATCCTCAGCAGCTCCGCAGGACGACAGCAGGAGGGGAGCCGGGTCTATCCTGAAAGCCTCCAAACTGATAGGGAAATGAGCTCCACTCTCTGGGAGCCCATACCTGCTGGGAACCCCAGGATGATGAGGAGCAAAGGCTCCACGCTAGGACCCCCCAGTATGATGGGGAGGATGGAGCCCCACTGTGGAGCAATGACTGGGGAGATCCTGTGGGCTCAGCTGGGCACAAAAGAGCTCTGACAACACATGGATAAGCCTGTGGACAGAGCAGCCAAGAGAAGAGCATAGGGCAAATCAGGGTAGATGAGCAGGGGGACACGCATTTAGAGCCCAGCCCTGCCAAAGTGCATCCGGGACGCATGAAGGGGGGGGGGCACAGGCAGGACGAAGGGACAGGCCTGAGTAGTGATCCGGTGACACCTCCAGGCTCTACCCCCATGTTCTGGACCTCAGTTTCCCATCCGCTGTCCCTCTGGCGGAGGCTCAGGGATGCAATCTGCTTCACTGAACCCATCTGTCTGACACTTGCTGACATCTTCCTCTTTTGTAACTGGAAGTCACAGGGCAAAGCACTAAGCTGTGCAGTCACAGAAGGGACACAGACCCCAAAAGTGTGAAGGGACAGAGGGGAGAGTGTCAAGGGAAGCTTGGGGCTGGTGGAAGAAGGTGGAGACGGGTGGGAGCAGAGGTGCTCAGGGCAATGGCTGAGGCCATCACCTACGCAGACCTGCGGTTCGTGAAGGCTCCCCTGAAGAAGAGCATCTCCAGCCGGTTAGGACAGGGTAAGGGTGCAAGAGGCATCTTCTTGATTTTGCAACCCCATGCTCCCTCATGACCCCACCCCCACTTCCACCTTTTCTCTCCCCTCCAGACCCAGAGACTGATGAGGATGAGGAACTCACCTACGAGAATGTACAAGTGCCCTCAGTCTCAGGTGGCTTGGCTTCTTCTGGAGTAGGGGACAAAGCAGGTACGGAGAGTCCAGAGGATGTATGTTTGACGGGGTGGGGTGTGCATGTGGTGTGTAGTGTGTGTGTGTTGAGCTGGGAGTCCACTGTACTCTTGAGCGTGGTGGGCGGATGGCACAATATCTCTGGGAAAGGAGGGGGTGCTCAGGAAAGAGAAGAATGAGCCCTGGATAAATGGGAGCCAGGCAAGAATAAAGCTCTCAGGGGCAAGGTGGAGGTCCCAATGGGCTCCGAGGAGAGATCAGGGCAGCCCCTGTGGGGAGATGAATTCAAATGGGAAATGGGGAGTCACGGGACAGAGAAAAGGGCAGGGGAGAGGATGAGAGCACTCCCGGGGAGAAGGTTTGGGGCAGGCAGATGTGGGGGGGGGGGCGCTGAGTAAAACCTAAGGGGAGACCCAGGAGGGAGAGGAAGGGGTCCCGGGGGAGAGGATGTAGTAAGACCCAGGAGAGACGCAGGGTCCTGGGGGAGATGCGGGACTCCGGAGAGTGCTAACGGTGTCCCAGAGCATCTCAGGGTGTCGCAGAAGGCATCTCGGGCCAGGCTGGAGAGGGAGAGGGAGAGGGGGAGAGGGCGGAAAGAAGGGGAATTTCCCGGGGCTTCCTATCCCCTGACTGGAGTCGCCGCGGGTCCTCAGGGCTCCAGTCAGGGCAGCCAGCCGCGTCCTGGAGCTCCGTGACGTCACCCGCTGCCGGGAGGCTCCTCGCGGGTGAGTACGAGCCCTCCCCGCCGGCGCGCGCCCCCAGCGGCCCGGCAGGCGCTCGGGCACGCGGGGCGGGGCCTCGGGCCGGGCGGCTTCTCCCACCTCGCGGACCCCGCCAGGCTGCGCGGGGTGGCCCCCAAGCACGTGCTGTCGGGGTCCCAGCGGGGCTGGTGCTGGGCCCGGCTGTGTGCGGGTCCCGTACCCAGAGTGAGCCCGGCCTGAGCGGGCCGCCCGAGACCCTTCCCTGCCTCTTTGACCCCCATACCCATATGTATCATTCCCACAGGTTGACCCAGATCCTCCCTCCTCCCCGCTTACGGTGGTCCCCATTCACGTACCCCCGTCCTCTGTCTCCGGCTGAGATTTAGTTCCCACCCTACAAGGTAGCGCCCCTCAATCCTTACCAGTAATGATCCCAGCCCTTGTTCTGAAACATCTTCCTTCCACTACCCACGGAAATTCACTACGCGACAAAGCCCACCATGCCCGCACCACATCCTCTGAGGGGTGCTCTTTCCCATGAATATCCCCCACCCACCAGCCCCTCAGTCTGTAAACTTTCCTGGGGCTCTCTGCCTTCATCCCACTGTCTCCCTAAGGCCGTGCAGCCTGTACGCAGTACCTGTTTCTCGGCCTGCTCCTCACCTGCCTGCTGTTAGGGGTGGCCGCCATCTGCCTGGGAGTGCGCTGTGAGTATGGCTGTCCCCCATTTCCCATTTATCCCAAGCAAGTTTCTCCCCTACTCTCCCCAAACAGCTGCCCTTCCTCTGGGCAGGGCCAAAGTCACTACAGCCACATCCTTAGCTTTTCGTCCAGTTTCCAGCCAGGTCTGTTTTAGAGTACCGTGTCTTCCTAAATTGTCCTTACCCAATCCAGTACCTCCTTAAGCTTTAGGCAGTCAGAGCTTATATTTCAGCCTGTTTTGCAAAAATTTGCAAGAACAGAAAAAGGACTGACGCTGAAGTCTCAGGGCACCAGGGCATGGCTGAAGATGTCCTCCAAATCTCTCATTATGGCCGAACAGATCTGCAAGTGTCTCAGCAGCTCCAGCAGACGAACAAGGTTCTGGAAGCCACTAACAGCAGCCTGAGACAGCAGCTCCACCTAAAGATAACCCAGCTGGGGAAGAGGGAAGAGGATCTGCAGGGGTCCAGGAGGGAACTAGCCCTGAGTCAGGAAGCACTACAGGAGGAACAGAGGGTTTGCCAGGCTACCCAAGAGCAGTTACAGGCCTGCCAGTCTGAGAGGGAGAAGACAAAGGAAGCCTTGCAAAGTGAGGAGGTGCAGAGGACGACCTTGGAGCAGAGGCTGAGCAGCATGCGGGACGCACTGAAGCCCATATTCACATGCCCCTTGGCAGGTACCTGGTCTGGGAGAGGAGAGATGGGAGGGTCTGCTGTGAGGGATGGATCGAAGTGAGGAGACGGAGTCGTGGCAGCGGTCTGTCAGGGGGCCATTGAGTAGTTGAGGAAAGGGATAGCAAATGAGAGTGGCGGCCAACAGAGAGGAGGATCAGGCTGTATTCTGGATTTAGGGCGACTCACCCAGCTCTAAGGCAGACCCTGTAGGTGAAGGAGAATGGCAGCCGGCAATGCAGACCACACTGTCCAAAGCACCAAGCTCAGGGCTCTGCCCTTGGTATCAGTGTCAAAGATCTGGGAACCCCGGAATTGGGATGTGGAATTGGTTGTTTGCACATTTTTCTAAAGAGAGGGTCTGTAGCTTTATTTCTCCCTACATCTGAGATTCCCCAAGGGTTAAGAGTTACTGATTGATGAGGCACAGTCTGGGGGTGGGGCAAGGTAGCTGAAGCTCTCAAGCGTGGGTGGCACTCACAATGAGGTGGGTGGGGGTGATGTGGGGTAGGGAGCTGGGGTGGAGAGTTCATCTATTTTGAAGGCAGGAGCTCAGGCAGTATGTGGGCATGAGGGAGGGGGCCACATAAAAGGGGAGAGGCTGTGCCAGAAGTAGGCTGAGGTTTGAGGCAGGGAGCCAAGCCCAAGGCGACTGGAATGTTCATGGACTGGTTACCTATGGTCCAGGTTAGGCTCCGTCTAGCTCAGGGGGCATTGGGATACTCCCCCAAGGCTTAAGTGGAGAGTTGATATGCAGACACCCCCAACCCTCCTGTCTTTAGCCTTCTCATTCTCTGTGACCCTCAGTCCCAGGCAGTGCTGCCACCCATTTCCTCAGCTGCACCCCAGACCTCAGCATCCTGAACTGCTCTTCTGCCGGAAGGCCAGTTTCAGACCTCCACTCTGACCACAGCTGCCTCCTCCAGGCTTTCCCCACGCTTCTTCTTCAACCTCATTGAGGCCTCCAACCCACTGTCTCCCGTTTCCTCCCTTTGCCTCGGCTGTCACTTCTCTCTGCCCATCTTGGCTTCTGGGGCCCATCACTTCAGCTGCTCGTTCCTTTGTTCTGTTGTCCTTCTGGTGCACCAGAGTGGCACTGTCTCGACTCTGGATGAACTGCCCCCTTTGCCCCTGCCTGCACCCAGGTGTGCCATATTGTGCCATCATTCTGCTTGGTGCCACCAAAACTCTAGTCTGAACCTCAGCCCGTTCGTCGGTGCTGCCTGGCAGCTGTGCATTTGGCTTGTTCTCCGTGATAGCTCCGTACCCCACCACCCTCTCTCTTGCTTTTAGCAGGTGCCGTACTCCCTCAGAAGAATTCCTTCCATTTTCCACCACTGAGTCTATATATCCATTCACATTTTTGCCCACCCCCATCTTTTGCATGGATCACTGCAACAGCTTGCTGCATTGTTGGTCCTAAACATCCCTCTCCCCTCCCGCCTCCCCATCCACTTGCCATGTGGCAGCCAGGGTAATCCTTTTAAAAAAAAATCTGATCATTCCAGTTAATTAATTACATCAAACGTTATGGACTACATACTATACGTCCAAGCACCGTGCCCAAGCACTTCGGATGGACAGTGAACAACAATCCTCTATGTAAAACCCTACATTGCTTACTCTTCCCTGTAATATGAAAATAAAAAAAATCCTTAGCCTGGCTTCCAAGGTCCCTGCCTACCTTTTTCAGCATACCACTTACCCTCTCACCCTCTTCCATTTGGCCACACTGACTTTGTATTCCTTTTAATTGCCACAGGACAGAGGGTAGCTGGGTGAGGACATGAGACAATGTAGACAGAAGAGAGGGAGCTGGGGAAGGAGGAAGGATCTTTGAGTGCCGCAGGTAGGACTCCTGGAACAAAGCAATGAGAGAGGTGGCTTGGGATCAGGAGCACAGACTGGGGTACACGCTGTGAAAGAAAGAGAGATATTTGTTGCTTAGAGGTAGTCAGGGACAGAGGAACAGAGAAGAGACAGATTTTGGGGTGGGAGGGAAATGGAGAGAGTTCACATCAAGTGTCTGACAATTTCAGCAGAACAGGAGCCAAGGGTATTACTTGTGGAAGAGTGGAGAGAGGGAAGAAGGTGGCTAGCAGCTTGGAGGGTGTGGGCAAGTTTTGAATATGCATCGAGGAATGCTTTAGGGAGCAACTGAGACGATTAAGAGGCCAATTGAACACTTATGGGGGGCCCAGGGAGGTCAGCCAAAGTGTAGGGGGGGAGACTGCAATCATTCAGAAATTGGGAATAGTACCACCACCCTATTAAAATAAGCCTCCCAGACTGTTAAGGAGTGATGTTGTGAGTACTAAGACTTTTACTAAATATACATTGGAATGGCATTACCAGGGGAGGCCGGAGACGGATCACAAAGATGAAGGGCTAGAAATCAGTGAAGGTGCTGGGACTAGACCGAGGGGAACTGTTAACGACCGGACCCAGGAATCGTCACTTTTGTCCCAAATGGGGAGATCTCCCTCCTGGGTCTGGGCTGACCTGTCACATTCTTTCTGGTTTATAGATAACTGCTGTCCTGTGGGCTGGATACTGAACGAGAGGAGCTGCTTTTACATCTCATATGTGGAGAGAACTTGGGAGGAGAGCCAAAACCACTGTAAATCTCTGTCCTCTGACCTGGCCACATTCAATGACATTTCTTATTCTTTTTCAGTAAGCATACCTTGTTTGCAGATTGTAGTGGGTACTGTAAGGTAGAGGGATATATGTCATCGAGTCAGGAACGGCAGTGCGTACAGGGCACGCGCTCCTTTTCCGTGCGGCTTCTCAGCACAGCACTCCAGGTGGCCCCTACCAACCGGCCAGAGTTGGCACGAGAGTTGAAGCTCATGAACCATCTTTATTTTTACGTTTCTCATCTCAGCTTTCTGGTCAACTCTCCAGGGCTGCTTAATAGCTTCTTTGACTCTTATGCCCTCTCAGGCAGAGAGGTCCCATATCTGGTGGGCTGGGTTGTTGGGACTGGGTCCATATGAACAGAGCAGCCCATGGAAACAATTCCCCTTCAAAGGCTGGCAGAAATTCTTAGCCAGCTGGGAGATGAACTGAAGGGTGAGCCGCATCTGCAAGGTGGCACTAGGAGGCCGCAGGGACAGGTCACCGACGGGCTGATGTCTTGTGCCAGACAGTCCTCTTGTCAAAGCTCCAAGACCTCCCTGTAGTGCTCATTTTCTTCCATCGGCCCACATCCCCTCCTCCCTACACTGCCCCCCCTCCATTGGAATATTTCTTATCATTCTCCACATACCTCTCGTCTCTCTGAATCTCCCCTCAGGTTACAAACCCCAACAGCGCGAGGAAGATGTTGACACAAATTAATCCACCTGGTTCATTTTGGGCTGTTTACGGCTTTGCTAAGAGGTGGCAGCAGGCTGATGGTAAAAGAGTCCTTGGGTAAGTCTGTGAGGACTTCTGGGCATATTCAACTTCGTAATTCCTTCATAAAGACATAGTAATGAGATTCCCCTCCAGCTCCCAAAGTTTTGGGAGGTCCTGCTCCCAAAATCCTTTTACAAGTCAGTATTGTAACTGCCTACTCGTCCATTTCCTTTCCTTGACTCTGTAGGATAGTCTTCTTCTCTGGCGCCTTCCCAGTACCTGGCAGTCCCAGGCACTTTTTTAAGTTACTAGGTTGGGACCTATGTCATCTTTCTCTCAGAGGGAGAAGCTGAGGCTTTAGCTAGGACTTTACCAGCTCATGAACCCTGGCATTCTAACTTCCCATCTCTTGACAAGGCTACCCAAACTGAGGTGGCACTTTCTCACTCAGGGCCTCTTGGGGCACTAGTTGCCTCAGGGAAGTAAGGGAGCAGTGGGATAACTTTGAAGATCAACTCCAGGGACCCTGAAACAGGGGAGTCATCTCCTATGTTCCCTATGGAATTTCCATCTTTAATATCTTGGGTGATTTTTCCCTCCCCTGGTCCTAAATCCTCTTTGAGTTAGAGTAGACATCTGTCCCTGAACCATACCTAAACATGGCCTTAGGCAAGCAGGGCAGGTTAGGACTTCATTGTGTTTAATGCAGGGCAAGGGGAGAGAATGAAGGGTGGGAGAGGAGGGGCAGAGCTTATCCCAGTTCTACCTCACCAATCTTTAGGTATTATGGTCAAAGCTCAAGATGTTACAAGGTACAAAGCAACTGGCCAAAAATACAGCAGGAGGACTGTACTAATCGCCTTCCCTGCATCTGTGAGATGGCAGCTTTCAAGAATCCAGATAGGGACCACTTTTTGCCCTGAGTTGGGTAAGCATGACACAGATCAACTGAGGCGTGGGAGTTGGGGAACAGGGAGGGAGAGGAACTCAGAGCAGGGGCTCAGAAGCCAGGGGTAAAACTTATTCCTGAGTGTGACGGTCACCTCTACAGCCTTCAGGGTCTCAGTCTGCTTATGTAAGGGGGGATCGGGCAGGAAAGGTCTGGAACTGAAGGGAGGCTGGTGATGTGGCCGTCCAGGGAGGTGGGATAAGCTGGATGAGGGTTCTTAGTAACAGTCAGCTGCAGAGCTCACTGGTGCTTTACTCTTATAGGTACTCATGCCAACAAGAGCCTGTACCCTTCCCCCCTAACTGCAGTCTGCAGGTCCTAAGATCATCTCCCTCCGGCGTCCCCTTACTCTGCCTGGGCAGTGCCCAGCCAACGGCTGATCCATGCCCAACACTTCTAGCCAGCCTGCTGCCTGCTTGAAATCCTGCCCCAGAAACTGGACTGTTCCAGGGAAACGGGTGAAGAAGTCGCTAGAAGAGATTTTGGCCTCCCCAAGAACTTCCCACAGTGGAATTGCAGGGGGGTGGAGGAGGGCGCATGGGCTGAGTGGATAGGGGCAGCCCGGAGCCAGCCAGGCAGTTTTATTGAAATTTTTTTAAATAATTTGCACGTGTTAGTCTCATGTGTCAGCAATGCTTTGTCTGGTTCAGTGATCGCCCACGGGAGAGCAAGCCCAGGGGCTAGATAGGAAATGTTCTGTCCCTTGAGTCCATGCTGAGGTTCCCCTACATGGGGAGAAGAGCCGGTCAGCCCATCTGGGGCTGGCACTGTCCAACATGTGTGCTCTGTCCTTACGGGGCATCCTGAAGGCCAAAGTTGGAGGCCAGAGACCACAGGCCCCACTGCTAAGAGCGCGCCCCGGGCAGCTGCAGGCCGGGTGTGGGAGGCTTGGCATGGTGCCCTCGGTGGCAGAGCAGACTGCCCGCCTCACAGTTCAGGTTGCGGTAGCGGGCAACAGCTGGTGTGGGGCGGGGGCACATCGATAGGAAGCCAAAGCTAAAAGGGCCAAGACAGCAGCCAGGGCAGGGCAGCCCCTCATCAGACTCCCGGGGAGCTGAAGGGGGTGGCGAGGGTTCTGTCCGCTCCAGGGCTGCTGCCCGGGGCAGGCTATGCTGGGCCCGGTTCCACGGCTCCCCAGCCCAGCCTTGTGGGGAGTTCACCACCACAGCTGGGGGGTTGTTGTTAAGAGCAGGTCCTGATCTAGGGGACCAGGGCTGGGAGGCCGAGGAACAAGTGCTGATGAAGTTGTCTGTGGCCACAGCCAGGGGCAGCTGGGGAGCCGGTCCTGGGGGTTCTGGCTCAGGGCTACTGCCCTCACACTCCATTCTTTCTTCAGCCGAGGGGCCCACACTGGGAGGGCCAGGACCTGGCAGTGCTGTCTCCATACGTCGGGGGAGCTCAGGGGATGATGGGAGCGAGCGGCAGCGACGGGCAGGTGTCCCAGGCTGGACCAGGGTCTCTGGAGTGGTCACCAAGGGCAACTGTATGGAGGGCAGTGGTGATGGTGGAACAAGGGGCAGGGGGGCGACCGGCTTGCTGGGTGTGTCCAACAGCTTGATCTTGCCTCCCCGGAGGTCTTCCCGGAGTGAGAAGGGGTTGACTCGAGTCAGATTGTCCCCCCAAGTCGGGGGGGATTCTGGTGATGGGGGCAGGAAGAGGTCTGACCGGCTTCGGGAAAGCCGGGGGTCTGGCCTAGGAAGTGTGGCAGAGGGACCCCCTCTTGAAACAGACCCTGTAGACAGAGAAGTCTGTGGTTACTGTTCTCAGCATTGATCATGGCTCCTTGAGGCCTCATTATTCACCAGGAGGCTGGTGGGACTAGAGCTCACAAAAGGGAGTCCGCTGGGTAGTTTGGACAGGGGGAGATGTCACCTCTAGCCCTCCTTTACCTCTTCTTTCCTTCTTCCCCTCCCTTGGCTCTAGAATTTGAAAATATCTTATTTGAGATGTCCTTTCACAACCCCCCCCCCACCTTACAATTAATAAATACACTTAGTCTTAATCCCCTGAGTTCTGAGGAAGAGGCAAAAGGAATTCAGTTGGGTCAAGGTCATGCTCACTTACTCTGATTGTGTGTCAGTGGAGCTCTGGTGAGGGGGGCTGGCTCAGGCAGCTGCTCCAGGATCCATTCCAGGTGCTGGGTGATTTCAGTGAAGGGAGCACGAGTGCTAGGTTCCATCTGATGGGTAGAGACAGGGACAGCTTCACTCAGTGCTCCAAAAGAGGGTCCCTATATTTTCCTCCCACCACTTGGAGCAGAAGGGCCTTGCCAGCTGATGGATGGGGGTGGTGGGCAGGGAGAGAGAGGCTCTTACATTGCAGCAGTGGATGGCCAGGAGCAGGAAGGGCAGTGGGCAGTCATCCCCTACCAGGGTCCGGAAAGCAGGCACATCCAGGCCAAAGTCCTGTGGGGACAGAGAGGAGGAGGCCTTCAAGTCAGTCTTCCTTGGGTTCTCCTTCTGACCCCCAATCAGACCTCAACCTCCAGGGAACCCTCCTTGGTTAGGAGCTCCAGTCTGGAGCTCCCCCTTTTCAAACCTGGAGGCATCATTCACCTCAGTTCGGGGTAGGTAATCTGGGTCCGCAGGTACTCGCGCAATGAGCTCACAGAGGACAATCCCAAAGGCAAAGACATCGGCCTGGTGGGAAGGAGAGAATGTCAGCGGGAGGAACCCACGGTTTTCACGTCAGAATTTTGTCAGAATTTGGGGGAAGTCTTGATAGTTTCATGCATTGGAGGGGTGCCTATGAGAGGTCAACGGGGAATTTGGGGGTCTCCTAAATATTCAGTATGGCTGTTAAAGAACTTGGAATGGGGCCTTATAAAGTATCTCAAGGGTCTCTGGAAGGCCTTGGAATCTAAAGGATCGATGTCTTACCTTCTCATCATACAGCTCACCCCGCAACACTTCTGGAGCCATCCAGTATGGGGAACCTACCACGGCCAATGGCTCCTTTCTTGCCCCTTCCCTGCAGGGGTAGGGGCAGAGTGATCAGAGACATCCCACTCAGATAACCCCCCTAAACAAAAGGGGATGAGGTCAGCCCCCTCCCCACTCCAAATGAAATGTCTCTGGGGGCTTCACTTAGATAGGACCTCCTAGAAAGTTTGGGGGGGGGGGCACAGGGGCATTCACCTCACCTATACACAGGAATCTTTTCAGCCAGCCCGAAGTCACCCACAACAGCCGTGAATCCTCGGTCTTCCCGTCGGATGAGACAGTTCTGACATACATATAGCATCCCCACACACCCATCACCTTCTATTCTCTATCTCCCAATATATACCCCAATGCCCTGTCACTTCAGAGTAACCCCAACCCTCTCTGATCTCCCAGTTCTCCAATGCACCCCAATCTTTCAACATCATCTATCACTCCAAACATATCGTGGTACTCGGCCCCTCAGAGCTTCCCCTCCCCCCAGTCCCCATTCTCCAGGGCCTTGCTACTCCAAAATCCTAACATGTCTACTATCCACATTCCAACATCTGTGGGCCGGTTACAATGTAATAGCCTCAAATCCCCTTTCATGCCTCCACCCACCTGGCCAGCCTACCTTGGATGTCAGGTCTCGGTGGAATACACCTTTGGCATGCAGGTACCGCAGGCCACGGGCAATGTCCAGAGCCAGGTGGAGCCTGACAGGCCAGGACAGGGGTTCCGGGGAGCTGAGCAGCTGTTCCAGGGTCCCCCCATTCATATACTGGGGCATAGGGGGGAGAAGGGGAATGAATGTCAAGGTTTCCGCCTGTACTCTAGGTCTCCCACTTATAAGCCAGGAGACACTCAGGAGGATCACAAAGGTCAGAAGGGTCAGTCTGTGCTCCTGGTTCCCCCACTCATATTCTAGGGCTGTCCTGTTCAAGGCATTGCAACTATTTAAATTACTAAGTTTAAACAAAATTAAACATTTAGTTCCGCAGTCACACTGGTCATATTTCTACTGCTCCCTAGCCACATGTAGCTATAGAACATTTTCATCACTGCAGAAAGTTCTATTGGACAGCATTGTGCAAAGAGAGAATGTGGCCAACTGAGGCATTTTATTTGTGGTTAGCCCAAAGGGAAGTTCAGGGAAGCGTCTCATGGGAGGAGGTCCTGCTGCCTCTCATTATTCCTCTGTAGATGCACTGGGCGCTGACTCCCTCTCCCCTTGGTGGTGGTGGGGGTCCCCTCCTTCCTGGCCCATCCTCACCTCTGTAAGAGCGTGCAGCTGCCCCTGGTGCACACACACCCCCATGAACCTGGAAGAGGATGGGGAAGATAGGAGGGTAGGCTGTAAGAGTCCAGGCCCCTCTATAGTTCCCACTTTTCCCGCGGGATCTTTCCTCTTCTCCCAGCAAGCTTCTCAGCAAGCGGCTGGGGCCGCTCACCTTAGGATGTTGGGGTGTCGGAGCCGGTTCATCAGCTGCACTTCCCGTAGCGTGTTTCCCCGGTTACTGGGGAGTCTGTTCATTTTCAGCACCATGACTTGCCCTGACTGTCGGTGCCTAACCTGGGGGCGGCATAGGTTCGCGAGTCCCGGTCAGATCCGCCAGGTCGCACGGGTCCCCCTAGTTCCAGCCTCGCGTCTAAGGCTCGGACCCGCCCCTCTGCCCTCTCTGCTGATCCTACCTTGTAGACCTCAGAGAAGAAGCCGGCCCCGATCTTCTCGGCGCAGTGGAAATCGTCCACGCGCGCCAGGCTGGACACGGCGCTGCGGAGAGCCCGGTAGGAGGAGGGGCGGCCCCGGCCCGGGCCTCCACCCGTGCCCCCCGGTCCCGGGGGCCCCTCCCCCGGCGCCTCTCCCGGCCCTGGCCCAGGGCCCCGCAGTGGGGGCCGTTCCCCGGCCATGGCCGGGCCCCCAGCCCGGGCCTGCCTCACATGGCAGGGTCGCCAGGGCCCGGGCAGGCCGCGCTTGCCATGGGCGTGCGCCCAGCCAGATCCGGGACGCCGGGGCTCCCGCTCCCGCCCTGGAGAATGGAAGATCCGCGGAAGATCTTGGGCCCGCCCCCGCCGCGCCGGCTTGCAGGGCCTGGGTAGACGCCGCTCCGCTTTGCTCTGCGCAAGGCCTGGGCCTGGGCCTGGGCCGGGCGGTGGCGGTGGCTCTCCTGGGCGCCGGCGGGCAGGCGGGCGGGCTCCCCGCAGGCGGAGGCGGGCTGGCTGGCGGGCGGGCGGCCGCTGCTCCGCTTAGCCGCTGGGGCTCGGGCTCCGCGGCCTGCCGGGGGCGGGGCTGAGCCGGGCCTCCGCTTAACTCCTTCCAGCCCGGCCCACGGGCAGCGGCCACGCCCCCTCAGGTACGCAACCCCCAACCGGTGGCCGCGACACTCTAGGCGAGTGGGTCTGGGACGTCGGGGCCAAATAAGTTCGGGCCCGAGCTGAATAACTGAAGGGACTTATGGGCTGACTGTGCGTACGCGCAGCTCAAATGTCTTTTAGCTGCCCTGTGAGTCCTTTCTCTCCTCCCACCCTCAGGCCACTGTCTGAGGAGAGCCGGGCTCAGGAAGCCGCCGGATTCCTGGGCTCCGTGGGCCAGCAGGGCAGAAAAGTAGACCCTTCAGGGTCAGACACAATCGGAGGTAGCCCAGCAACCTGCCTACCTTCCCGGCCTCCGCTCTGGCTCAGCCTACCCATTTCCCAGGTCTCGACCCCTACACCTCTGGATTCCCTGACACCTTCTCCCCTCTCGGGAGGTTGTGATGCCTCAGGCCTGTATAGTGAGCCCGTGGCCAGCCCGTCCCAGGTGTGGCCCCACACCTCCTTACTCCATCCCGCCTCCCTCGAATAAAGTTCAAAGGAAAAGAGGAGTATCCGCCCGGTGACCACCCAGCCTGAACCTTCCTCTTACTCTTTCCTCCAAACTGCCCTATCTCTCTGCAGAAAAGCCTCCACCTGCCCGGAAGCCCCTCCTTCCGTGGGATCCCACCCCTCGGCAAAACCCCGCCCCTCCAGGAGCCCTTCCCTTCGGAGACCCCCCCCCACCCCTTCAGAGGAACCGTTCCTCAGTACGGTACTGCCGCCGTCGGTGTGTACCAGAACCCCTCAGTGCAACACCCCTCTGTCTGTTCCTCCCACACAATGAGACCCCCCCCCCCCCTCAGAGTGACTCCGCCGGTCACTGTGACCCCTCCTCTCAACGTGACTCCTCCCCTCAGTGTGGCCCAGCCCTTATCAGTGTGACCCCTCTCAGAAGGTTCCGCCCTCCACCTCGTAGGAATCCAGAGTGCCCCCTCAGGCTGGAGGAGGAGCTGCAGCTGGCCTCTTTTAAGTCGGCGCTGGGCCCTGAATGCGCACGCACTGCGCACCCGCCTTACCCAACGCTTCCGGTTCTCCGCTGGCTCCTCCCCCCGGGCGTCGGTGAAATAGCCAATTATCGCCAGGGATGAGTGACGTCGCTCGATTCGACGGGCGCCTCCGGGGCAAGCGTTTGCGGGCGGCAGTGAGCATCTCGCCACCTAGCGGCGGAATGGAGGGCGGCGGGAGTGGAAGCTGCAGGTCTCCGGAGGGAAACGCGTTGCGACAGTGCTTCAGGGAGGAAGGCTGAATTCTTTTCAAAAATTCTCGAGTACTGCATTTCTATTTTTGTGGTAAGATGGAAAGGAAATTTATACAAGCACAGTCTGCATCCATATGGGTGCTCGCCTTCTGACAAGTCCTGGCCTGTGTTTATGAGAGTTGGAGCTGAGTTCTATTTAGTTGTCCAGGGCTAATGAGTAGAGAAAAAGCGGTCTTAGATTTACAAACGGTGCCTTAGGGTGGAGAGAAGGCCGGAGAGAAGGCACGGGCACCGTGCAACAGAAGGTTTCGCACAGGTTTGGAGAGAGAATGGGAGAAATTCGCAGTCGTCCTAGAGCCAGGGGAGGCAGGCAAGTCTTGAGAACAACATATGCCTGGGCCTTATGCATCATATTCATTCTTCCAGAGTCAGTTTGGTCTCAGCAAAACAAACTCATTCATCACCTTAATGTTAGCATCCACTAATTAATTTGTAAGTTTGCTTTCCATAGTTGTATGAGATAAGCACTAGGAATTTATGCTTCATTTTGTTAAAATAATAGTACAATAGATAATTTAATCAAATATATCTGACCCTTTGAGAGTTACTATTGTTGGTGGTAGTAATTCCAAGCATAGGAACCAGGATCCTGTTGTAGAAAGATCACTGTGGTTGTCGTATGGAGGCAAGGAGATTGCCAATCCGTCAGTCAGGAGAGGGTGAGAGACTGAACTAGGATAGGGATAGTAGGGAAGGAGAGGAGGAAACATTCGACTAATATTGGAAAACTTGCTGATTGATTTAGTATCTAGAGTCAGTTCAATGGAGGGAAGGAGCATCAGCCAGGATAATTTTTTAATTTTTTTAAATTATTATTTTAATTATTTTTTTTTTTAAAGATTTTCTTTATTTGAGAGAGAGCACAAGTGGGGTAAGGAGCAGAGGGAGAAGCCGACTTAAGCAGGGGGAGGAGCCAAGAGAGGGAGAGGCAGACCTCCACTGAGCAGGGAGCCTGTGGTGGGGCTCCATCCTGAGGCTTGGGGATTATGACCTGAGTTGAAGGCAGATGCTTAACTGACTGAGCCACCCAGGCTCCCCAGGATTTTTTTTTTTTTTTTTTTTTTAAGGATTTGAATTATTTGTTTGAGAGAGCAAGAGAGCACGAGTTGGGGGGTGTGCAGAGGGAGAAGGAGAAGCAGACTCTCTGCTGAGCAGGGAGCCTGATGTGGGGGCTCGATCCCAGGACCGGGAGATCATGACCTGAGCCTAAGGCAGATGCTTAACCGACTGAGCCACTCAGGTGCCCAGGCCAGGAGCATTTTTAAATTTGAGCTTAGATGACTGGATGGTATCAGCTGAGATAAAGAAGCCAGGAGGAGGAAAGTTTGGGGGAAGACAGATGATTGCCATAAGAAAAGGGGTGATGATAAAGGAAACTATGAAGGTAGATGTCGCCATTCAAGTAGGGTGTATAGAGGGAGAAATGGGCTGACAAGAATCGGAACATCAACATTAAAAGGGTGGGGGGGCATCTGGGGGGCTCAGTCGGTTAAGTGTCTGTCTTCATCTCAGGTCATGATCCCGGGGTCCTGGGATGGAACCCCGTGTCAGGCTCCCTGCTCAGCAGGGAGTTTGTTTCTCCCTCTGCCCCTCTGCCTACTTGTGTGTTCACTCTTTCTCAAATAAATAAAATATAAAAGTAAATAAATAAATAAATGGGTGGGTGGATGAAGAGAATTCCATGAAGAAGACTGAGAAGAAACAAGGTGAAAAGATAGGAAGAGAATCTAGAGAGACTGGTGCCATGGAATCCAAGGAATGGGGAATTTAGGGAAAGTGGAATAATGAACAGCATTAAATAGTAGAGTGGGTCTGCTAAGATAAGTTTTCAGTATTCCTTAAGTTAGGCTATTAGAAGATCTTTTTGTTGTTGTTTTTCAGACTTTTATGATGGAAAAATGTCAAACATGAAAAGAAGAACAAGTAGAGAATAGAACAATGAACCCTTATTTATGTTGGGTAAGACCATTTGTGGAGACCCTTGTGCAAAATCACTTACCTGTGCCTCAGTTGTATTGTTGCCGTAAATGAGCTGGCTGAGGTGAAGGTACCTGCTTTCATGCACCTTCTATGCCAGTGATTCTCCAATGATCAATTCATGGTCAGTCTTGTTTCATATATACTCTATGCCCCTGCTGTCTCCCCCCACCTAATTATTTGGTGTATATTGCTAATACTATATCATTTCATCAACAAATATTTCAGTATGTCAACCTCTAAAAGATAAGGATTCTTCTTTATTTTTTTAAAAGGGGCGCCTGCGTGGCTCAGCTGTTAAGCGTCTGCCTTTGGCTCAGATCATGATACCAGGACCCTGAGATCGAGCCCTGCATCGAGCTCCCTGCTCAGCGGGAAGCCTGCTTCTCTCTCTCACACTCGCCTTGCTTGTGTTCCCTCTCTCGCTGTCTCTTTCTGTCAAATAAAATCTTTAAAAAAAAAAAGATTTTATTTATTTGCCAGAGAGAGAGAGAGACAGAGAGTGGAAGAGTATAGCAGGGGGAACAGCCGGCAGAGGGAGAAGCAGACTCCCTGCTGAGCAAGGAGCCCGATGCTGGACTTGATCCTAGAACCCTGAGATCATGATCTGAGCCAAAGGCAGACGCTTAACTGACTGAGCCACCCAGGCACCCCAGGAGTCTTCTTCTTCTTCTTCTTTTTTTAAAGATTTTATTTATTTGACAGAAATGGAACACAAGCAGAGGGGAGGTGGAGAGGAAGAAGCAGGTCCTCGCCGAGCAGGGAGCCTGATGTGGGGCTCCCAGGACCTGGGATCCCAGGACCCTGTGATCATGACCTGAGCCAAAGGCAGACGCTTAACAGGCTGAGCCACCCCAGCTCCCCGCAGCCAGAAAATTCTTTATTGTTAGGGGGCTGTCCCTCGCCTCTACCCACTGCATGCCAGTAGCAGCTCTCCTAGTTGTGATACCAAAAATGTCTCTAGATATTGCCAGTTGTCCCCTGGGGGACAAAATTGTCCCTGAGAATCACTGCTCTGGTTTCATCAATGTAGGAGTTAGAAAATGATACTCATTCTTCTTTTTTTTTTTTTTTAAAGATTTTATTTATTTATTCGACAGAGAGAGAGACAGCCAGCGGGAGAGGGAACACAAGCAGGGGGAGTGGGAGAGGAAGAAGCAGGCCCACAGCGGAGGAGCCTGATGTGGGACTCGATCCCATAATGCCGGGATCACGCCCTGAGCCGAAGGCAGACGCCCAACCGCTGTGCCACCCAGGCGCCCCGGAGAGAGAGAATCTTAAGCAGGCTCCATGCTCAGTGCGGGGCCTCACACAGGGTTCAATCTCACAACCCTGAGATCATGACCTGAGCTGAAATCAAGAGTTGGATGCTTAACTGACTGAACCACCCAGGCACTCTGAGGATTTTTTAAAATAGTACCATTATGAACTCATAATTTAACACATGTATGATGTGTCTCAATTGTTAGCTGTTTTTATCATTTTTAAATTGTCCTGTTTTGGCCAGTGGGAATGAGTCCTTTTGACACAACCCTTAAGGTTTTTTGCTATTTGATTTGGTAAAATGTTCCAGGCTCATTTTGTGCACTCCTAGACTAGAGCTCGTATCAGCTATTTTTTCCAATGATTCATAGTTCCTTTTAGTTAGAAATGGTATTTAGAGACCACAGCCTGGCTACTAGGGATATAAGATTACTTGGCCTTAGGAAGGGCAGTTTCATGAATATAGTTGATTACCTATTCTTCTCAAAACAGTCCTCTCTACCATCTCTTTATTATGAAAAATTTCAAACATGCAGAAAAGTTGAAGGAATGCATGGTGAATACCTGTATACCTTCATCTAGTCTCAACAATTGTTAACGTTTTGCTCTTTGTTCTGTGTCTCTCTCTCTAATGTGGTATACGATATATGAGCTGATAGAATATAATACATTTTTATTGTACCATTTGAAAGTAACTTGTAGGCATCATGGCACTTCATTAGCATTGTCTCCTAAGGCCATTTTCTGTGTAACCAAAATACCATCTCAAATTCCTTTCTTCATTTAATTTCTTGATTCTCCTCACATTTTATGGGCTCTTTCTTCTAGGTCTCTTTTGCTGATCTTCTACATCTTCCCGATCTCTAAACACTGACATACCCAGGGCTCCATCATTGGACCTCTGCTCTTCTTTCTACACACTTATGCGGCAGGTCATTTCATTAACTCCAAGGCTTTAAATACTGTTCATAGCTAATAACTCCCATTTTCTCTTCCACCTTTCCTCTGAACTCGGCTCCTATTTTCAGTTGCTTACTCATCAGCTCCAGTTGGATATCTTTTTTTTTTTTTTTAAGATTTTATTTATTTGAGACAGAGAGAGAGTGTGCACAAGCTGGGGGAGGGGCAGAGGAAGAGGGATAAGCAGACTTCCCATGGAGTGGGGAGCCTGATGTGGAGCTCAATCCCAGGACCCTGAGATCATGACCTGAGCCAAAGTTAGACGCTCAACCAACTGAGCCACCCAGGTGCCCCATATCATCTTTTTTTTAATTTTTTTTAAGATTATTTATTTTAGAGAGAGAGTGCTCATGTGCTTGTGTTTGGGAGGGAAGGGGCAGAGAGAGAAAATCTCCAGCAGACTCTTCGCCGAGCATGGGAGCGGGACATGGGGCTCAATCCTATGACCCATGAGATGATGGCCTGGGCTGAAACCAAGAGTCGGACACTTAACAGACTGAGCCACCCAGGCGCCCCCTCTAGTTGGATATCTAACTGGCTTTTCAAAATCAGTGGGTACAAAGCAGAACTCTTGAATCTTGTACCTCTTTCCCAGCTTTTCTCTAAGGCTTTCCCATCTCAGTAAATCTAATCCATTAGGTGCTCAGGCAGGACAATTCAGAGTTATCCTTGACTTTTCTCTTTTTCTCTACCCTATATTCAGCATATCAACAAATTGCGTATGCTAAATGTTTGAAATCTATCCATATCTTGATCACTTCTGACATTTCCACTGCCTCTGACCCCATCTAAGCCACCTCTGCCTCTTGCCTGGATTTTTGCAGTAGTCTTCTTTTTGGTCTCTGTTTACGCCTCTGTCTCCCTACAGCCTCTTCTCTACCCAGCATCTAGAATACTCCTGCTTAAGGTGTAAGTCAGTTCATTTTCTCTCTCTGCTCAAAACCTCCATTATCTCATTCAGAATCAAATTCAAAATCTTTACTATCAGGATGCTTGGGTGACTCAGTTCGTTAAGCGTCTGCCTTTGGCTCAGGTCATGATCCCAGGGTCCTGGGATTGAGTCCTGCATCAGGCTCCTTGCTCAGTGGGGAACCTGCTTCTCCCTCTGTGTGCTGCTCCCCGTTTGTGCTCTCTCTCCCTCTCCCTCCCTCACTCTCTGACAAATAAATAAATTAAAAAAAACCCATAAAACAAAAAATACAAAATCTTTACTATGGTTTTTTTCTAATATTTATATCTTTGATTTCTGTTATTTTGCTTGAGACCTTCAGTATAGTATTGAGTGAAGTAATGGCAGTAGACGCTTGTATCTTGTTCCTGATCTTTAAAAGAATGTTTTTGATTTTTCACTATTAAGTTTCATGTTTACCGTGGGGTTTTTTGTAGCTATGTATACCAGTTAGCTCTTACCACAAAAGCGGCATGTAACTAATCATATCAAAACCCAGTGGCATAGGGATACCTGGGTGGCACAGTCAATTAAGCATCCAAATCTTGATTTTGGCTCCGGTCATGATCTCCGGGTCCTGGGATTGAGTCCTGTGACGGGCTTCCCACTCAGCAGGGAGTCTCCTTGTCTCCCTCTCCCTCTACTCTTCCCCCTGCTTGCACTCTCTCTCTCTCTAAAATAAGTAAATAAATCTTTAAAAAATTTTTTTGAGAGAGAGAAAGTACAAGCAGGGGGAAGGGCAGAGGGGGAGAGAGAGAGAATCTCAAGCAGGCTCCACGCTTAGTGCAGAGCCCAATGAGGGGCTCGATCTCAGGACCCTGAGATCATGTCCTGAGCCAAAATCAAGAGTTGGATGCTCAACCAACTGAGCCACCCAGGGGCCCCAGTAAATAAATCGTAAAAAAAAAAAACAACAACCAAAAACCCGGTGGCACAAAACAATTACTAATTCTCCTAAATCCATGGGTTGACTGGGGTCAGCATTCTAAACTAGGATTGGCTAGCATGTTTTGCTGTGTGCCATTTGTCTCTCTTCCTGGGACCAGCTGGATAGCCTGGGCATTTTCTTCTCATGGCGATGGAAGAAATGTAAGACGACAAGTACGGTTTTGCAACTGCTTTCATGTCTGTAGGTCATAACATGTCTGTCAAAATTCCCGTGGCCAAAGCAAGTCATATGGCAAAGCCCAAAGTATACTCTCTCTATAGTGGGGATGGTAGGCAGGGAGAAAAGATTTCTAAACAATGATATAGTATATTAATTAATTTTCTAAAATTAAACTAACTTTGCATTTATAGAATAAACCTAACTTGATCTTGATTTTTTTTTTTTCTTCTTTTCCTTCCCCTCTTCCCCCTCCTCCTCTCTCTCCTTCTTCTCCTCTTGCATTATTAGATTTGGGTTGCTTTTTTGGGTATTTTACAATTTTATCTTTTATCAGTTTTATATTGAAATATAATTGAAATACCATATAACTCACCCATTTAAAGTATAAAATTCGGGGGTGCCTGGATGGCTCAGTTGTTAAGCATCTACCTTTGGCCCAGGGCGTGATCCCAGAGTTCTGGGATCAAGCCCCACATCAGGCTCCTCCGCTGGGAGCCTGCTTCTTCCTCTCCCACTCCCCCTGCTTGTGTTCCCTCTCTCGCTGGCTATCTCTCTGCCAAATAAATAAATAAATAAATAAAGTCTTAAAAAAAAAGTATAAAATTCAGTGGTTTTTGTCGTATTCACTGAATTTTGCAACTATCATCACAATCCATTCTAGAATATTTTCATCATCCCAAGAAGGAACCTCATGTCCATTGGCAGTCACTCCCTATATCCCCCCCCCCGCCCACCCCAACTCCTTTACCCATAGTCCTAGGCAACCATTAGTTAACTTTCTCATTGTATAAATTTGCCTCTTCTGGACATTTCATATATGGAATCATGCAACAGATGGGCTCTTGTATCTTGCTTTCACTCAGCATAGTGTTTTCAAGGTTCGTCCATGTGATAGCATGTATCAGTACTTCATTCTTCTCTTTTCTTGGCAAATAATATTCCATTGTGTGAATGTACTGTGTTTATCTGTTCATCCGCTGATTGTCATTTGGGTTGTTTCCACTGTTTGGCTCTTATGAATGATGCTCCTATGAACACTCACGTGCGGGTTTTTGTGTGGACACACATTTTCATTGCCTCATGTTCCTTTTGATTTATTTATTTATTTATTTATTTTTATTTTTTATTTTTTATTTTTTTTTTTAAAGATTTTATTTATTTATTTGACAGAGATAGAGACAGCCAGCGAGAGAGGGAACACAAGCAGGGGGAGTGGGAGAGGAAGAAGCAGGCTCATAGCAGAGGAGCCTGATGTGGGGCTCGATCCCACAACGCCGGATCACGCCCTGAGCCGAAGGCAGACGCTTAACCGCTGTGCCACCCAGGTGCCCCATGATTTTTTTTTTTAAAGACTTTATTTAACAGAGAGAGACAGCCATCGAGAGAGGGAACACAAGCACGGGGAGTGGGAGAGGAAGAAGCAGGCTCCCAGCAGAGGAACCTGATGTGGGGCTCGATCCCATAACGCCGGGATCACGCCCTGAGCCGAAGGCAGACGCTTAACGACTGAGCCACCCAGGTGCCCCTCCTTTTGATGTGTTTTGTTCCTCTGTTACTCCTTTACTACCTTTGTTGGTTTAAACCAGTATTTTTTAGCATGTAATTCTAGTTTTCATATTTTTTAAAACATATTTTAGTTACTTTCTTAG